>NC_140964.1:138055605-138182105 GCF_056783735.1 Eptatretus burgeri
GAGAGTGGAGGAGTTGCGAGCGCGACTGAGCCTGCTGTGCCGCGCGGAGCTGCGTGTTCGTGTGCGAGCCGGAGAGAGCTCGCCACCTAGCTCCGAACGGTTTGAGGTGATCGGGCTTCAGAACGGTCCAAGCATCGCTGAGGGACGAACGGGTTCTTAAAGATACGATCAACTCCAAAAGAGCAAAGGCCCGTTCATTTCTCTCAGGCGTTGCCGGCCGAGGCCCATACCACCAGGCCGCGGCCGAGCCGTGGTTACGCTAGCTGCCGTGGGGAGGGAGCGTCGTGGATCGCCCCAGCGAGGAAGGTAAGCTGCGCGGTCTCGCAGAGTCTCTGCGGTCGACACGGCTCCGTGCAATAAAGACTCAAAGAGGTCCAGCTTACCCTCGTCTGTCTGGGGCTTTTCTTTGCTTTCGAATGAATGTTGTGGTGCCATGTCTGCAAGTAGAACTGTATAAGGACTGTACATAATAAATAGATGCTCGTCGCACTTTGTCTTGCTCGCGTCTTGTCCCTTCCTGCCAATTCATTGCTTGATTGTATACGTGTAAAAAATAAATGTGCTTGTTTAAATGGCACCCGTTCGTTGTGTCCTCTTTCCCCAATTGAACTGCTATCTTACCTTTGGAATAATAGCAGGCTTTTTGATAGCCGATAAAAGAATCGGGTCCAGCGAGGTCTCGTGATAATGCCCCGCTCGGTTATCCCAGACCGAAACGAACCGCTGAAGCGGTTCGTGTCCAAGCAGACCTTGCTGAGGTACGGTCTCTCGGTAGGCTGCCCGCGCGAATAATTAGGTATATCGACAATTTCGTGATTGACCCTGTCGCGCGTGGGTAGAATATTGACTAGGCCGTGGTGTGCGCTTAGCACACCCGTGACTGGTTTTCGGCGTTGTTCCGGAAAGTCGCGACTGAATTGTCCGTCCCGTGGGCGTACGGCTGCGATTCGGCTAAAAAGCGGCTGTCCGCACTTCGGCGAGCGTGAATTCGTAACAATATTAATGTGATTACAAAACAACATGAAAACGAAAAATAAACCCCTCTCTCCAAGGGATTTTCCCTCATTGGACAAACATCATGTTCACGTGGATAAATAACTCATGGTGGAGTTTCGTGGGGAATCCCAACTGGAAGTGAAAAAACTAAATAAATCATAAACTACAAACACATTTGTTTACATTTTTAAACAGTTGATGTTGCTGTTTCACACGAAACTGAAAGGGAGGAAACTTGACGTTCTTGAGGCCCTCTATGCAAACCTATGCAAACATCCTCTATGCATCCTCTATGCAAACATATTAAATATGAGTTTTATATCGGACTGGTAGGATGAGCTCGAGGTACGCACACAGTTATAAACTGTCATCCCGTTGTTTCATGGACAGGGTGACGTGTCAATGTTTGTGCTGTCCCTCGGATGGACGTTAAACGAGTGATCTGTCTGTCAGCATTCATTGTTCCTCTTTCCTGGAAACATGCATTCGTCCAACCTGTTATGAAGGAGGGTGATCATTCAAATCCTTCCAACTCCCTTCCTTTTGCTCAGCCTTCCACCATTTTCAACGTTTTCTCAAGTATCTTGAACCTCACAGTCTTCTGCCTGATCATCAGTGTGGTTTTCGCAAGGCGAGATCTACCTGTGATATCCTTTCCGATATTACGAACTAAACGTCTGTTCTTATTCTCTGAGAGTTTGAGGAATCCTTTGTTGGAGCTGTCGGGGCCGAGGCCGACTACCTCAAGGAAAGGAATCAAGTAAGTTGATCTACCAGCCGTTTATTTAAATAAAACAGAAAGACACCCCCGTGCACGGAAGGAAGACCCCAACCTGATACATGGTTACAAGCTGAAGACTTAAGGTTACAGAGCTTTTCTGAGTGTTTTATACAGTTGTTACCAAGATATCAGATGGAACTGTGTTGACTTCAAATAAGCCACATACAATGGTATTAGTCTGTCACATATGTCACAAACAATGGTTTTGATTTGTTCAAAGATGCCTCATCCAATGGTTTACAATGGTTGGAGTTTGTTTTCTGAACCAAGGAGAGGAGTGTGGGGAGGGGTAAGAGAGTCATTGTTTCATTCTGCTGACCACATGATGACAGGTCAAGAGTTTATTTAACAGATCTGACTTAACAATAGGTTATTTGGACTAAAGTAAAGATCATGTGTGTGTTTTCTTACAATCTCACTCTGCACGTACACCAAGCTCACTCTGCACGTACACCAAGCTCACTCTGCACATACACCAAGCTCACTCTGCACGTACACCAAGCTCACTCTGCACGTACACCAAGCTCACTCTGCAC
The DNA here is from genome assembly GCF_056783735.1 of Eptatretus burgeri. NCBI lineage: Eukaryota > Metazoa > Chordata > Myxini > Myxiniformes > Myxinidae > Eptatretus > Eptatretus burgeri. The sequence goes on from NC_140964.1 coordinate 138,057,919, forward strand.
GTACACCAAGCTCACTCTGCACGTACACCAAGCTCACTCGGCATGTATATTTTCGTTTTTTTTTTCGCATGCTTGTCGATTCGCTCGACCAGTAAATCATTTCTAAACTAAGTTCATTAAATAAATTTTTTAAGAACGAAGTAAATTTTGCTTTTTACGTGATTATTATATTACATTTAATAATCCATCTCCCACAGACCCTTTGATGTCTCAAATGCTTTTGACAGATTGTGGTTTCATGGTCTGATCTCCAAACTCCCCTCTTCCTGATTTCCTCCTTCACTTTGCTTTCTCATTCAGAGTTTGCTGTTCAGAGTTAATTCAGCAGCCAACGGGGCTTGAACTCAGGACACTGGGATCCCAAGCCGCCACCCTAACCAATAAGCCAACACCAGGCTTAGCCAACACCAGGCTTTGTAGGTATATATATATATATATATATATATATATATATATATATATATATATATATATATATATATATATAAATATATATATATATATATATATATATATATATGTATATATATATACATATACAAGTTATTATATTATATATATATATATATATATATATATATATATATACATATACAAGTTATTATATTATATATATATAACCAGGCTATCCCAAGGTATATTTATTTGTCTCCCCTTTTAACCTGGAGGTTGAACCTCATTGAATTGAACACCTGGGGGTTGAACAGCTCACTCATTGAACCTATAAAGATTTGTTCATTCTCAAATTCCTTCAATAGTTTAATTTTCTTTGCACAATAATGCCCATCTAAAATATTGAAAAACAAAACATTTGAATCTTTATATTTTTTAAGATACCCCTTTTGTGCCATTACGAAATGATAAACTTCTCTTAATGCTCTTGTTTGACCACCTCCTGAGCCACATATCATTTTGAGATTATTGTAAATTGTTTTTTCATTGTTCAATTGATAACCATCAAAGTTTTCAGTCCATTCAAGGAGATTCATTTTTTTCTTTACATCCTCCAACTTACTACTTTTTAAATTGATTCACTTATTTGTTTTATTGACCTTTGTTTTAGTTATTTTTTCAATCAGACTTATTTGATATTTTTCACATTCATTATGTTTTCCATTTATATACCAAGACTGAGATTTTCTCCACTCTTTAGTTTGATTAATACTTGGTTTAACCATTTATATATTGCGAAAAAACATGGCGGTAGCCCTTAAAAAAACCCTAACCCATCTTCCCATCGTTAAAACACAACCTATTTTACACACTCTATCATACAATATCCATATGGAACACAATCTATTCCATTATCTAAAATAAATCTCTTATCATCAAAGGCTCCTAATGCCTTTTTATTTACTTCTTCACTATATATATATATGTTATGTTTATAACTTCTTATTGCATTCATTTTCCTATATTCTTCTTTCTTATTCATCAAACAATTATAATAATTTCTAAAAGTTATTGATTTCTTTATTACATATTTCTTTATTCCCTTTAACCTCTTATCAATCTGATCACCATACTTATAAGCATATGCCTTTGCTCTCAATCCAATAAACTCACTCATTACTTTTCCACCCAACTCATCCTTAAACTTACCAATAACCTTTTCATTCTTTTTGGAAAATAACTCACTCTTCTTGCTGAAATTACTTGTATCATATACTCCAATATTTTTCTTCATATCTTCATAAACATCATCAGTTTTTATATCTAGGATAAAACTATCAGTGTCCATATACAACAATGAAACATTTTCACCATACTCTTTCTTTAAGTCATTATACAAATAATCATACATCAATATCTTTGATAAATCAAGAACTGCTGTTCCAATATAAATTGGTTTATCCATTACAATACTTTCCTTTTTCATATGAATTGCAGAAAAGTTCTCTGAAAAAACCTCTTCTCTCTCAAAACTTGGTTTATCTATCAATCTCGAAGCTTCTTTCCAAGATGTTGCGAATCTAATGTTTTCCCTGTTTCTAACATTTTCCATAGTCTTTCCAAATACAGCATTATTCATTAATTTATAAAAGTCCCCTTCAAATTTTACTTTTGTATTTGCTCTCATATCTGTATTGAATTGAATATACTTTTTCACCCAAGGACTTTGTTTAAATTTTTAAACTCTATGAATTTTAGCGACTCTCAATCCTTCTCTCAAAAACTGTTTCAAGCTTCTCTGATGCAAAACATATCCCTCTTTATCATAGAATGTTGTTAATAACTTTTCTGTTGATTTGCCTTTAATATTAAAACTTTTATGATAATCACTGAACCATTCTTTCTTTGGGGTTTCTTTCTCACATGCAAAAGGAAGGTCTTTTTGCTTATTATGAAGATCACTCAGGTACCTCAAATCAACTTCAAAATAATAACCTTCTTCTTCCTCATTCAATTCCTCTTGAGAAGAAATAACAATATTCATCAAAGCCTTTTCATAATCCTTTTCTTCCACCAACTCTAATTTACCATAAGGCAGAGATTGAGACATTGCCCATCCATACAAATTATTAGCATTAAAATACATCAAATAATTACGATATTTTTCACGATCATAATTTGGAAGATATTTATTATTTGCTTTAGCATATCTTTTGAACATACTTGTGATATTCCACTTCTCTTGGACTTCTCAATCATCAAAAGCATATCTACATCGCTGATTAAATCTATATCTTGTTTTGTCATTTTCAACATTGCACTCCAAGCGAAACCATGAGCTGTGAAATAGTGGGCAGGATCTAATCCATAACAATTTCTATTTTGACAGAGTGATCTAAAAGCTTCAAACACATCAGCAAACAATAAAACATCTGTTTTTAGATATAAATCATGATATTCTCCAAGGTTCTTTATCTTAAATATTTTCCAAATTTCTTGTGCGTGTTTATATTCCTTATCACTTATCTCTTCTTCATAAAGGTTATGATAGAAACTTTCTGTTGAAGGAAGTTGTGTTTCTTTAAATCTCATAAATGAATCCATATAATCAGAAGGATAAATTCCCTGACTTGTAAGAATTTTCTCTTTACTTTGAATTTCATTCCTTGTTTGAATTTCCTCTCAAGTTAGAATTCCCTCTTTAATCAGAATTTCCTCTTTCGTTATAATTTCATTCATTGTTTGAATTTTCTTAATAATTTCATCTTCAGTTAGAATTTCTTCATTAATTTCCTCATTTATTAGAATTTCCTCTTTACTTTGAATTCTCTCTTTAATCTGAATTTCCTCTTTGGGAAAGAAAGAATTAAGATTTGGAAAAGTTCCCGTGGAGCTTAGATTTGATGCGAGGTAGGTTAGTGGTGTTCCCATAAACTTGAAAGAATCGAGAAACCTAATACGAGTTCAAGGTTTTGTGAATATCATTTTTGTAAATGAAATATACTTTTGACTTGTGTTTGTTATGGCAGAAATATTCCCTGGTGTTTTTGAAAGTTCATTCATAAATAGACTAGTAGTAATGCCGGGCGTTGCTCGGGATAGCAATAAAGCCCGGTGTTGCCCGTGCTTTCTTGCAAATTTTCTGAATAGCTGTTAGGGGTTCGCGGTTATGGGTTAGTGGTTAGGGTTAGCGGTTAGGGTTAGGGTAGCATTTAGGGTTAGGGTTAGCGGTTCGGGTTAGCTGTTAGGGTTAGGGTTAGCGTAAGGGTTAGTGTTAGGGTAGCTAACCCTAACCCTAACCCTAACACTAACCCAAACCCAAACCCTAACCCCAACAGCTTGGCGTAGTGGAGGTAAACAGCGCCCAGGGCAAAGTGGAAATTTGCGTCCCCCGTAGGCCTTAAACTTGAGTGGATTTGAATGGAAAATCCCATAAGGGATATCGATTTATCGATTTTTTTTTTTCGAATATCGGAAGTGTTATGGAAATTTTTTTAGCCAATGACCTAAGTTGGACCAAAAGCCATAATTGTACCGAATTTGAATGGAATCCGTTGGAGTTTGTGAAAATGCATCAAAACGAATTTTGAGGGGCCTCTAAAGGAAGACAATAATATCATTCGTATATGTGCCAAATCTTGTTTCATTTCATGCAGTAACAAAAATCTGATGGTGGAACAAAGAAAGGGGCATGCCGAAATATTAATATAGATGTGTATCATAGTTGGCGCTGTTGTGAAGAAAGACTAGAATAAAAGAAGGAAATTTATAATCAAGATTATAACAGGAATGAGCGGGCCCTCTATATTTACCAGTAAGATGACAATGATCCCAAACTTTAGACTCCTCAATTTCCTCCTCGCAAATATGACAGATATTGTTCTTTCATAATTCTAATTTTTCTTCTTCAGTTAATTTCATTGGTTCATTTGTTTCTTTCATTAATTTAGTTAGTCTGATACAATCCTTTTCTAATCGTTTTACAAACTCTTGTGAAGCTTTTTTTCCACTATAATGTTCAAGTTTATTATACTTTTCTCCAACAGATGATTTGATATAATAACAGAAACCACAAGGAATATGTTTTTGATATTTATTTGCATATGATTCTTTTGGATTCGGAGCAGCAGTATTTATCTTTTTTCGGATACATTCAAAATCAGCGTATATCACAAATGGGTGCATGATAGATTTATTATAATCTTCAAAAGAAATCTTTTCACCAGGTTTAGGCATTGTAATTACAGCTGATTTATGATTAATACAATATTTTGAATGTTGTTCTAATCGTTCTTTTGTATGAAATGAATTTAGACATCGCTTACAAGAATATATTTTGTTTGATGTTCTGAATACCTGAGAAGAGATTAATCTTGATAAATTATTGATGTATGTATAATGTGAATTCTTTCCAACACGAAAATTCTAAAGATCAATGTGTGTTTCTTCATTTTTATAGTTGTTTGAAATTTTTAATATTTGAACTTTGTTTGTATCCATTAATCCATATACATTAATAGAAAGATTATTCTTGTTCTCAAATTTAGGAATATCTGTCAGTGGCATTGGGAATTTAAAATCTTTCATGTCCAAGGTATTCTCTTATTTCATATATTGTTTTACTCTTTCTGAATTACAATTTGGTGGATGTAAGTGAGCAATGACAGACCAGAGAAAACATTTATTATCATTGTTCTTAATATTAACAACTGCCTTCTTGAGTTTTATTTCTTTTGGTAATTCAATATAAGAAGAAGCTTAAAGAGGGTTTGATTTTAGAATGTGTATATGTGAAAAGATGACTTTTTTCAGATTAAATCCACTTCCTACCACTGTATTATCAACATCCTCCTCTTGTCTTGATAGTTCTTCATTAACCCCACTAATCAAAAAATTTTGAAATGTTATAAGATGAAGATCTGTTCTCATATAAGCAGTTTGTTCTTCATCTTGTCTTTTCATATTCATTTTCACTCCCATATAAAACTTTAAAGTTTTCATTTCTTTTCATGTATTTTTAATAACTTTTTCAACATCAGGTTTCACAAGTTCAATTTATTCAGCTATTGATGATGGACCGGGTTCTCCAAATTGAAAAATCCTAATTTTGATATGCCCTTTAAATGCCCCATCAGTGTTTTCAATGTAATAGTCTCCCTTTACTTTGAACTGATTTTTCTGATGTTTTTGTGATTGAAGATGTCTATTATAACTACTCTTCAAAACATCCTTTGAGCAGATATCACAATGTTTTCTTTCCAACTCAAGAAGAGATATTTGATGAAATAGATTAAATGTGTGTTTGTTGGTTTGAAGGTGTTTTTTATAATATCGACATTCGTGATTACAAACATTGCAGTACGTTGTATTCACCATACTTATATAATAAAACTTTGCTTAAACTAAAATTTTCTTGATGAAAATTTAATTTAATTTATAGGTGAATCTGTGCTTAAAACCATTTTATCCTCCAACTTTTTTTCACTTAATAAATACAATGTTTCAAGACACAAAAGACAAGTTTCAATCAATCTCTTCATTTGTAAAAGATACTGAGAAATATGTCAAGGATGTGAGAGATATGGTGTTTGCAGCTAAATCTTGTGTCCCAAACCCATCACTATCTCTACCCACTTTACCCAGTCGCACCCAACTGTCCCTGGACTCTGTATCCTTTTCTCCTGACAAGGTGGAGAGCTTGCTTTCAAACCTCGAGTCAGATTCTGCAACCGGTCCAGACGGCATCAGCCCACGTGTCCTCAAAGCCTGCTCTTCTGCTCTTGCTCACCCTCTCTCTGTTCTATTCACCCTCTCATTTTCCCAAGGTCATCTGCCATCTGCTTGGAAATCTGCTAACATCACTGCCCTGCATAAAAAAGGTGCAAAAACAGATCCCTGTAACTACAGACCAATCAGCCTTCTCCCAATCATCAGCAAGGTTATGGAATCCATCATTGCTTCAGACATGAAATCCTTCCTCTTCTCCAATGGCTTGATTTCCAATCATCAATTTGGTTTCAGACCAGGTCACTCTACCCTGGATATGCTGCTACTGCTCTCCCATCAATGGATGGAGGTCCTCAATGCCAGACAGGAAATCCGAGCCGTATCCCTGGACATATCACGTGCTTTTGACACAGTCTGGCACCCTGCCCTACTCACCAAACTCTCTTCCCATGGTATTCAAGGCCATCTCCACTCATGGCTCGCAGACTTCCTCTCCTGTCGCAGTCAACGTGTGGCCCTAAATGGAGTTCTTTCATCCCCTCTTCCTGTGCAGGCTGGAGTTCCTCAAGGTAGCGTTCTGGGCCCTGTTCTTTTCTGGTTTTCATCAATGATCTCTCGGACTCTCTGGAAAATCCTCTATTTCTCTTTGCCGATGACTCCACCCTCTGCCGTACCATCTGTCATCCCTCAGACCGGCAAGCAGCAGCTTCTTCGCTCACTGCAGATCTGGATAAAATCACAAACTGGTCCAACACGTGGAACATGTCTTTCAATCCACACAAATCTCACACTCTCACTATGTCTCTTCGAAAGGACCGTTTACAAAACCCCCCATCCACTTTCTCAACAATCCTCTGGAAGAAGTCTTTTCTTTCAAGCTTCTGAGTCTCACTATCTGCCATGACCTTTCCTGGGAAAGTCACATTTCCAACCTTGCCTCAAAAACCAGTCGCCGACTGGGAATCCTCCGTCGTGCAAAGTCCTTCCTCGGCCCTCTTGAGCTCCTGACTACTTACAAAGCTTTTGTCCGTAGCCTGATGGAGTACTGCTCTCCCCTCTGGGCTGGTGCTCCTGCCTCCCACCTTTTCTCGACTTCACGCTGTCGAAACCAGGGCTTTTAAGATCATTGGCATCTCCCGCAATGAAGCTGAGTCTTTGGGCCTCTCACTCAATCACCGCAGGTTGGTCGGTGGTCTTTCTGTCTTCTACCGACTCCTCTCCAGCCTTGCCCCCTGCTCTCTCTGCGATTTGTCCCAACCACATTTCCACAGGGCGCTCAAGGTCCGCCAACAACCCCCTTCTGGTAAAACTACCAAAATCACGAGTCACTGCTCATCTTCACTCTTTTCATTCCTCTTTTTCCCGCCTTTGGAATAAACTTCCTCACTCTATTCTTTCCCATTCTTCCCTCCAGGCTTTCAAAACAGCTGTTCACCACCACCTCTTATCTTCCCCCATCCAAATCCTCGATCTTTTCTACCCCCGATAATCCACCCATGCCCACTTCCTTCAATTCTCCTGCTTTCCTTCCTGAAAGTCCCTGTAATGTCCACCTTCTCCTCGCCATGTTCCCCGTCCCATCCCCATCCCTCTCCCTTCCACAGTTCACCTGTGTCTGTTCCCCAATGTTTTGTCCCTTCCACTCCCACCCCTCTTGTCTCATGCCTCCTTGCTGTGAGTTGTGTGTTAGCTCTCATACGAGCCTCGACCAAGGTATACAAAAAAAAAAAAAAAAAAAAAAAAAAAAAAGGATGTAAAATTGAACAAAGATAAATATAACAACTACTGGATAAAAACTATTATGGCAAATAATATGAGTTCATAAATTTCCTTCAGTGGAAGGGCTTTTTTGTATACCTGGAAGAACATCAATTAAAGTATCTCCAACAAAAGTTTCTCCTCTCCTTCCAATAATATATTCAAAATGAGAAAAAGCAATGAAACAATAAAAAGTATCAAAAAATAAAAAACCTTATGGATGAAGCTTTCGAAAGAAAAGATAAGACCATCTGTAATATGCAAGGAGAAATTTGTATTTTTTTTTCAACAACCCTAAAGATGTAAATCCTGATGAAATAAAGGATGTTAATATATCAGGTGAAATGACATTTTGTTCAATTGTAGTTAAGGATCATTTTAAAATTTCCTTGAATATAAAAAAGGTTGAGGTTGAATCTGGAAATGAAAAAAGTGTATAGATACCAATGGTAATGTTGTTTCTACTAATTAAATATGAGTCTATATTCAACTGAAGATTTTGAAAGTATCGATGATTCTTAAGATGAACTTTAGTTTAAGTAAAGTTTTACTTTATAAACATGCGAGACTTTCGAAATCAAATCACATTCAAAATCTCAACCCCAACCCTCACATTCAAAATCTCAACCCCAACTCTCGCCCAACACAATGTCTTTTTTTTTTCAATACATATTTCAACAATATATATTTTTTATGTTTTTTTTTTTTTCTCTTCTTCCAATACTGTCTTTTCAGACTTTCAGGTTTGATGAAGTAGAAAGGTCGAGTAAGCCTGCACTTTCTTCCCAGAACTAACAATATATATATATATATATATATATATATATATATATATATATATATATATATATATATATATATATATATATATATATTTGTTTTTTTCTCTTCTTCCAATTCTGTCTTTTAAGGCTTTCAGGTTTGATGAAGTAGAAAGGGGGAGTCAGAACTGTCCTGCACTTTCTTCCCAGAACTTTCTTGATATTGCTCTCATCAAGCACCATCCAACAAAGAACTTCATCGATAGGTTTAGATCCCAAAGAGTGGTCGCATTTCAAGTCTCCAAAATAAACCCAACTTTCCAAGTCTTCAAGGTATTACCACTGAGTTTCCAAGATATGTATCACATTGTGAGTTATCAAGCCAGAACCCACATTTCAAGTCTCCAAAATAAAACCAACTTACAAAGTCTCCAAGGGATAACTCATTTCCTGATTTTTTTTTTTCAAAATTTGTGAGTCTCCAAGGTAGGCTCCATATTTTGAACCATCTTGGCAGAACCCTTTTCCCAAATCTCCAAGGTAGTTATTTAAACCATCAAGGCAGAACTCATTAACTGATTTTTTTTCAAAATTTGTAGGTCTCCGAGGTAGGTTTCATATTTAAAACCACTTAGGATAACTCATTTACTAATTCTTTCAAAATTTGTGAGTCTCCAAGGAAGGCCCATATTTAGAACCATCTTGGCAGAACCCTTTTCCTGAATCTCCAAGGTAGTTATTTAAACCATCAAGGCAGAACTCATTTACTGATTTTTTTTTCAAAATTTGTGAGTCTCCAAGGTAAAACTTGTATTCTGGCTCATCAAGGTCGAGCTCGTTCTGTGGGTCTTGGTCGATCACAAGGTCTCCGAGGTATAACTCTTTGGTTGGATCATCAAGGTCGAGCTCGTTCTGTGGGTCTTGGTCGCTCACAAGGTCTTCAACCAAGCCAACAATTTCGCCCCAAGTTGTGTCAAAAGCAGTATTTTCATTTCGTATTTCAGATACAATTTCCTGTGAGAGAAAATAATAATGTATTAATTAAGTTATTTAATTATTAAATGAGTCTATGCTTCAATCAAACTTTGAAAATAGGAAAATAAAATCTTACTTCAACGGATAAGAGGTTTGAAACCAGTTCATAAACTTGAGGGTTTAGTTCCAGACAAGTAGTAAAACTCCAAGGAACGCCAAAATCATCCCACTCAAGGTCTGGCTCGTTCTGTGGGGATTGGTCGCTCACAAGGTCTTCAACCAAGCCAACAATTTCGCCCAAAGTTGTAGCAAAAGCAGTATTTTCATTTCTTATTTCAGATACAATTTCCTGTGAGAGAAAATAATAATGTATTAATTAAGTTATTTAATTATTAAATGAGTATGCTTCAATCAAAGTTTGAAAATAGGAAAATAAAATCTCACCTCAACAGATAAAAGGTTTGAATCCAGTTCATCAACTTGAAGGTTTAGTTCCATACAAGTTGTGGAGCTCCAAGCAAGCACACAGCACTCCATTGCCAGCAAAAAATATGTTTAAAATGGAGCCTGGGCTTGAGGCTTTTATAGAGAAAGACTGTTGGGCATGGTTTCCCTGGGCAACCCCAGGCAAGCCTTGTGAGAATGGAGAAAATTTTTTTTCAAAATGGAGGATTCTTTGAAAATTCCCTGGGCAAGACCAGCCAAGCCTTGTGAGATTGGAGAAATTTTTTTTCAAAATGGAGAATTGGTTAAAAAAATTGCCTTGTAGCCCAGACAAGCCTTGGAAATTTTTTCAAAACCACAACATTCTAGAATTTTCTCGTGATTTCTTTATGAGTCAGAGATTAACTGGAAATGATGTAAGAGTAGGCAGGGCTTGGTAAAAGTGGGCGGGGCCTATGAAAACCTCGTGAAAAGTGGGTGGGGCTTAGTAAAAGTGGGCGGGGATAATTGAAAAGTGGGCAGGGTTTATGAAAGTGGGCGTGGCTTATGCAAAAAATAATCTGAGGCTCAGGAGGTGGTCAAACAAGACCATTTAGAGAAGTTTATCATTTCATAATGGCACAAAAGGGGTATCTTAAAACATATAAAGATTCAAATGTTTTATTCTTTAATATTTTAGATGAGGATTATTGTGCAAAGAAAATTAAACTATTGAAGGAATTTGAGAATGAACAAATCTTTATAGGCTCAATGAGTGAGCGAAACAATATGCATTGCTTATTTGAAAAAGAGTGTCCCGAGGCTTACATGTTTCAGATATTTCTTTACAATCACCTTTAACAAATCACATTACTACTTTACTACTTGAACAAATCTTTATCTTATTGCATTGGTAATTTGAAAAGAGTGCCCCTAGGTTAAAAGGGGAGACAAATAAATATACCTTGGGATAAAAAGGGGGTTTACTTTTTCGGGAAAAAAATATGAATCGCTGAAAATCCCCGATTCACTTACAAGGGGAAAAGTGAGCCAGAATCAGTATATTTACCCTACTCATGGGGGCTGCATTGAGCAGCCCGTGCACCGTGTTTTGCATCCATCCATCCATCTGTACACGGGGACTGCGTTGATGCAGCGTGTGCACCATTCATTCTTTGTGTTTTGCTTGCGTCACTGCCCATCCAGTGCTCTACAGGGACTGCCCTGGAGGCAGCCACACACGGGGACTGCATTAGTGCAGCCCGTGCACCATTGTGTTCACTGCTTAACTGCGCTCATTTCTAGGCGGAGGCTTGGGATGCATTGGGCAGCCGGCCACCTTCTTTGTTCATACCTGCATTTGCTTCATGAGCCAGAGACTGCATTTGGGCAGCCTGTCTCCCTGCTTCAAATATGGCCTGTGGGATGGCATCTGGCATGCCGGGTTGGGGTGAGTGGCCTCCAGCAGCTGAAGACATGAAAAAGGTAATGTGACAGTCAATGGGGCCTTTTGAACAGGTCCCGAAGACATCCGACCTTCAGCTGCGGAGCGCTCACCCAAGAATACTGACAAACTTTGCCATGCCCTTTTTCCCACAGAGTCCATCAGTCCTGGGCCATGGTTTAATGTAAATGTATAAGGTTAAGATAAGGGTAAAATGTACGTGAGTTTTGCTCCCCCTGCATGTTTGTTGTAGTGCAGACAATTGTAGTTAATTTGTCTGTATGAGTGAGTTTGTTTAGTTAGTTACACAGCATGTTGGTTATTTACTTTTGGGACACGGATACATCAAATATCGTACTCAGGGATCCGAAGGTAAATCGTACTCGGAGAAACTTACACATGAAGGCACACAAAAATTTGATGACCCGGGACGAGTCTGTAAAAAAGGGGAGGGGGTAGTGTTAGGGTTGTGGAAATTCACAGAACACCATACAGGTTCCCCAGAGGTCAGTTATGTCGAGAAGTGCGTGTTTAGATTAGATTTCCCCACCGATGTCTCAAGGGAATTATTTGAGTGCCAGGCTGTGCATCTTCAGTTCGCCGTTATTCTTTTGCTATCGTTATTTTAAACATCTCCTCACCACCTTCTCAACAACCAACAACGTCTCCCCACCACCTTCTCAACAACCAACATCTCCTCACCACCTTCTCAACAACCAACATCTCCTCACCACCTTCTCAACAACCAACAACATCTCACCACCTTCTTAATAACCAACAACATATCCCCACCACCTTCTCAACAACCAACAACATCTCCTCACCACCTTCTCAACAACCAACATCTCACCACCTTCTCAACAACCGACATCTCCTCACCACTTTCTCAACAACCGCCAGCATCTCCTCACCACCTCAACAAACAACCGCCAACATCCCCTCACAACATCAACAAACAAACAACGTCTTTTCACCTTCATCTCCACGGCACCTCCGCCAACACATACGACAGCTGCCTTGTTGCATGTCGTGGTCCGGTGATTTCTACATAGTCCGCTTGTCGAGGGAGTGATTTCTACAACGCCCGCTCCCCGCGACAGAAACGGATGAAAATCACAAAAGGAGCGGAGCCCGGGGGGGTGAAGGGTCGGAGGTGAAAGTCCAAACCCTCCACCCACGCACTCAATAAAAGGGTTCGCCGGAGCGCCAAGCACAGTCGAGTTCGGGGAGTGAGTCGAAGTCGGTCGGCAGGGGAGTTGACGGCGAGTTGAGTTCGATCGGGAGCTGAGGAGAGGAGCGTCAAAGCGCAGTGAAGCTTGGAGTCCTGGAGGGGTTCGAGCCCAGTGCAGGGCTGTTGGTCGGTGAAGGCAGCCGGCGAGAAGTTGCCAACCGGCAGCATAACAGTCCAAGGCAATGGGGCCCCGAGACGGTCCAAGCGATGCGGAGGAGTGAGCGGGCTCCTAAGAGAGCGTCAACTCTGAAAAGAGCAAAAGCCCGTTCGCTCCTCTGAGGCGTCATCGGGCAGGCCCGACTTCGTAGGCCGCACAGCTAGGCCTGGACCAACCAAGTCGCCACGCCAGCTGCCGTGTTGATGACAAAATCTCGAGGGTCACCCAGCGAGTCACCACGAAGGTGGCCAGGTAACCTGCGTGGTCTCGCGGAGCTCCTCAGGTCTCCCAAGCTCCGTGGAACATTAAAGGCCTACGGGTCCAGTTCTGCCCCCTTCCTGTGCTGGGGTTTTCTTTGCATGAAAGTTGTGGCGCCTTGTCTCTAAGTTGAATTGCAATAAGTGTACATAATAAAGAGACAATGGCTGTAGGGTCTTTTTCTGCTCGTGTCTTGTCCCTTACCCCATTGCTTCATTGCTTGAATTACGTGTATAAAATAAATGTGCTTGTTTGAATATTTACCTGTTCGTTGCATCCCTTCATCCATTGAGCTGCCATAATTGCTTTCGGAATACACAGCTGGTTGTTCATAAAGATAAACTGATCGGGACCAACGGGGCTTCGCGATAATACATCGCTCGGTATTCGCACAATGGAGTGAGCCGCTTATTTAGCAGCTCGTTTCCAAGCAGGTCCCGTTGAGGTACAACCTCTCGGTAGTCTGCCCATGCGAATAATTAGGTAAATTGACAATTCGGCGATCAGACCCTGTAACGCGTGGGTAGAGTACTGACAAGGGTGTGGTGTGCTTTAAAACACACCTGAAGCTGGATTCCAGCGTTGATCCGGTAAGCTGCAACTGGATTGCCATGGTCGGTGGGTGCGCGGCCGCGATTTGGCTCAAAGCGGTCGCCCGCACGCCGGGGTGGCGGAAACCGACAACACCAGTCAGACGCCGACAATCCAGGGTGGGTGTCGTGCTCATGGCCTATCCCAGACAGGCCATGGCAAGAATCCATGTAGATTTTGCTGGTCCTTTTCAGGGCAAGATGTTTTTGGTTGTTGTTGATGCGTTCTCCAAGTGGCCGGAGATTGTGGTCATGCAATGCACGACGGAGGAAAACACGGTTGAAAAGCTACAATCAATCTTGGCAAACAAAGGGATACCCGAAGTTTTGGTTTCTGATCATGGTCCGCAATTTGTTTCTGGTGTTTTTCATAGTTTCATGGTTCGGAATGGTGTCAAGCATCAAAAGTCAGCACCACGCCATCTGGCAACGAATGGCCAGGCTGAATCGTTTGTTAAGGCGTTAAAGCGTGCTTTGCGGAGAGGGGAGGGTCATCTATGCAAGCGTTGGTTGATGTGTTTTTGTTACAGTATAGAAATGCTGTTCATCCAATCACCAGTGATACACCTGCTAAGCGTTTGGGCGTGCATTGAGATTTAGATTGGATTTGCTGAGGCCTGGGAGGTCGGTGTCGGGGGCGGAATCGCGTCCAACGCTGGTGCGCACCTTTGAAGTAGGGGAGCGTGTAATGGTACGTGATTATTTCCATGATTGGAAATGGGTGCCGGCAGTGGTCTCCGTGATACTTGGGCCAACCAACTGCATGGCTAAAACTGATGATGGGAGAGTGTGGAAATGGCATGCCAACCAAATTCATGATCGCTGTTCAGCGTCACCACCCGTACCGGGTACCATGGGGGCGGGACAAGTGGGTCCACCACCTCTGGTTTCTGTTGAATCGCCAAGGTCAGACTTGCCGGCACCGACTGGGCTTGCGGGTTCGAGGTGTTTACCTGAATCAGTCCTGCCCAAGGAAAACGAACAAACTTGCCTACCTGGTGCTCTTGATGCTAAAAATGGGACGAGTCCAACTGGTATGTCACCCCTTCCGAGTCGGGAGGAATTTGAGACTGTATCTCGTAGCTGCCCCGTTTGTCCGAGACGGATCAGAGAGCGGCCTCAGTATTTGGAGGATTTTGACTGTTAATCGCTGCCATTTGGAGGGGGAGGAAATGTGCTGAATGTCGATTGGATGCTTGCAGTCAAGTGATTGGGGTTTATACCGCCTGCTCGGCGGTGTGCCCAGTACATCTGTGCCATGCAATAAAGCAGAGTTGCCTCTTGCTGCTGTGTCTGCCTGGTTCGTGAACACCAGAATGATCTCAAGGCACCCATCATTCCCCATGACAAAAACCGGAAGCAAAAGGGTCAGAGCCGAGACACGGATTTCAAATTGCCAGAGTATTGTGTTGTTGTTGTTGTTGTTGTTGTTGTTCTTGTAGTTGTTGTTTCCTATTCTCTCATGTGCACATGTGCTCACTTCGTTCGCCAATAAAGATATCTCCCGCATCATCAAAAAATAATTTTTTTATCGTGATTTACATTCGTTGATCGCTGATCCTGAATCCAGACCGAAGTAACCGGAAATTGCATATACAGTTGTGAACAAGTTATCGGTGAAGTCAGAAGCGAATGTCAGAAGAATTCTACATTGGCTTCTGGTATTTTTTTTTTTGATGAGATCATGTTCTCGGCGGTGTAGTTGTTGTGAAGGTAATGTTGAGGTAATATTAATTTTTTAACAAGAGATCCTGTTCTAGGCGGTGTAGTTGTTGTGAAGGTAATGTTGAGGTAATATTAATTTTTTAAGAAGAGATCCTGTTCGAGGCGGTGTAGTTGTTGTGAAGGTAATGTTGAGGATTTTTTAATTTTCAGATGAGATCCTGTTCTTGGCGGTGTAGTTGTTGTGATGAAGGTAATGTTGAGGATATTTTTTTTTCAGATGAGACCCTGTTCTAGGCGGTGTAGTTGTTGTTGTGAAGGTAATGTTTAGGATTTTTTTTTCAGATGAGATCCTGTTCTAGGCGGTGTAGTTGTTGTTGTGAAGGCAATGTTGGGGTCATATTAATTTTTTTAGATGAGATCATGTTCAAGGCGGTGTAGTTGTTGTGAAGGTAATGTTGAGGTATGATAAAGATATCTTTCGCATAATCAAAAAATAATTTTTAATCGTGATTTACATTATTTGATCGCTCATCCCGAATCCAAGCCGAAGTTACCGGAAATTGCAGCGTCGAATGTCATAAGAATTCTACGTTCGCTTCTGGGCTTTACCTATTCCATATTATATTTGACTGGAATCGATGAGTTTGGGTTCATGGCGTTTCTGGGGAAACGCGGCTCTGATCACATCGTGAAACACGAGAAGAAGAAGAGGAAGAAGACCGACATTAAAAATCAAAGTAATAACAATAATATAGTCGTCATCAACGAAAATGGAGATCACTGAATCAAAGGAAAATAAAAGAGGTGATGAGGAGAAAGAAGAAGATTAATGATGTGAGTTAACCGGAAGGACAAAGATAAACTTCCGGGTTGATGTTCCTGTGACCCTTATTCATTCACTCCAACCCAAGTCGTCGTGGTCGGGGAGGAACTCATGTTTAGAGGTATTTTCATAATTATTATGATATATATATATATATATATATATATATATATATATATATATATTGTTTAAGTTTAAATATAAAATCATTTTCTGCTCATTCATGACGGAAATGAAGGGAAGTTAAAGGAGTTTTTATTCAATGTTTGTTGAGGTGTTTGGTTGTTGATTTAATGAGGTGTTTTTCACTCGTTTTGTTTTATTCACCACGTTGTTTATTAATCATCATCACGAAACTTCCTACAACGAGGATTAAACCTCATTCTTCCTTTTAACTACAAAACTACCAGAAACCTTTTATTATTAACTTGTAAATCCAATTTTATCTCGAAATGAGGAGGTGAAACGAGGTACGAGGTCCGATTACCTACTTCCCCCCCCCTCCTCGGCTCGCTGCCCCCTCCCCCAGGAAAGTGGTAATTCATGGTGTGTGTGTGTGTGTTTGTTTGTTTGTTTGTTTGTTTGTGTGCGCGCGCATGTGTATGTGTACTTGTCCGTGGACGTACACATGTGTTTAATCTCCAATATATGTACAACATATATTTTTATGTCCACACACACACACACACACACACACACACACACACACACACACACACACACACACACACACACACACACACACACACACACACACACACACCCTTTTATTATTTATTTTGCCTGTAAATTAAAACAATTCGGAGTCACCACACATGATCGAGCTGCTGACGTAATACTTCGTCATTCACTTCACCTCACCACGTCATTCACTCAGCATTGTCGTGTTGTAAAAAGATACCTCTGGACACCGTGGGGCCACGCCGTATGTCTTGCAAAATACCACTCGGCACTTGCAAATGCCACCAGTCACTTCATTGATGATGTTGGAGAGATCTTTTTCTTTCTAAATTTTATGGCATTTTCAGACCCATGCAGGCCTGTCGGGAGGGGGGGGGAATTTGGGTGTAATGCCGCCCCTCATAGTGCATCTGGTGCCCCCCCCCCCACACTTGTACGCCACCCATTTCTGCCCTGTTTCACCTTGTTAACAACTTAGTGTTTCAGGACGAGCGCCCACTGTGACCTTGCTGTTTAAGAGTTTACCTGTGTGAACTAAAATCCTTATTCCAGATGTTCAACGTGGTGAATAAGGCCTTCTTGGATAAATTGTTCTTGAATAATGTCCTTCTTTGAACAACAGTCAAGAGCTAAGTGTGCGCTTTCCAGTGCATCTCCAAAAGCAATTGGCAAGACAATACAGTCCAAGCCTACAAAATATAAGATAATAATGCAAGCACCAATGCTAGCAGCCAAGACGACAGACAGCCGCAAGACCTCATGTGTGTGTATATATATTGTTGCGGATTCCGCGCCCGCCGGCGTGCGACGGCCACGTAACTCGAATCGCGGCACGTCGCCCACCGGACGGACAATCCAGTCGTGACCCTCTCGGACTAACGCCGGGAACCAGTCACGGGTGGACCTTTCGGTCTCACCGCGATCGAGCCAATCAGCCCCCGCGTGGGATAGGGTTGCTCGCCAAATTCGAACTACCTAAGTACCCACGCGGAGGGTAGACCGGGCGATCGCACCTCGCCGCAGGTCGACTTCGGACACGGGCCACTTAAGCGACCCGTTCCGTACTATCAGAATAACCGAGCGGTGTTATCGTCGACCCGACGGTTCGATTAATTTATCGGGCGTATTCAGCCCACTACCAACCCTTTACGTGAAGCAAGATGGGGATTCAATGGAGGAAAAGACGAAGCGAAAGCGGGAGAACAGTTCAACAATAAAGCACATTTATTCGCGACGAACGGAAAGCACACAAATACAATTCCACCAAATGCACACAAAAAAGAAAACACAATTCCATTTACACAAAAAGCAAACATAAAAGTGAAAACACAGTGCAGAGCTAATACCGACTACCGAGCACACGGCAACACTTATACAATTCTACTTCACAGACGGCGCCGACAACACATACCCAAAACCAAGGAAAAGAAATCCCCCAAGAATGAGGTAGGCCTGAGGCCGAGACCGGGTCGGGCCTACCCGTCTGGTGATGAGACGCGGAGCGGCGATGGCCCCGCAACCCGCGGGCCTCGTGGACAGTGCCTGGCAGGGGGTGGGAACGGGGCCCCCTTGGTCGCACTATCTCAGCGCGGGGGAAACAGGAGGGGGTTGCTGATGCTCGGGGTATAGAGGATCTTTATAATGTGCGACGAGCGTCTCCACCTCGGCCAGGTCGCGCTGTCGGCCTCCCTCGGGTGCAGCTTCCTGCACGACGCGAGCACCCCCTCGTCTGGTGTCGCCGCCTTTCCACAGCTCCGTCCCTCCGTTCCGACTCCAACGCACACGACGAGCAGCTCCACCGCCCGCGAAGTCTTGACCCTCTGCTTCCGACTCTCCTCTTCTTGACTCTCCGACCGCGTTCTTGTTTGCGACTCTCCTCTGACTCGTTCTGCTGACTCTCCTTTTTTCGTTCTCGTCCTGCTCACTCCTTTTCCGTTCTCTCTCTTCGTTCTTTCTCTTCGTTCCCTTTTTGCTGACTCCTTCTGACTCTCGAACACCGTCCTTTTATCCCCCCGTAACTTCGCCTTTGACCCCCTCCCTTTGACCTTTCACCTCGCTCCCCATTGGCCCGAGAAAAAGTGGGCGTGAAGGCTTTTTGATCCACAAATTTGCATATATCGATCGTTCTGGAGGCGGGGCCAAATCGCCCCTCGCTCACCGATTGGACGGCAAAAAGTGGGCGTGTGTCGTTTTTGATCCGTTTTTGAAGCAGAAAATCCGTGATTTTGTACACGCTGTTCAACGTGCGCCCTACACGAGTCCAGCATCGGTGCCCATGAGTGGCGCGAGATGACGGTGATGCGATGGTGGCGAGTTGTGACGGTAAAGGTCATGGCGGTTGTGGTGAAGCGGCGTTGTGGTTGGTGGTTGATGTTGTGGTTGTGATCATGGCGGTTGGTCCAAAATAAAGATAGTAAAAGAAAACGGCTATCCTGAAGAGTCGCAGCTCGCATAAATGACATGTATTCCCACTAGACAACGGGTTTGGGCCTAACTACACATGCACTTACCGAGATACCTCACCTAAGGGACCTGAATGGTGGTTTGCGAATCTGGTAACCACAACACTACCCCCTTCCCTTTTTCAGACTCGTCCCGAGTCGTCAAATTTTCGTGTGCCATCATGTGTAGTTTTCCCCTAGTACATTTTACCTACGGATCCCTGAGTGCGACATTCATGGTATTCGTGTCCCCAAAATAAATAACCTGAGGGCTGCGTAACTACCTAAACAAACTCACTCACACGGACGACTTAAATAAAATTGCCGGCGCTAAGACATACATGCCGGGGGCGCACTCATATGTACAGTACATCTTAACCTTAACTTACAAATTTTACACTAAACCATGGCCCAGGATCATCGAACTCTGCAAAAAGAAAGCAGTTAGCAGGGAGCCAGGCTGCCCGCATGCAGTCTCTGGCTCAAAACAATGCAGGTGACAGGGAACGTGGCTGGCTGCTCACACGCAGTCCAAGGCCTTCCCTTTTGAACTGAACTCAGTGAACCACAACGGTGCTTGGGCTGCACAAACGCAGTCTCCGTGCCAGCTCAAGTGGCACACGCAATGAGCACAACGAATGAATGGATGAATGGATGGACGCAAAACACGGTGCACGGGCTGCCACTGCAGGCCCGTGTTGTAGCTGCCAACAGGGCAGTTCTCGCAGCTTGCAAACTGTTGCCTTGATCCTGGCGCACATGGAAATGAACAGGGGGGGCAAAGCAAAAATTGAACGGGGCTGGTTAACAGGGGCAGTGGGCATGGCATGGCAAAGGCAGCAGGCAAACACAGCCCGCAGAAGAAGGCCGCTGCAGGCAAACACAGCCGGCAGACGAACTGGCCGGCACAGGCCTTGAAGAAAAAACAGCCAGCCGGCAGATGAAGTGGGCCGGCACAGGCCCTGCAGCACAGCAGCTGCAGACGATCCAGCCGGCACAGGCCTTGCAGCAAAACAACAGCTGCCGATGAAGTTGGCCGGCACAGGCCTTGCAGCACACAGCCAGCAGATGAAGCTGGCCAGCTTTGCCGTTCAGTGGAGGTTGGTGGAGGGAGTGCGGTGGTGCTGGCCACTTGGAAGGTGGGCTCGGACCTACCTACCTGTCTCCTCCCACCTATCGCCTTTGCCTGTCACTGTCCATACCCACTCCCTTAATTTGTCAAACCCCAATTTAGCCCCAACTTATTTTTTTATTGTTTTTATTTTTACTTCCCCACTATAAATCGTCCCCTAACCCCTTTATCGTCCTTGTTCGGCTAACCTATTCTGTCACCTAGCCTACTCCCAACCCCCTACGTTCCCTTCCCAGAGGGAACAAGGGAGAGCTAGCGTCCTGTGTCGAGGCCCAACGAAGCCTCAGAATGGCCTCCCCAGAGTTCGGCGATCTATAACCAAAGTGGGTCCAGCGGCCCACAACGACAGCGAGGGGATGGATGGTGCGGAGGGGTACATCTCCTAATCTACCCTAACCATTTAACAGTTAAACTACCCCGGGGCTTTCAACAAGCGCCTCTCGCTTAAACTATTGGTTCTAACAACCCAGATTCCCGTCGCCTGTGTTGGTGTCCTCACAATTTCGGGCCTCGCCCCAATTTTCTCTCCGTGCCCTCACACGGTCTCCTGGCTGGGACACGTGGCTCCCTTTGGCAGGCACGACCCTCTGCCGAATCTCCCGCTATGGCACCCCGGGCACTACACTGCCTCCGAGCGTCCCAGCTCGCTAACGCCGCGGAGTCCCCCCCATGCCACCTCCCCTGAAACGCACACGTGGCAGGCCGGCCTCCCGGGCCCCTTTCCGAGGGTCCCCCGTGCCCACAACACTGCCCACGCGGCCAATGGCGCCCCGGGCCCCCGCACCAACCAGGCGCACCCGTGCCCCCAGCTCTATCCCGGCCCCCATGGGCCCTTGGCCTGGCCTACCGAGCGGCCGACTAGCCTGGTGCCCGGGGTACCCACTCAGCGATACTCACCTTTCGCAGCCACGCTCCCAAGCCCGTCAACAGGGCTCCTGCACCCCTCCAAATGGGTTTCGAGCCTACACTCCCACCAACAACAAAACAACCTCCATTTTTCAATTTGACTAACCCAGCTAACTCACTCTACACTGACCCCGGGGTCCCTTGGGCGGGAGTCACTCCTCCCCCCCATCACTCATCGCACCATGCATTCCCCATTCACTCCACACACACAGACCCGCTGGCCTCACTCACTCACCAAGTACTCACCTCACAACTCACCAACTCTTCAACACACACACCGCTGAACTCTGCCATCCTCCTAACTACATCCCCTAACTAACTCGTGCTCCCACGTCGTCCCTTAAACTATAGCACGTTCCATTTAACACTACGTAGCTGAACTACGTCCCCGCTACACATTCACCAGTCTGTCTCTGTCTCCTAACTCAAAAATTCATTTTATTTCCCAACCTAAATCTGGCTACAATCCCTCTAACTAATCCATTCCACGGACTCCATGAGGACTTACCCCTGCCCCATGAAGTCGGTCTAACTAAGCTAACCCTTCCCCCTAACTAGTTTCCATCCTGTGCCCAGGTAAGGGGGTCTTTCACCCCTTGCCCAGGAATCCTTTGCACCCGAAAGTGAGGCTTGCTTTCTCTTTTTTTTTTTCCATGCGCAGCACCTGCGCGGCAACTCAGAGCTCGCGCACTTTGCACCTGCCCGTGACGTCATGCAGCTGCACGTGTTCCTCGTCCCTCCTTGGACGCTACCATCCGGCAGAGATACCCCTCCTGCCGGATTCCAACCACACGTGCAGCCATGACATCACCGTGCGCATAAAAAAAAAACACAAGCCCCACGTTTCGAGGGGTTCCCCACGCGAACACATGTGCTTTGCCCGTTGGAGCTTAACACACACGATCGCGTGGAGAACCCGTCCGGTCCAAATCCGTAGTCCTGCCTAAACTTTGTCCCGTCCGCGGGGATCGGCAAATCCACCGCGTGCGTTTCCGGACCGGGACTTCACTCTCGCAAGCGAGCACGTGGTGGTCTCGTGCGTTGCACAGCACGAACCGCGTGCTCACTGCTGGGTGAACCCGGCACGGTCCTCGAAACAACTACAGCCGCTACTCGGCTTTCTCTCCTCTGTCGCCGTCTCTGTCGCCATTCAACCCACGCACACCTGCGTGTTACGACGCACACAGTCCACTCCATTAAACTCACACCGGGAGACGCGGCTGCGTGCTCCCGCATGCCAACCGACATCTCCCTCACATACCGCTCTCTCACACACACGGTCTCCCTGGCACACAGCGACCTTGCACACGGCCGTTCACTCACGCGTGCGGGGGCACTCACCCGCGGTGCCTCATCCACACACCGTGCCCCACTCATACACGCGGGGGCACTCAACCGCGGTACCTCACTCATACACACGGCGACACTCACACACGCGGTCTCTTCCACACACGGTGCCTCACCCACACACGCGGGGGCACTAACCCGCGGTGCCTCACTCACACTCCGTGCCTCATCCACACACGGCGTGCTGGGAAGCACGCACTCTGGCACCATCGCCACCACACCACTCACACGTGGTGCCTCACTCATACTGGCCGTTTCACTCACACACACGGCCTCACTCACACACGGTGCCCCATCCACACCCGGCGTGCTGGGAAGCACGTACTCCGGCACCATCGCCACCACACCAATCACACACGGGGTCGCTTCCACACACGGGGACGCACTCACACCTTGCACCACACACACAGGGACAACCATACTGGGGATTCGTGTCCCCACAAGGGTCTCCGGGGCCTCTATACCCCCAAGCTCTCCGTGCACCTGTCCACAGCACCCGTCCCCTCAACCTCGCAAAGCACGACCGAACTCACCTGGTCGTGACTCACCTCAAGGGGGCAGACTCCCTCCCCTCGTTCCTGGAGGAGGCCATCCAGGTGCTCGCACCGGGTCTCTACCCAGTCCGCCAGCTCACCCCCATTATCCTCCACTACCTCCGTGTGTGTGTGTGCGTCACTTACCCCGTCTTCATCGTGTAGTCTTCCCTCTATCGTTCCCATCTCCCGTGTCTCTGCCAACTCTTCACCCTTTACCTCTCTTGTCTCAACTATTATTTCTGTTGTCGTCACCTCGTGTCTCGTCTCACACGTTTTGGTCTCCCCATTTAATTTTTCCCCTTTCGGTCATCGTCACGACCTCGCCCAACACGTTCCACGAATTATTTTTTCACCCGCCTCCACCGCGGCCCTGTCAGCCGTTGCACCCCCACCCAGCTCGCTTTGCTCCCACACGTGGAGTCGCCATTCCCAGCTCCCTGGTCACGGCCTTCATGCCCGCCTGCAGGCATCGGCCCATGTTCTGCGTCTCACCCCGGAACTTTTTCGTTTCTTCCTTCATGTTTGTTACCATTTTAGTTTTCATGCGTTTTATTTCGTTTGTGAATGTATCCATCTTTTCGTTCATGCCTTTCATTTCGTTTTTCATTTCATTTGTGTTTGCATCCATGTTTTCGTTCATTGCCGCTAGCATGGCGCATAGCTGGGGCATGTTGGATGCACTCAGCTGAGCCGTTTCGGCAAGGGTTGGGGAAGGGTCTTGGTGGAGAGGGGGGGGAGGTGTCATACACCGCGGCCGCTGCCGCACCCACCTCGGGCCCTGGGTTCAGTTGGGCGAGTCCGTGTTCCTGCACAATCAACATTTCCTGCTCGGGGATTCCATCCTGGACCATGGACTCTACATTATTACACATATACATTTCTAATACCCCCGGCTCCCGCTCGCCTTGAGACGCCATCTTGCTTCTCGTGAAGGGTTAATTTGCTCGCTCGTAATTTGGAGGGAATCGGGGGTCGCTTCTCTCACCCCTGGACCGATTCCCGTAAATTTAGCCGGAGACAGGAGAGCCCGTTTTCCTGTTCTCCGATACCAGTGCCGCGAGGAGGGCGATGAATTTGTATCCCACTCCTGACACCAGTGTTGCGGATTCGCGCGCCCGCCGGCGTGCGACGGCCACGTAACTCGAATCGCGGCACGTCGCCCACCGGACGGACAATCCAGTCGTGACCCTCTCGGACTAACGCCGGGAACCAGTCACGGGTGGACCTTCGGTCTCACCGCGATCGAGCCAATCAGCCCCCGCGTGGGATAGGGTTGCTCGCCAAATTCGAACCACCTAAGTACCCACGCGGAGGGTAGACCGGGCGATCGCACCTCGCCGCAGGTCGACTTCGGACACGGGCCACTTAAGCGACCCGTTCCGTACTATCAGAATAACCGAGCGGTGTTATCGTCGACCTCGACGGTTCGATTAATTATCGGGCGTATTCAGCCCACTACCAACCCTTTACGTGAAGCAAGATGGGGATTCAATGGAGGAAAAGACGAAGCGAAGCGGGAGAACAGTTCAACAATAAAGCACATTTATTCGCGACGAACGGAAAGCACACAAATACAATTCCACCAAATGCACACAAAAAAGAAAACACAATTCCATTTACACAAAAAGCAAACATAAAAGTGAAAACACAGTGCAGAGCTAATACCGACTACCGAGCACACGGCAACACTTATACAATTCTACTTCACAGACGGCGCCGACAACACATACCCAAAACCAAGGAAAAGAAATCCCCCAAGAATGAGGTAGGCCTGAGGCCGAGACCGGGTCGGGCCTACCCGTCTGGTGATGAGACGCTGAGCGGCGATGGCCCCGCAACCCGCCGGCCTCGTGGACAGTGCCTGGCAGGGGGGGGGAACGGGGCTCCCTTGGTCGCACTATCTCAGCGCGGGGGGAAACAGGAGGGGGTTGCTGATGCTCGGGGTATAGAGGATCTTTATAATGTGCGACGAGCGTCTCCACCTCGGCCAGGTCGCGCTGTCGGCCTCCCTCGGGTGCAGCTTCCTGCACGACGCGAGCACCCCCTCGTCTGGTGTCGCCGCCTTTCCACAGCTCCGTCCCCTCCGTTCCGACTCCAACGCACACGACGAGCAGCTCCACCGCCCGCGAAGTCTTGACCCTCTGCTTCCGACTCTCCTCTTCTTGACTCTCCGACCGCGTTCTTGTTTGCGACTCTCCTCTGACTCGTTCTGCTGACTCTCCTTTTTTCGTTCTCGTCCTGCTCACTCCTTTTCCGTTCTCTCTCTTCGTTCTTTCTCTTCGTTCCCTTTTTGCTGACTCCTTCTGACTCTCGAACACCGTCCTTTTATCCCCCCGTAACTTCGCCTTTGACCCCCTCCCTTTGACCTTTCACCTCGCTCCCCATTGGCCCGAGAAAAAGTGGGCGTGAAGGCTTTTGATCCACAAATTTGCATATATCGATCGTTCTGGAGGCGGGGCCATCGCCCCTCGCTCACCGATTGGACGGCAAAAGTGGGCGTGTGTCGTTTTTGATCCGTTTTTGAAGCAGAAAATCCGTGATTTTGTACACGCTGTTCAACGTGCGCCCTACACGAGTCCAGCATCGGTGCCCATGAGTGGCGCGAGATGACGGTGATGCGATGGTGGCGAGTTGTGACGGTAAAGGTCATGGCGGTTGTGGTGAAGCGGCGTTGTGGTTGGTGGTTGATGTTGTGGTTGTGATCATGGCGGTTGGTCCAAAATAAAGATAGTAAAAGAAAGACGGCTATCCTGAAGAGTCGCAGCTCGCATAAATGACATGTATTCCCACTAGACAACGGGTTTGGGCCTAACTACACATGCACTTACCGAGATACCTCACCTAAGGGACCTGAATGGTGGTTTGCGAATCTGGTAACCACAACACTACCCCCTCCCTTTTTACAGACTCGTCCCGAGTCGTGAAATTTTCGTGTGCCATCATGTGTAGTTTTCCCCTAGTACATTTTACCTACGGATCCTGAGTGCGACATTCATGGTATTCGTGTCCCCAAAATAAATAACCTGAGGGCTGCGTAACTACCTAAACAAACTCACTCACACGGACGACTTAAATAAAATTGCCGGCGCTAAGACATACATGCCGGGGGCGCACTCATATGTACAGTACATCTTAACC
The DNA here is from genome assembly GCF_056783735.1 of Eptatretus burgeri. Classification (NCBI taxonomy): domain Eukaryota; kingdom Metazoa; phylum Chordata; class Myxini; order Myxiniformes; family Myxinidae; genus Eptatretus; species Eptatretus burgeri. Next base: position 138,084,305 of record NC_140964.1, read on the forward strand.
TTAACTTACAAATTTTACACTAAACCATGGCCCAGGATCATCGAACTCTGCAAAAAGAAAGCAGTTAGCAGGGAGCCAGGCTGCCCGCATGCAGTCTCTGGCTCAAAACAATGCAGGTGACAGGGAACGTGGCTGGCTGCTCACACGCAGTCCAAGGCCTTCCCTTTGAACTGAACTCAGTGAACCACAACGGTGCTTGGGCTGCACAAACGCAGTCTCCGTGCCAGCTCAAGTGGCACACGCAATGAGCACAACGAATGAATGGATGAATGGATGGACGCAAAACACGGTGCACGGGCTGCCACTGCAGGCCCGTGTTGTAGCTGCCAACAGGGCAGTTCTCGCAGCTTGCAAACTGTTGCCTTGATCCTGGCGCACATGGAAATGAACAGGGGGGGCAAAGCAAAAATTGAACGGGGCTGGTTAACAGGGGCAGTGGGCATGGCATGGCAAAGGCAGCAGGCAAACACAGCCCGCAGAAGAAGGCCGCTGCAGGCAAACACAGCCGGCAGACGAACTGGCCGGCACAGGCCTTGAAGAAAAAACAGCCAGCCGGCAGATGAAGTGGGCCGGCACAGGCCCTGCAGCACAGCAGCTGCAGACGATCCAGCCGGCACAGGCCTTGCAGCAAAACAACAGCTGCCGATGAAGTTGGCCGGCACAGGCCTTGCAGCACACAGCCAGCAGATGAAGCTGGCCAGCTTTTGCCGTTCAGTGGAGGTTGGTGGAGGGAGTGCGGTGGTGCTGGCCACTTGGAAGGTGGGCTCGGACCTACCTACCTGTCTCCCTCCCACCTATCGCCTTTGCCTGTCACTGTCCATACCCACTCCCTTAATTTGTCAAACCCCAATTTAGCCCCAACTTATTTTTTTATTGTTTTTATTTTTACTTCCCCACTATAAATCGTCCCCTAACCCCCTTTATCGTCCTTGTTCGGCTAACCTATTCTGTCACCTAGCCTACTCCCAACCCCTACGTTCCCTTCCCAGAGGGGAACAAGGGAGAGCTAGCGTCCTGTGTCGAGGCCCAACGAAGCCTCAGAATGGCCTCCCCAGAGTTCGGCGATCTATAACCAAAGTGGGTCCAGCGGCCCACAACGACAGCGAGGGGATGGATGGTGCGGAGGGGTACATCTCCTAATCTACCCTAACCATTTAACAGTTAAACTACCCCGGGGCTTTCAACAAGCGCCTCTCGCTTAAACTATTGGTTCTAACAACCCAGATTCCCGTCGCCTGTGTTGGTGTCCTCACACCGGGCCTCGCCCCCCAATTTTCTCTCCGTGCCCCTCACACGGTCTCCTGGCTGGGACACGTGGCTCCCTTTGGCAGGCACGACCCTCTGCCGAATCTCCCGCTATGGCACCCCGGGCACTACACTGCCTCCGAGCCTACCAGCTCCTAACACCGGGGAGTGCCCCCCATGGCACCTCCCCTGAAACGCACACGTGGCAGGCCGGCCTCCCGGGCCCCTTTCCGAGGGTCACCCGTGCCCACAACACTGCCCACGCGGCCAATGGCGCCCCGGGCCCCCGCACCAAGCAGGCGCACCCGTGCCCACAGCTCTATCCCGGCCCTCCATGGCCACTAGGCCCACCGCGGGCGACTAGCCTGGTGCCCGGGGTACCCGCTCAGCGATACTCACCTTTCGCAGCCACGCTCCCACGCCCGTCAACAGGGCTACTGCTCCCCTCCAAATGGGTTTCCCGAGCCTACACCCACCAACAACAAAACAACCTCCATTTTTCAATTTGACTAACCCAGCTAACTCACTCTACACTGACCCCGGGGTCCCTTGGGCGGGAGTCACTCCTCCCCCCCATCACTCATCGCACCATGCATTCCCCATTCACTCCACACACACAGACCCGCTGGCCTCACTCACTCACCAAGTACTCACCTCACAACTCACCAACTCTTCAACACACACACCGCTGAACTCTGCCATCCTCCTAACTACATCCCCTAACTAACTCGTGCTCCCACGTCGTCCCTTAAACTATAGCACGTTCCATTTAACACTACGTAGCTGAACTACGTCCCCGCTACACATTCACCAGTCTGTCTCTGTCTCCTAACTCAAAAATTCATTTTATTTCCCAACCTAAATCTGGCTACAATCCCTCTAACTAATCCATTCCACGGACTCCATGAGGACTTACCCCTGCCCCATGAAGTCGGTCTAACTAAGCTAACCCTTCCCCCTAACTAGTTTCCATCCTGTGCCCAGGTAAGGGGGTCTTTCACCCCTTGCCCAGGAATCCTTTGCACCCGAAAGTGAGGCTTGCTTTCTCTTTTTTTTTTTCCATGCGCAGCACCTGCGCGGCAACTCAGAGCTCGCGCACTTTGCACCTGCCCGTGACGTCATGCAGCTGCACGTGTTCCTCGTCCCTCCTTGGACGCTACCATCCGGCAGAGATACCCCTCCTGCCGGATTCCAACCACACGTGCAGCCATGACATCACCGTGCGCATAAAAAAAAAACACAAGCCCCACGTTTCGAGGGGTTCCCCACGCGAACACATGTGCTTTGCCCGTTGGAGCTTAACACACACGATCGCGTGGAGAACCCGTCCGGTCCAAATCCGTAGTCCTGCCTAAACTTTGTCCGTCCGCGGGATCGGCAAATCCACCGCGTGCGTTTCCGGACCGGGACTTCACTCTCGCAAGCGAGCACGTGGTGGTCTCGTGCGTTGCACAGCACGAACCGCGTGCTCACTGCTGGGTGAACCCGGCACGGTCCTCGAAACAACTACAGCCGCTACTCGGCTTTCTCTCCTCTGTCGCCGTCTCTGTCGCCATTCAACCCACGCACACCTGCGTGTTACGACGCACACAGTCCACTCCATTAAACTCACACCGGGAGACGCGGCTGCGTGCTCCCGCATGCCAACCGACATCTCCCTCACATACCGCTCTCTCACACACACGGTCTCCCTGGCACACAGCGACCTTGCACACGGCCGTTCACTCACGCGTGCGGGGGCACTCACCCGCGGTGCCTCATCCACACACCGTGCCCCACTCATACACGCGGGGGCACTCAACCGCGGTACCTCACTCATACACACGGCGACACTCACACACGCGGTCCCTTCCACACACGGTGCCTCACCCACACACGCGGGGGCACTAACCCGCGGTGCCTCACCACACACTCCGTGCCCCATCCACACACGGCGTGCAGGGAAGCACGCAGTCTGACACCAGCGCCACCACACCACTCACACGTGGTGCCTCACTCATAGTGGCCGTTTCACTCACGCACACGGCCTCACTCACACACGGTGCCCCAGCCACACCCGGCGTGCTGGGAAGCACGTCCCTCGGCACCATCGCCACCACCCCAATCACACACGGAGTCCCTGCCACACTCGGGGACGCACTCACACCTTGCACCACACACACAGGGACAACCATACTGGGGATTCGTGTCCCCACAAGGGTCTCCGGGGCCTCTATACCCCCAAGCTCTCCGTGCACCTGTCCACAGCACCCGTCCCCTCAACCTCGCAAAGCACGACCGAACTCACCTGGTCGTGACTCACCTCAAGGGGGCAGACTCCCTCCCCTCGTTCCTGGAGGAGGCCATCCAGGTGCTCGCACCGGGTCTCTACCCAGTCCGCCAGCTCACCCCCATTATCCTCCACTACCTCCGTGTGTGTGTGTGCGTCACTTACCCCGTCTTCATCGTGTAGTCTTCCTCTATCGTTCCCATCTCCCGTGTCTCTGCCAACTCTTCACCCTTTACCTCTCTTGTCTCAACTATTATTTCTGTTGTCGTCACCTCGTGTCTCGTCTCACACGTTTTGGTCTCCCCATTTAATTTTCCCTTTCGGTCATCGTCACGACCTCGCCCAACACGTTCCACGAATTATTTTTTCACCCGCCTCCACCGCGGGCCTGTCAGCCCGTTGCACCCCCACCCAGCCTCGTTTGCTCCCCACACGTGGAGTCGCCATTCCCAGCTCCCTGGTCACGGCCTTCATGCCCGCCTGCAGGCATCGGCCCATGTTCTGCGTCTCACCCCGGAACTTTTTCGTTTCTTCCTTCATGTTTGTTACCATTTTAGTTTTCATGCGTTTTATTTCGTTTGTGAATGTATCCATCTTTTCGTTCATGCCTTTCATTTCGTTTTTCATTTCATTTGTGTTTGCATCCATTTTTTCGTTCATTGCCGCCAGCATGGCGCATAGCTGGGCCATGTTGGATGCACTCAGCTGAGCCGTTTCGGCAAGGGTTGGGGAAGGGTCTTGGTGGAGAGGGGGGAGGTGTCATACACCGCGGCCGCTGCCGCACCCACCTCGGGCCCTGGGTTCAGTTGGGCGAGTCCGTGTTCCTGCACAATCAACATTTCCTGCTCGGGATTCCATCCTGGACCATGGACTCTACATTATTACACATATACATTTCTAATACCCCCGGCTCCCGCTCGCCTTGAGACGCCATCTTGCTTCTCGTGAAGGGTTAATTTGCTCGCTCGTAATTTGGAGGGAATCGGGGGTCGCTTCTCTCACCCCTGGACCGATTCCCGTAAATTTAGCCGGAGACAGGAGAGCCCGTTTTCCTGTTCTCCGATACCAGTGCCGCGAGGAGGGCGATGAATTTGTATCCCACTCCTGACACCAGTGTTGCGGATTCCGCGCCCGCCGGCGTGCGACGGCCACGTAACTCGAATCGCGGCACGTCGCCCACCGGACGGACAATCCAGTCGTGACCCTCTCGGACTAACGCCGGAACCAGTCACGGGTGGACCTTTCGGTCTCACCGCGATCGAGCCAATCAGCCCCCCGCGTGGGATAGGGTTGCTCGCCAAATTCGAACTACCTAAGTACCCACGCGGAGGGTAGACCGGGCGATCGCACTCGCCGCAGGTCGATTTCGGACACGGGCCACTTAAGCGACCCGTCCGTGCTACTATCAGAATAACCGAGCGGTGTTATCGTCGACCTCGACGGTTCGATTAATTATCGGGCGTATTCAGCCCACTACCAACCCTTTACGTGAAGCAAGATGGGGATTCAATGGAGGAAAAGACGAAGCGAAGCGGGAGAACAGTTCAACAATAAAGAACATTTATTCGCGACGAACGGAATGCACACAAATACAAATCCACCAAAAGCACACAAAAAAAAGAAACCACAATTCCATTTACACAAAAAGCAAACATAAAAGTGAAAACACAGTGCAGAGCTAATACCGACTACCGAGCACACGGCAACACTTATACAATTCTACTTCTGACGGCGCCGACAACACATACCCAAAACCAAGGAAAAGAAATCCCCCAAGAATGAGGTAGGCCTGAGGCCGAGACCGGGTCGGGCCTACCCGTCTGGTGATGAGACGCGGAGCGGCGATGGCCCCGCAACCCGCGGGCCTCGTGGACAGTGCCTGGCAGGGGGTGGGAACGGGGCCCCCTTGGTCGCACTATCTCAGCGCGGGGGGAAACAGGAGGGGGTTGCTGATGCTCGGGGTATAGAGGATCTTTATAATGTGCGACGAGCGTCTCCACCTCGGCCAGGTCGCGCTGTCGGCCTCCCTCGGGTGCAGCTTCCTGCACGACGCGAGCACCCCCTCGTCTGGTGTCGCCGCCTTTCCACAGCTCCGTCCCCTCCGTTCCGACTCCAACGCACACGACGAGCAGCTCCACCGCCCGCGAAGTCTTGACCCTCTGCTTCCGACTCTCCTCTTCTTGACTCTCCGACCGCGTTCTTGTTTGCGACTCTCCTCTGACTCGTTCTGCTGACTCTCCTTTTTTCGTTCTCGTCCTGCTCACTCCTTTTCCGTTCTCTCTCTTCGTTCTTTCTCTTCGTTCCCTTTTTGCTGACTCCTTCTGACTCTCGAACACCGTCCTTTTATCCCCCCGTAACTTCGCCTTTGACCCCCTCCCTTTGACCTTTCACCTCGCTCCCCATTGGCCCGAGAAAAAGTGGGCGTGAAGGCTTTTTGATCCACAAATTTGCATATATCGATCGTTCTGGAGGCGGGGCCAAATCGCCCCTCGCTCACCGATTGGACGGCAAAAAGTGGGCGTGTGTCGTTTTTGATCCGTTTTTGAAGCAGAAAATCCGTGATTTTGTACACGCTGTTCAACGTGCGCCCTCCACGAGTCCAGCATCGGTGCCCATGAGTGGCGCGAGATGACGGTGATGCGATGGTGGCGAGTTGTGACGGTAAAGGTCATGGCGGTTGTGGTGAAGCGGCGTTGTGGTTGGTGGTTGATGTTGTGGTTGTGATCATGGCGGTTGGTCCAAAATAAAGATAGTAAAAGAAAAACGGCTATCCTGAAGAGTCGCAGCTCGCATAAATGACATGTATTCCCACTAGACAACGGGTTTGGGCCTAACTACACATGCACTTACCGAGATACCTCACCTAAGGGACCTGAATGGTGGTTTGCGAATCTGGTAACCACAACAATATATATATATATATATATATATATATATATATATATATATATATATATATATATATATATATATATATATATATATAGCCTGGTGTTGGGGCAGTGGTTAGGGCAGCGGCTTGGGGTCCAAGCGGTCCTGCGTTCAATCCCCGTTGAGCCACTGAATTAATACACCAGGGGGTTGACTCAGCCTGTCATCCTTCCGAGGTCGGCGAAATGAGTACCAGTGTACTGGGCCGGTGTATACCCCGGTTAAAAGAGGTGTACCATATCCCTGTGTCGTAAGAAGCGACCAGGGTTGCGTCAGGAAGGGCATCCGGCGTAAAACATGTGCCAAATCACTATGCGGATCATAATGGATGATCCGCTGTGGCGACCCCTAATGGGAGCAGCCGAATGAAGAAGAAGAAGATATATATATATATATATATATATATATATATATATATATATATATATATATATATATATATATATATATATATATATATATATACGTGTCTTCTGCTTCTTCTTCTTTCGGCTGCTCACATTTTGGGTCGCTACAGCGCATCATCCGTCATGATCCGCACACTGATTTGGCATGGGTTTTACGCCGGATGCCCTTCCTGACGCAACCCTGGTCGCCTCTTACGACACAGGGATAAGGATTGGGTTTCGCCATGATTCCAGGCTGCCTTACACCCTCTCATAGCATGGCCCAGCACAGAGTCCTGTCCTCAATCGATCCTCCAACCCAAGCCTCCGAGTTGCCGGATTACAGGCGCACACCACTACGCCCGGTACATATGTATGTATGTCTACATGTATATATTGTAACGGTGCCGGGCGTTGGCCACTCGCCGACCACTCTGACGGAGCCTCAAGTCGAGTCGGCCCGACCGATCGCCCGGAATATAGATCGCTGCCGGATAAGTCGGAGTCGACGTTCCTTGTACAAGAACCAAAGTACGCCAATGGGCAGACCACGTGGGGTAGGGTCGATTGCCAATCTTCAATTTACCTTAATACCCATGTGATCCAACTCTCGGGGTATTCCACCCTCGACAGAACTCGTACGGAACAGGCCGCTTAAGCGAGCCTGTCCCGCGCGCAATTCTGAGCTGCTTAATCGCCGAGAACCATCGGTCCAAATGTCCCCCTTTTACGGCAAACCAACGGCTTTCAAACTCCCAACACACGAAATGCTCAGTCAATGAAAGAATCGACACGATGAGCTGAAAACATTTATTAATACAAATGGGGAACTAGGGGAAGCACGAAAGAGCAGAACTATACCAACTATACGAAACGCAATGCAAACATTTACAGCACACAAAGCACTTAACAATTTCCTACTTATGAGACGGACCCATGAACACACGTTCGCACACCCACACCCAAGAAATGGTGGCTGAGGCCTTTAATAACAGGCTCCAGCTCGGAGGACAAGTGAGCTGAAATCCAGAACCTATCTCGAACCTCTCCACCTTGTGTGGTCTTCAAGTTGCTCAGACTCGGGCTCCAGCGAGAGCGAACTGGATCCAATCACCGTGAGCCGCGATCCTTCCCGAGCTCCAGCTAAACCTCCCGCGCTTCTGAACACGTGCTGGTGAGACGAGGCGCTGATCCTTCCTGTCGATGCACCGCTTCCCCGAGGAACCACCTCCAAGATGAGGCCGATGAGTCGCACCAAGCCAGGAACAAAACGGAGAGCAAAGAGCTCCATGAACCAAGAAGAAGAAGCCACCACCAGCAGCTCGAGCCAAGCAACCAGCTCAACTCTCTCCCGATGAACAAAAGCAGAGCCCAACACGCGAACCACCTCTCTTTTCCAAACAAAGCAGCTCTCCAAAAAGCCTCCCCCTCACCAAGCAGAACCCGAAGGCCCTACTGAAAGCCAAAGCAGAAGCTGAAGCTCACTGAACCAACCAAAGCAAAAAGCCTCCTCCCTAACCCAAGCCAAGCAGGACCCGAAGGCCTGCTGAACAACAACCAAGCCAAAGCAAAAAGCTTACTGAAAAGCCTCCACAAAGCCTCCTCCCTAACGCAAGCCAAGCAGGACCCGAAGGCCTGCTGAACCACCAAAGTAGAAAGCCTTCAAAAGCCTCCTCCCTCACCCAAGCCAAGCAGAACCCGAAGGCCTACCGAACCACACGAACAAAGCAAAGGATCTCCTCTTTATCCTTCTCCGCCCCCTCCCCTGCTCCCGGCATGACTCATCCCCCCGTGCTCGCACAACCGCGGGTGGGAGGGGGGTTGTTTACGTCCCGTGATTCGGGATGGGAGGGCTCTTCTTCCTCTTCGCAGAAGAGGGGGGAGGGCGTCTCGATTGTTTTGTGATTGCTCCCTAACTATTGATTTGAATAACAGTGCAACTAATCGATTTCTAAACATTTAAACAATGAAAGGTGAGCTATCTTGGGAACAAGCACTTATCGACATAACTGACTATAGGAATATAGGACTATATATCAAAGAGCGGAGGAGCTCCTTGTGAGCCAACGGCCATCAATATCTAGTGCCCAACTGTGTCTGTAGACGTCCTCCTGGAGTTGGGTTACTTTTTTTATTCGGAGGTTGGTGGCAGGATTTGCACTCCGGCTACCGTAAAACCCTTCATTCCGAAAAACACAAAAAAATCTGAAAACCCACTCCGTGGGAGTACCTCCTGTGCAGCTTCCCTTCGTAGGGCAGCTCACCGGATGACGGGATTGGGGCAAAGCCTTCGGGACCCCCAATCTTTGATGATAGGAGGGAAACCATGGGGTAACATCCTTGGGTCAGATTGTGGGAGAGTGTGTCAGAGTGGTGCTGAGGTGTCGTCCACCAGACGGCAGTCTCCTTGGGTTAACCTGAGGCGGTCCCTTCGGGTGGGTGCCTGGAATGTCCTATCCCAAAGAGAGGATGATCACCTGTCTCTGTTAACATCTGAGCTCAAGCGTTTGGACATTGGGATTGCAGCACTCTCTGAGGTTCGGAGACCGGATTGCGGCGAGATAATGGTGGGTGGTTACACCTACTATTGGTCTGGTCGCTCTGATGGTTACCATACCCAAGAAGTTGCTGTAGCTGTGTCCAATGAGCTGACCCCAATGATAATTGAGGTAACACCGGCAACGAGCATATAATGAGATTAAGGATTCCTCACTCCTTGGTTGTCATTTCCCTGGTCTCTGTTTATGCTCCGACTGAGGCGAGTGATCTCACCATGAAGGATGCATTCTACCCCACGCTTGAGTCTGTAGTTGATCATTGCTCCAGACGAGATGCACTTCTCGTCTTGGGGGGGGGGGGGATTTCAATGCATCGACTGGAACTGATAGGGATGGTTATGAGGTGTGTGTTGGTCCCCATGGGTCAGGAACTATGAAGCAGAATAGCACTAAGTTCCTTGACTTTGCAAGAAGTCATGGACTTAGGGTGGCTGGTTCATGGTTTCAGCACCCACAAGCTCATCGCTGGACTTGGTATTCCAACGCTGGCGGTGTGGCAAAGGAGATTGACCATGTCCTCAGTGACGGTCGTTGGAGGATGATCCAGAACTGCAGGGTCTACCGGAGTGCTCAGTTCCTCAATACTGACCACAGGCTTGTTGTAACAACACCAAAGCTGCACCTTAAATCCTGGAGAATGGTACTATCCCAGCCTCGGCTGGATGTTGGCAAGCTCAGGGATGAGAGAGTAGCTGAGGAGTTTGCGAACAGGCTGAGTGGACACTTGGGGGTCTGGGTGCTTTGGGGGGTCCTGAAGAGTTGTGGAGTGCCTTCAAGACCACCGTCCTTGATGTTGCCGGTGGATGTCATGGAACTCACCGCAGGGCAAAGAAGAATTTTGTCTCTCAAGGGACACTGGATACCATTGACCAGAGTCGCAGGGCCAGGCTGAATGGCAGAGCTGAGCTGTTCAGGGAGCTGAGGCGTAAAACTGTACGTGCACTGAGGGTGGACAAGGAGGCCTATGTGCGAGGAATCTGTGAGGGGTAGAGCTTCACCTGTGGACAGGTGATTCTCGTCCCGCTTACAGGGGAATTCGCGCATTGCGTTCATCCAAGCCCATCCCTCGGAGCACTGCATTTAGAGCAGAGAGTGGTTGGCTCTTGACAGGGGAGTCTGAAGTGAAGGCCCGCTGGGCCGGTTACTTTGAGCGGTTGTACCAGGCTGATCCCCCAGCTGTCGAGTTGGACGTCAAGGGTGTTACAATCCCTGTTGCTGACCCTCAAATCAACTGTGGTCCACCTTCGCTTGTGGAAACACGGGCTGCAGTGAACCAGTTGAAACGGTGCAAAGCTCCAGATATCTGTGGCATCCATGCTGAACTTCTCAAGGCTGGTGGAAATGCTGCACTCGTGTCGTTGCATGCAGTTTTGTGCTCTGCCTGGAACACAGGCATCATCCCAACTGATTGGAAGAGGGGCCTTGCTGTTCCTCTCTGGAAAGGGAAGGGTGATCGCCAAGACTGCAACAACTACCGAGGAGCGACGCTGCTCTCACTGCCGGGCAAGGTCTTTGCTCGGATAATTCTTGATAGGGTTCGCCACCATCTGCTTGAGCACCAGCGTCCAAAGCAGTCAGCTTTACACCAAAGAGGTCAACGATTGACCGTATCCTTGCTCTTCGTGTCCTCACTGAACGCAGATGAGAGTTTTGGCAGGGGCTGCTTGCAGCCGATGTTGATCTCTGTAAATCGTTCGATTCAGTGAATCGGGATGTCCTATGGAGGATTCTTGGTCTTCGTGGGGTGCCACTAAAACTGATCGATCTGATGTCTGAACTCTACTCTGGTACTGAGAGTGCTGTGAAGTGTGGTGGTACCATCTCTGACTTATTTCCAGTTGATACTGGAGTTCGTCGGGGTGTGTACTGGCCCCCACACTTTTCAGCACTTGTCTGGACTGGATTTTAGGGAGGATGTCGGAGAGATGAAGCTGCGGTGCATCGTTTGGGAATGTCAAGATCTCGGACCTTGATTTTGCAGATGATGCAGTCATCTTTGCGGAGACTTTAGATATCCTTTTGGGGGCCCTCGAGGTGCTGAATGAGGAGTCGGAGCCGCTTGCATTACGGGTTTATTGGGTCAAAACTAAGATCCAGGCTTTCAGTGACATCTTGGATGCTGCTGTCCTGTCTGTGTCTGTTTGTGGTGAGGATGTTGAGGTCGTGGAGAGATTCACTTACCTTGGCAGTGATATTCATGTCTCTGCTGGCTGTGAGTCAGAGGTCAATAGACGTCTGGTTCGGGCCTGGGGAGTCATGGATTCACTGGATCATGGGGTGTGGCGCTGCCGGTTCCTGTGCGGGAGGACGAAAGTCCGAGTCTTCAGGTCCTTGGTACTTCCAGTCTTGCTCTATGGATGCGAGACTTGGACTCTGACCAAGGATCTGAGACGGAGACTTAATCCCTTTGGTACCCGGTCTCTTCGGAGAATCCTTGGCTATCGCTGTTCGGATTTTGTGTCCAACGAGCAGTTGCTGAGAGAGACTCGGATGAGATTTGTTACCTGCATCGTCCGTGAGCATCAGTTGCGGCTGTATGGACATGTGGCTCGTTTTCCTGACGCTGATCCTGCTCACCAGATTCTCTCTGCGAGGGAGTCTCTGAGTGGAGGAGGCCAGTGGGCCGACCACGTGCCTCGTGGTTGCAGCAGGTTCACCATCATCTCAAGGAGATGGGGATGGGCCTGGCATCTGCCTGGGGGGATGGCCAGACGGAGGCCCCTGGAGTCCCGGCAGAAAGTGGACGCAGCGACGCGCTGTTCTGGCACATGCTCCCATACCTGACCTGACCTGACTATAGGAACCTGTATGTTGTGTGCAATCAAATTCCCAAATTCGTAACACTACCCCCTCCCCTTTTTACAGACTCGTCCCAAGTCATCAAATTTTCGTGTGACCAGCATGTGTAAGTTTCCCCCTCGTTCGTCTTGCCTTCGGATCCCTGATTGCGACATTTCTTTTTCGTGTCCCAAAAATAAATAACCTAATGCGCTGCATAACTAACTAAACAAACTCACTCATTCGGACAACTTAACTAAAATTTCTGGCACTAAAACAAACATGCAGGTGGGGTTCAACTTATCAACAATTTTCATTTAACTTATCCATTACTTAACCATGGCCCAAGACTTGTGATCTGTGAAAGGGGAAAGGCAAAAGTCATTGCAAAGTCATTGGTGCAGGGGAATGGATGGAGATGGTCGCAAAAGCAAACTAACATGATGGATGTACGGGCTGCCTGCAGGTTAGTCCTTGCAAAACTGGATGTTCCTGGCGCACATGGTGATGGACGGAGACAGGGGCAAACACAAACAAGGGTTTGCAGGCATGGGGTCATGGCAGAGGCAGGCAAACTCGGCATGGCAAGGCAAGCCCATGCAGAACAGGTGGCTGCAGCACAACAGGCCGGCAGGTGAAGCTGGCCGGCCTCTGGTGTGGTTCCATCAGGTCTGGAGGAAGTGCGGTGGTGCCGGCCGCTCTGAAGGTGGGCTCGGACCACGCCCACTGTCTCCCCCCACTCTATCGCCTTTGCCTGTCTCTGTCCATACCCACTCCCTTAATTTGCCACAAAACACAACAAAATTTAGCCCCTCTTTATTCTTTATTTCCCTTTTATAATTGTCTCCCTAACCCCCTTTATCGTCATTGTCCAGCTCGCCTATCATATCAACCTAGCCTACTCCCAACCCCTAAAATCCTTTTTGAGGGGAATAGGGAGAAACTGGCGTCCTATCTCGAGGCCCAACGAAGCCTCAGAATGGCCTCCTCAGAGTTCAGCGATCTACCAAGGTGAGTCCAGCGGCCTACAATGAGCGAAGGGATGAATGGTGCGAAGGGGTACATCTCCTTACTGCCCTAACATTTATTACACCCTGAAACTACCCCGGGGCTTTCCAGAAATGCCTCACACTTTGAAACGATCGGTTCTAAAACCATGATTCCCTTCGCCTGTGTTGGTGTCCATTATAAATTTGGGCCTTGCCCTCAAATTTTCATTCGTGCTCTCGCACAATTTCCTGGCTGGGCAGCGTGGCTCAACTGGCAGGAACTCCCCCTCTGCCGAACTCTAACCATGGCACTCCCGGGCTCACAGGCTGCCTCCGAGCCGAGCTGCTCCCTATGAATGTGGGGGGGTTGCCCTCTCTGGCATTGCCCCCCTCTGATGCCCACGTGGCGTGTTGGTGCCCCGGGTCCCTTTCCGAGGGTCGCCCGTGCCCAGTACACTGCCCCTGTGGCATTCTGGCACTACGGGTCCCGTTTCCGACCGGTCCCCCGTGCCCACTACACTATCCCGGCCCCTCTTGGGCCCTTGGCCTACTCTGGCGACTAGTCCGGTGCCCGAGGTGCCCTCTAAAAAAAACTCACCTTTCAGCAGCCACGCTCCCAGCCGGTCCATGAACTCTTGCACCCCTCCAAACGGGTTTCGTGCCTTCTCTCGACACCAACAAAACGACCTCCTTTTGGTAAATTTGAATAACCCACGAGCGAACATTAAACTCACCCCAGGGTCACTTGGGTGGGAATCACTCCTCCCCCCCAACCAGTCATTCGCACCATGCATGCCACATTCGCTCCACTCACACACTTGGGCCCGCTGTCCCACACTCATTCCTCACACACTTTCCATTTCACAACTCACACAAACACTCTATCCTGCCATCCTTTAACTAAATCTCCTGACTAACTCATGCTCCCAAGTCATCCCTTAAAACTCATGCCACGACGTCACTGCGCATCTCAAAGCAAGCCTCGCACTTCGAGGGGTTCCCCACGCGAGCACATGTGTTCTGCCCATCCGTAACCCATGCCGCGGAATCTCCGATGACGTCATTCACACCCCGAACCTGTGTGATCTCTCGCGCAAGCCGGGGTACGCGTAACGCATCGGAGAGGCCGCTTCGCACGCTCTGCCAACAGAATGCACGGCGCTGGCCACATGGAGCTTTACAAAAACACTTGCCCGGAGAACCCGTCCGAATCAAATTCACAATTCCAGCCGAGCTTCTGTACGTCCGCGGGATCGGCTTGTATTCACCACGGGCGTTTCCGGACCGGATTTCACTCGCGCAGGCGCGCACGCGGCGTCCTCGTGCGAAGCACAGCACGGACCCCGAGCGCGCTGCTGTGCAAATCCCGCACTGTCACCAAAACAGCTATGGCCGCTATACGGCCTTTGTCCCTTGTCTGGCTCTGTCTACGTCACCATTCAACACGCGCACTCCCACGTGCTATGATGCTTGCACACCTTGCCATGACACTCGGACACGCGGTTTTTCCACGGAGTTCTTATAATAACCTGGACCAGCAATGCCATCTACTCGCAGCAGTGAGAACTGAAGTCACCGGAAATGGCTCAGCGGCCATGTTGCGTTGCCACTCGCAAGTCGCGCGCGCAATTCACAAAACCTGAAGATGCATCAAGAGTTTTAACTATTTTGCCAGTATTTTGAACCGGTAAACGTAAAAATGCCACGGTGCGTGGTGTACGGATGCAATAATAAGTCTGGGAAGAGCTCCACATGCACCTTTCATCGGTAAGAATGCGATTATTGATGCTTTTTTTTCTCTTTCAATCGTCAATCTATTTTTAGAGTATTATTTTAAGAAGTTACAATTTAAACGGTAAACGCCAGTATAACAATCTAAATGATGGCCAAAGTACAGTCGATAATTTGAAAGAAAATGTAAAAAAACGATATTATCCCGGAATACGCCGGAAATGAGTTTTCCAGGCGTCGAGAATTCAATTTTTTTCTGGAGATTCATTCCCCCCATCGATCGCCGTGGCTGCGTAAATAGTTGGGCGGGTCGCTCACAATATTTGTCCATTTGGGGGCATAGGCCCTCCCTATTCCGAGGGTCCTGGCTCCGCGGTCTACCTAACCCGATTGTTACCCCCAAAATCATTTTGCTTCCTACGCGAATTAGGGTTAGGGGGTCGTATCTATCTTGATATCAGAAATCTACCTCCACTGATGCCAATTGTAGTACCCATCCTTCCATCCCTTCAAATGCCAATAATCGAAAACGTCATTCGGATCTTTTTTCTCCAGATTCCCTAAGGATGAAAAGTTGTGCAGACAATGGGGCCAGGCGCAGAGAAGGGAACACTTTACACCAACGCCTGGTGTGACATTACTTTGTAGTGAACACTTCCTGAACTCTGACTTTGACAGTACGGGCCAGACGAAACGGCTTAAACAAGGCGTCATACCAAGCGTCTTCAAATTTCAACCTCATCTCCAGAAGGTTAGTATACATGATTTATGACAATGGTCTCCACTAAAAAATACATATTTATTTGATACAAATATTACATATTTTCATTTGATACAAATATTTATTTGACACATTAAATTGTTTTGAATCTATAAAAGTTTTAGAATTGATTTTGGGTGCGAATACCCGGAAAAACGACCTCCTTTGCTGCCAGGATTTTTCTATGAATTTCTGTACGATTCTGACTGTCAGACGATGCAGGTCGTTTTTTGTATTCGTGCCCAAAAAAATTAATTCTTACACATTAATTTTATAAATTCATCCACATTCAAAATGTTTATAAAATGAATAAATTCCCGTGGAAATCAAATTCAGCGCAAATTTTCAAACTTCATGGACATCCTGTATATGCAATTAAAATAAATGGAATCTTGAATCGGAGTGCTCCAATTGTGATTCTATCAAGCGGTTCGCACTGTATTGAATTTGCCACTGAAATTTCCTTGAATTATCAGTTTTCTGTTCACCAGTTAATTCGAAATTTCGATACGATATTAATTATGTTATTTTCTACACAGAAACCAATACATCGGAAACCACCGGTTGACAGACACCTGGCCCCAGAGCCAGAATTCACAGCTGCGCCAGATTCACCACCAAGGCCGTCGACTTCAGCAGACCACACGTACTGCGCCGATCCGATTCCCAGTAAAATGAAACGGAAGCTGGGTACGGCAACCGAGACCATTGAGAACCTGAGGAAAAAACTGAAGGTTACACAGCAGAAAACGCGAAGATTGAAGACAAAGGTAGAGAAATTTAAGCTCTGTCGTTGAAGAACTAAAAAACAAAGGGATGGTTTCGGAAAATTGTGTCGAGATACTGAATTCGACATTTTCTGGGGTACCACTGGTGGTTATGAGTCGAATATTAAAGAATCAGGCGAGCAGAAAGAAATCCAGGCAAGAATATGACACTGTGATCAAGTCATTCGCCCTCACGCTAAATTTCTATTCTGCGAAGGCCTACGACTATGTACGCGAGGTATTCGATCTCGCTCTACCTCGTCCTTCAACGATCCGAACCTGGTACAGTGCCATAGACGGATCACCGGGATTCAACCAGGTAGTATTTTGACGCATTAGAGGCGAGATTTAAAGAGGATAGGTGTACGCTATGTGCCCTAATGTTGGACGAAATGTCACTGATGGAATCAGTAGAGATGTCTGGTGACAAGGTGCGAGGATATGTGGACATTGGAGCAGGTAATCTGGACGATACCACGCCACTTGCTAAAAACGCTTTTGTAATTATGTTGGTTGTGGTGAATGATCATTGGAAAGTTCCAGTCCCCCACTTCTTCATCAATGGTTTGACTGGTAAAGAACAGGCCAATCTTGTGTCTCAGTGTTTACTAAAGCTACACGAAATTGGAGTTAATGTCATCTCGCTTACCTGTGACAGGCCTTCAGCGCATTTGACAATGTTGAAAGAGTTGGGCGCAAGTATCAACCCGGATAATATGAATTCGTCGTTCCCTCACCCAGCAGATCCTCACAAGCTCGTTTGGGCATTCCTTGACGCGTGTCATATGTTAAAGCTTGCAAAGGAATTGCCTCGGCACACTGAAGACGATGAGAGACAGTTCTCAGAGGGTCATCTCCTGGAAATATATAGAAAACTTGTATGAACTGCAGAAACAGGAAGGACTACGGTTGGCAAACAAACTTAGTCGGAAACATATTGAATGGAAGACAAATATAATGAAAGTTATTACGGCTGCTCAAACGCTGAATTCAAGTGTCGCGGATGCAATTGAGTTCTGCCGCGAAGAGTTGAAACGACCTGAATTTCAAGGGAGTGAGGGAACTTGCATCTTCATCCGCACACTGGATCAACTGGTCGATCTGTTGAACTCCAGGAACCCTTTGGCACGCAACTACAAGGCACTGATGCATCCTGCTCGCGAGGAAGCTTTTTTGTCATTCCTGGAAAAGACAAGTAATTATCTCACGACCTTGACTAATACTTCTGGTCAACTCATGACAAAGACAAGACTAAAAACAGCATTTATTGGGATGCTGACTTGTATCGGAAGCATTAAAAACCTCTATCTGACATACGTCCAGCCCCAAAATTCATCTTTAAATTATTTGCTGACATATAAGCTCAGCCAGGACCACATCGAGTTGTTCTTTGGAGCCGTCCGTCTAGCATGTGGTGGCAATAGCAATCCAACAGCCAGACAGTTTATCGCAGCATACAAGCGTCTTCTGATGCGGCATGATATCAAAGCCAACAAGGGAACTGTTCAGCCCAGGATGCAGCACGCATCCTCACAGCTGTGTCATTCAAAAATATCACTAAGAGGGCTGTCCCAGATAAGACGCAGGATATGCTCATAGCCAGATGCTACGATTTGCAGCTTCACCAGCCAATGACGAGTCACCACGATTATGCCGATATTCCACCATTTAACAAACTTTCTGTGTCCCTAGAGTCAGTTGTAACCTATATTGCAGGATATGTGGTTAGGATGGTTATGCGGACACTCAAATGTCAAGATTGCTTGCTGGCTCTCACGCAGAATGATAATGTCAATTTACCTGCCTATAGGCTGATTACTGTTAAAACAAGGGGTGGCCTTACCGTTCCATCATCAAGTGTTGTTCAAGTATGTGAAGCCACTGAGAAATGTGTTAAGAGAATGCTAGCGGTGACAAATGGCAAGATTCCTCGTGATAGTTCCCTGAAATCTGCAATCTCTGCATCAGTGTTGGCAGAAGTAGGATCGAGTGCATTTGACTTGCTTTGTGATCACATGTTTGAGACGGAGGCAGACTGTAATCATGCATTTTCTCTCATACAGCACATCTGTGAGTGCTATACAAAGATTCGTCTCCACCATGTTGTTCGAACCATGAACACTGGATTGAAAGATAAACTCAGGAAAAAATTCAGCAAACTGATCCTATTTGCACATCAATAGTTTACTAACCATTTGCATTGAAGTGTTTCTCCTAGGTTTCGACATATCTTATGTTTCAACCGACTGCGATTATAATAGTTGATCGTCATCTTCTATCGGTCAATGCATATTAAACCAGTCTCATTAGTGTGTAGATTATAGATCAGTTTTATTAAGGTTGTCCAATGTCTGTTCAATGTTTTCATGATTGATCAATATATTATAGGCCATACAGGGTAGCTTTAAGCTACTCACAAAGGGGGTAGCTTTAAGCTACCCACTCAGGCCTATAAAATATTGATCAATCATGAAAACATTAATGAGACTGGTACTGGTTCAACATGCTTCGACCTACGACAGAAAGCTACCCTCTATAATATACACATATTAATAGGAGGCCATAGGTTAGTCTGTAGATTATAGAACATATTTATTAAGTTTGTCTGATGTCTGTTCAATGTTTTGATGATTGGTCAATATATTAATTATAGGCCATGAGGCTTATTATTATAGGGGGTAGCTGAAAGCTACCGCCTTGTGGCCTATAATACAAATATTATAGGCCATAGGGGGTTTGCTATACACATTACATTGATTATCATCAACACATTACACTGATTATCATCGGATCATATGACGTATGATATTGTTACGGCTGTGGAAATTCGCAAACCACCGTTCAGGTCCCGTAGGTGAGATATCTCTTAAGCACATGTGTAGTTAGCCCCAAACCCGTTGTTTAGAGGGAATAAATGTGATTCATTCGGGCTGCGATGCTTTGAGTCAGTCGTTTTTCTTTCTCTATCTTTTATTTCAAATAAAACCCAACGAGGATGCTCGGTGGGCTTTTCGCGCCATTCTTCTCCGCGCTTGGTGTGAGGGGAGGGCAGCTGGCGCCGGATTGGTGGATGCGCGGTGTGACGCGGCCAGGGAGGAGGAACGCCCCTCTTCGAGACATTTCTCGAAGTACCTCGAAGGGGGGTGGAGAAAAGAACGGGGCGGAGCAACAGGGCGGAGCTCCGGGATATAAAAATCGGGGACGGGCGAAGCAGTTTTGTGGATGCTCTTGCTCGGTGGATATTCTTGCTTCGTGGTTGCTCTCGTCTTCCGTCTCGCTCGTCCTGGTGGCCGCTGGCCGGGTCTTTTGTGGGGCAGTTGCAAGACCCCGCTGGCGGGAAGGAGCGTCCGCCATTCCCCTCTCCCCGACTTCGGGCATCCACGTTCCCCCCCCCTATCCGTGCTGGGATAGCGCCGAACACTCGGTCCGTGGCATCGAGTGGCCAACACGTGCAGGCGCTAGGCACGCCGGAGAGGCCTCGCCTACCACGCTCGGGCACGGAGTCGCGGCTCGGCGGGACCACGTCGACGGACGTCGGAGAGGGACTCGACACGCTCGGGGAAGTCACGACTTCCATTTATTTTGGGTTCTGTGTAAACGTGTGTGCGTGGCGCCAGTCTGGTGAAGTAAAATTGTATAAGTGTTCTGTGTAGTAAATCGTATTCGGTTGTAGCTCTGCATCGTTCCTTGCTTGTGTTTCTTTACGGTAATTGTAAATACGTGTATTGCTTTTATTGTATCCCTGTGACTGTAATATACCTGCCTTCCGTGCTTCCGTATTAAATGTGCTTTTCCGATTGTTCCCCGTTTCGCTGCGTCCTTTCCTTCGTTTGAATCTCCATCTTGCTTCACGTAAAGGGTTCGTAGTTGGCTTAATACGCCCGATAAGTAATTGGAACCGTCGAGGCCGACGATAACACCGCTCGGTTATCCCGATACTACGGAACGGACCGCTTTCGCGGCCCGTGTCCGGAGTCGACCTGCGGCGAGGTGCGATCGCCCGGTTTACCATCCGCGTGGGTACTTAGGGAGGTCAAGTTTGGCGAGCAACCCTATCCCACGCGGGTGGCCAATTGGCATGATCGTGGTGAGGCCGAAAGGCCCACCCGTGACTAGCTCCCGGCGTTGGTCCGAGTGGGTCACGACAGAATTGTCCGTCCGGTGGGCGACGTGCCGCGATTCGAGTCACGTGGCCGATCGCACGCCAGCGGGCGCGAATTCGCAACAATATGATAATCATTCATGAGAATTATGACACCTCATACTCACTCACCTTATTGATTCTTGCTGCAGAGCTTGTATTAGCTTGGTAGTGATAATGGGCGGCGGAGACTGTTGTTAGTGAAATGAAAATCCTGTTCTTCTTATTAAGCTGTACAAAAATGTTGTTTCCAGCGAGAAATTTGGCACAGATTAATATATTCAATCTGTGAATTCGGATTGGCAACGCAACATGGTGACTTCAGTCAACCTCTGACTTCAGTCGACAGAGGCCGTTGCTGGTCCAGGTTATTATAAGAAGTCCGTGAGTTGTGCCCTCTCGCATACCAACCGCCATTTCTCTTTCATACCGCGACCTCACACACGCGGTTTCTTTCACACATGGCGCTTCTCCCTTAAACACGTTTTCACTCAAGCACGCCATTTCACTCATGCTATGCGTACGTTTCAATACCCTCGCTGCACTCACACCTTTAACCACACACACCGAGACAATCACACTGGGGATTCGCGCCACCACAAGGGGTCCCAGGGTCTCCATACCCCCCAAGCTCCGCGTGTACCCGTAAACAGCACTCATCCGCTCTGCCTCGGTCAGCACAACCGGACTCACCTCGTCGCGATCTGCTTCAAGGGAGCATATTTCCTCCCTTTGTTCCTGAAGGAAGCTATCCTGCTGCTTGCATCGGGTCCCAACACATTCCTCAAGCTCAACCCCATTGCCCCTCACGAACTCCATGTGTGTGTGTTTGTCAATAGTGTCGTCCACTTCACCCCCTGTCTCCGCTGATGGCTGTGGCAGCCATTTTCCACTGCCTTCAAAAATTTTGAGATGGCCCAATATCCAAATCTGTTCATAATATGATAGGCCACTCGTGTGCCAAATTTGGTGCTTTCCTCACAAAATGCACAATTGTTATGCTATAATTAGCTAAGTTGCCCCACCAAAGTGGAAAAAAACCTTCACAAGAGTTTGTAAAACGATTAGAAAAGGATTGTATTAGACTAACTAAATTAATGAAAGAAACAAATGAACCGATGAAATTAACCAAAGAAGAAAAATTTGAATTTAGAAAGAACAATAAATGTCATATTTGTGATGAGGAAATTAAGAAGTTTAAAGTTCGGGATCATTGTCATCTTACTGGTAAAGAAAGAGGTCCCGCTCATTCCTGTTGTAATCTTAATGATAAATTTCCTTCTTTTATTCCAGTCTTTCTTCACAACAGCACCAACTATGATACACATCTATTTATAAATGAACTTTCAAAAACATCAGGGAATATTTCTGCCATAACAAACACAAGTCAAAAGTATATTTCATTTATAAAAATGATATTCACAAAACCTTGAACTCGTATTAGGTTTCTAGATTCTTACAAGTTTATGGGAAGACCACTTGCCTCCCTCGCATCAAATCTCAGCTCCACGGGGTCTTTTCCAAATCTTAATTCATTCTTTCCAAAAGAGGAAATTCAGATTAAAGAGAGAATTCAAAGTAAAGAGGAAATTCTAATGAATGAAGAAATTCTAATTATAAAGAAAATTCGAACAATGAATGAAATTCTAACTAAAGAGGAAATTCTGAGATGAAATTCTGATTAAAGAGGAAATTCAAACAAGGAATGAAATTCAAAGTGAAGAGAAAATTCTTACAAGTAAGGGAATTTATCCTTATGATTATATGGATTCATTTATGATATTTAAAGAAACACAACTTCCTTCAAAAGAAAGTTTCTATAATAACCTTTATGAAGAAGAGATAAGTGATAAGGAATATAAACACGCACAAGAAATTTGGAAAATATTTAAGATAACGAACCTTGGAGAATATCATGATTTGTATCAAAAACAGATGTTTTATTGTTTGCTGATGTGTTTGAAGCTTTTAGATCACTCTGTCATAATAAAAATTATGGATTAGATCCTGCCCACTATTTCACAGCTCTTGGTTTAGCTTGGAGTGCAATGTTGAAAATGACAAAACAAGATATAGATTTAATCAGTGATGTAGATGTGCTTTTGATGATTGAGAAGTCTCAGACAGGTGGAATATCACAAGTATGTTCAAAAAGATATGCGAAAGCAAATAATAAATATCTTCCAAATTATGATAGTGAAAAAGATAGTAACAAGTCTGAAGACGACGATGTCGATTGTTTCAGAAGTCAAGGATGAGAAAATGTGATGTTTGACCAAGTTATAAAAATGATCAACATGATGTGGTACGAGTGACAGGTTATTAGCTGCAAAATGTCGAAAACCCGGTTTCGTTCAACAACTTTCAAAATTTGACCTTTGCATAACCTTTAAAGGTCACAAAGCAATGTTGTGGACATTAAAATAAGGTAACAGGATAGGTGCTATTGCTTATTGGAGTTAGTTCGTCGAAGAAGGTCGAAAACCCGGTTTGATTCCCACAACTTTGAAAATTTGACCTTTGTGAACTTTAAAGGTCAAAGGTCAAGGATTATGACCTTTGGTGCAAAACTTCCTCTGGAAAATTCCAGGAACAATATAACGTCATATAGGCTATATGGCATTTCGCACAACTTGGATTATCCATACTTTGATGAAATCAGCGTAAAAACAAACTTGAAGGGGGCGCCAAGGGCAAGGTGTGAGAGATAGAGCAAAATGGTTTCAAGACTTTAGGTGGGGAATGACCTCAAGATTATGCATAAAAAATAGTCATCCAAGCTCTCAAAGTTTAGGCGGTCGAATGATTTTTCTGTCAAAATTCGAAATTTTCTAAGTTCGTGACCTTGTGACCTTGACCTTCTTGACCTTGGGAGGAAAATGAAAAATCGAGCTCTGTGGGGCTATGCAGGTGCCATTGAGCTAACCAAATACCGAAACCCCTGTCAGATTCGACAAACCCCCTGGGAGAAGATGCAAATTGAAATCGGCTACCCCCTAAAAACGCGTTTTTTTGGGCGTGGCTCCGCCCATCATGAGCGCACCACGACCATTTTCAGAAAAAACACAACCAGATCATGATATAAACCTCCCACCAAAATTTTATCAGGATCGGATCAAAACCCATGGAGCTATGCTCGGGACAGACAGACAGACAGACACAACAATAACGAATATAGTGGTCACTTATTTTTTTCGTGAAAATATTTTTTCACTTTTTTCGTGAACCAATTATTTGATGTATTTTGATATCAAAAGGCTTTGATGAATATTGTTATTTCTTCTCAAGAGGAATTGAATGAGGAAGAAGAAGGTTATTATTTTGAAGTTGATTTGAGGTACCCGAGTGATCTTCATAATAAGCAGAAAGACCTTCCTTTTGCATGTGAGAAAGAAACCCCAAAGAAAGAATGGTTCAGTGATTATCATAAAAGTTTTAATATTAAAGGCAAATCAACAGAAAAGTTATTAACAACATTCTATGATAAAGAGGGATATGTTTTGCATCAGAGAAGTTTGAAACAGTTTTTGAGAGTAGCTAAAATTCATAGAGTTTTAAAATTTAAACAAAGTCCTTGGGTGAAAAAGTATATTCAATTCAATACAGATATGAGAGCAAATACAAAAGTAAAATTTGAAGGGGACTTTTATAAATTAATGAATAATGCTGTATTTGGAAAGACTATGGAAAATGTTAGAAACAAGCAAAACATTAGATTTGCAAGATCTTGGAAAGAAGCTTCGAGATTGATAAATAAACCAAGTTTTGAGAGAGAAGAGGTTTTTCCAGAGAACTTTTCTGCTGTTCATATGGAAAAGGAAAGTATTGTAATGGATAAACCAATTTATATTGGAACAGCAGTTCTTGATTTATCAAAGATATTGATGTATGATTATTTGTATAATGATTTAAAGAAAGAGTATGGTGAAAATGTTTCATTGTTGTATATGGACACTGATAGTTTTATCCTTGATATAAAAACTGATGATGTTTATAAACATGTGAAGAATAATATTGAAGTATATGATACAAGTAATTTTAGTAAGAAGAGTGAGTTATTTTCAAAAAAGAATGAAAACGTTATTGGTAAGTTTAAGGATGAGTTGGGTGGAAAAGTAATGAGTGAGTTTATTGGATTGAGAGCAAAGGCATATGTTTTTAAGTATGGTGATCAGATTGATAAATGGTTAAAGGGAATAAAGAAATATGTAATGTAGAAATCAATAACTTTTAGAAATTATTATAATTGTTTGATGAATAAGAAAGTAGAGGAAAATGAATGCAATAAGAAGGTATATCGTGAAGAAGTAAATAAAAAGGCATTAGGAGCTTTTGATGATAGATTTATTTTAGATAATGGAATAGATTGTGTTCCATGTGGATATTGTATGATAGAGTGAATATTTAATCATAGAGTATATAGAATAGATTGTGTTCCATGTGGATACAAGTTTTAACGAAATAAAATATGGGTTCAGGTTTTTAAGGGCTACCACCGCCTTTTTCACAATATATTGTTCCGGCTGTGGAAATTTGCAGAGCACCATATAGGTCCTTAGATCAGTTATATCAATAAGTCAGTGTTCAGATAGATTTCCCCACCGATGTTTAAAGGGATTTTATTCGTGTTACCCGGGCTGTGATCTTTGAGGTAGCCGTTTTTCTTTTGCTGTCGTTATTTTGGACCAACCGCCTTTCAACCACCCCAACTACACCCGCATCTCAACAAACCACGCCATCCTCACCACCTTCCCCACAGCCACCAACATCACCTAATCACCTTCTCCACAACCACCAGCATCACCTAACCACCTTCTCCACAATGCCGACCGCCACGCCACCATTACAACAACCACTCCACGTTAACCACAACCTTCACAACCACACAACCGCGTTTCCACCTCAGCACAAGGTTGCGAGAAGCCTGGCATTCATCGGGGGAGAACGGACGACGGCCCCACCCTCCAACGAATAACATCTGCGCCGGCCAACGTAGCAGGAGAATAACCATGCGAGTGGAGCGAGATGCAACGAACGGAAGGGAAAGAAAGACCCCGATTCTGGCAAAAAACGCCCTCCTTCTGGAAATTTCCCGCGCGTGCTGGAAGAAAGGAGGGGCAAGGCGCCAGGGGGGATAAAAGGGCGAGCGCAGCGCCAAGCTGGAGTGAGTCGGGGAGAAGGGTGTGGTGTAGGTGAAGGAAGAGTGTCGTGTCGGAGTTGGGGGCAGTCGTGTGGAGCCGCGCTAGAGCCAAGAGACTGGAGTCTCTGCAGTCGGGAAGGAGCCGGAGAGATTGCGGAGCCAAGGCGCGCGGCCTGACGGACCGTGCCCAACCGTGGGTCGCTGGAGAGGGGACGTCGAGGTTCACCCTAGCAAGTCACCACGAGGGTGAAGGTATCCTGCACGGCCTATCGGAGCCCTTTCGGTCTACACGGTTCCGTGTCATAAAGACCCTAAGAGGTCCCGTCTACCCCCTTGTCTTTAAGGGGGTTTTCCCTTGCTTTTCTTTGTGTGAAAGTTGTGGCGCCGTGTCCGTAAGTAGAAGCTGTCGATGACTACACATAATAAATAGACGGTGGTAGCTCTTTTCCTTGCTCGCGTCTTGTCCCGTCCTGCATTCATGGCAATAACTGCATGCGTGTTTCACCCATTCATTACTTGATCGTACACGTGCATGTTGGTGTAATAATAAATGTGCTTGTTCAAATGTTAACCTGTTTGTTGTGTCCTCTTTCCCCAATTGAACTGCCATATTGCAATCGGAATACAGTTGGTCGTTGAAGTGACCGATAATCGAATCGGGTCCAAGGCCTGGCAGTAAGACCCGGCTCAGTTATCCCAACACGGAGCGAGCTGCTTCAGCGGCTCGTGTCCAAGCAGGCCTCGTTGAGGTACGGTCTCTTGGTAGTCTGTCGGTAGTCTGCCCGTGCGAATAATTAGGTATATCGACAATTCGGCGATTGTCCCTGTCGCGCGCGGGTAGAGTGTTGACTTGGCCGTGGTGTGATGAAACACACACCCGTGACTGGTTTCCGGCGTTGATCCGGAAAGTCGCGACTGAACTGTTGGTCCAGTGGGCGTACGGCCGCGATTCGGCAAGGGACGGTCGTTCGCACGCCGGCGGGCGCAGATCCGTAACAATATAAATGGTCGAACCAAGTATTAATCAAACTAAAGAGTGGAGAAAATCTCAGTCTTGGTATATAAATGGAAAACATAATGAATGTGAAAAATATCAAATGTCATTGAAAAAATAACTAAAACAAAGGTAAATAAAACAAATAAGCGAATAAATTTAAAAACAAGTAATTTCGAGGATGTAAAGGAAAAAAAATATCCTTGAATGGACTGAAAACTTTGGTTATCAATTGAACAATGGAAAAATTAGAATTTACCACAATCTCAAAATGATATGCAACTCAGGGGGAGGTCAAATGAGATCAATGAGAGAAGTATGTCATTTCATAATGACACAAAAGGGGTATCTTGAAAAATATAAAGATTCAAATCTTTTATTTTTAAATATTTTAGATGGGGATTATTGTGCAAAGAAAATTAAACTATTGAAGGAATTTGAGAATGAACAAGTCTTCAGTTTCAATGAGTGAGCAAAACAATATGCATTGGTTATTTGAAAAAAAAGTGCTCCGAGGCTAAAAGGGGAGGCTATTAAAATCTCCATTCACTTACATGTTTTAGATATTTCAACAGCAGAGAAGTCAACAGGTTGGGATAAAAAGGAGGTTTTTTTTTTTTGGGAAAAAAATATGAATCGCTGAGAATCCCCATTCACTAAACATGGGGGAAAGTGAGCCAGAATCAGGATATTCACCCTACTGACAGTACATGGAGCGTGAGGAATGGAGTCTGATGAAGAGAGCAACTCTTCCACCAGGACGAGGCTCAGGTCTGTCATACGGGAGGAGGAAGTAACCACGGAGAGATATTTAAGAGTCAGAAACGTCTTGAGGAAGTAAAGTTTCTGTTCGGCAGATTTCTGGTTTGTCAGTAGCAACCTGTGTGGAAAGACAGCATTCAAAGTATTGCAGCACCCTCTGAGGTTTAGGGACCGGATT
This sequence comes from Eptatretus burgeri, assembly GCF_056783735.1. Lineage (NCBI taxonomy): Eukaryota > Metazoa > Chordata > Myxini > Myxiniformes > Myxinidae > Eptatretus > Eptatretus burgeri. The sequence goes on from NC_140964.1 coordinate 138,111,934, forward strand.
GTGGCAAGATCATGGCGGGTGGTTACACCGACTCTTGGTCTGTCGGGCAAAGAATAATTTTGTCTCTCAAGGGACACTGGATACCATTATCCAGAGTCGCAGGGCCAGGCTTAATGGCAGAGCTGAGCTGTTCAGGGTGTTGAGGCTTAAAACTGCACTTGCACTGAGGGAGGACAAGAAGGCCTATGTCCGAGGAATCTGTGAGGGGGTGGAGCATCACCTGTGGTCATGTGATTCTCGTCTTTCTTCCAGAAGATGGTGTGCATTGTTTTCCTCCAAGTCCATCCCTTGGTGTCCTGCAGTTCGAGCGGAGGGTGGTCGGCCCTTGACAGAGGAGTCCGAAGTGAAGACCCGCTGGGGTGGGTGGTTACTTTGGCTGAATCAGGCTGATCCACCAGCTGTCGAGTTGGATGTCAGGGATGTTACTATCCCGATTGCTGACCCTCCAATCAACTGTGATCGACCTTCCATTGTGGAAACACAGGCTGCGGTGAACCGGTTGAAATGGGGTAAAGCTCCATGGATCTGTGGCATCCATGCTGAACTTCTCAAGGCTTGTGGAAATGCTGCACTCATGTCATTGCATTCAGTTCTGTGTTCTGCCTGGAACACAAGCATCACCCCAACTGACTGGAAGAGGGGCCTTGTTGTCCATCTCTGGAAAGGGAAGGGTGATCGCCAAGACTGCAACAACTTCCGAGGGATGACGCTGCTCCAACTGCTGGGCAAGGTCTTTGCTCAGATAATAAGCTCGGGGTTAGTTGATAATTCTTGATTCCATCACACACACACACACACACACACACACACACACACACACACACACACACACACACACACACACACACACACACACACACACACACACACACACACACACACACACACACACACACACACACACATCCCTGCACCCAGATTCAAAATACTAAATAATTCTGGCTGCCAGACAGGCTGAAATTTAAAACTTGTATTCCCCATGACTACTGGATCATAATTGTGAAGTTTCACGTTGATTGATGAAGTGATTCAACAGATATTTTTTGAAAGGTTTTTGTTCCATCTTGCCTGGTGTTGGCTTCATGGTGTGGAGGGTGGGCTCGGGGTCCGAGGATCCTGAGTTCAAATCCCACTCGGCTGTTGAATGTGCACATAACCAGGCAGGGTTGACTCTGTCTGTCATCCTTCTGAAGTTGGCAAAAATGAGTGCCAGCGTGGTTGTATACTGTGAAAGAGTGGCGACCCATCCAGGGTTGTGTCCAATGGCCAAGGAGACTGCTTCGGCAGCACCAATACTCTGCACAGAGTGTGGTCCCAATGGATGCCTGGACGGTTCCATCCAATATGGTGACAGACGATCTAACATAAATCATTTTTGAAACCCTGGTATGCTCAAGGCTTGGGGAACAGGTGGGTAAAGTTTCCTCTTGATCTGTCAAGCCGTTATGAAGCAGAAGTTTTTAAATGTTTATTCTTCAAAATAAAATAAAACCATAGCTATCAAACCACATGACCAATGACATCGTCAATTTCTTCCCACCATCGAATTTAGCCCGAGATGATCCTCAAATTTTGAGACTGACCGGATAAATCGTTCCACGTCACAATTATGACATCATCAAAAAACAAAGGCTTCGATCAGGCAGCCAGATGGGTACGAAGGTCAGATTTTTAATCCCCAATCCCTCTGGACCTGTCGTCACTCTCTAATATAATTATGATCAGGTCAGGTCAGATATGGGGGCATGTGCCGGAGCAGCACGTTGCTGCGTGAACGAGCCACCCAAAGTCCATGACTTCTTGCAAAGTGAAGGAACTTCGTGTTATTCTGGTTCACAGTTCCAGACCCATGAGGACGATCACATGTCTCATAACCATACCTATCAGTTCCAGTTGATGCATTGAAATCCCCCAAGACGAGAAGAGTATCTCGCTTGGGCACTGATCAACCACAGTCTCGAGTGTGGCACAGAATGTCCTTCACGGTGAGATCACTCGACTCAGTCGGAGCATCGACAGAGACCAAGGAAATGACACCCAAGGAGTGACGAATCCTTCGTCCCATAATATGCTCGTTTACCGGTGTTACCTCAATTATCATTGGAGTCAGCTTATTGAACACAGCTGCAACAACTCCTTGGGCATGGTAACCATCAGAGCGACCACACCAATAGTTGGTGCAACCGCCCGCCATGATCTCTCCGTAACACGGTCTCCTAAGCTCAGAGAGTGCTGCAATCCCGATGTCCAAATGCTTGAGTTCAGATGATAACAGACAGATGATCATCCTCTCTGAGGAATAGGGCATTCGAGGCATCCACCCCAAGGGACCTCCAAAGGTTCACCCAAGGAGAGTGCCGTCTGGTGGACCTCAGCACCACCCCGAAACACACTCCCACAATCTGACCCGGGAGGGTTACCTTGTGGTTTTCTTCCTATTATCAAAGAAAGAATGGGGGTCTCGAAGGCTTTGCCCCAATCCTGTCATCCGGTGTGTTGCCCTGCGAAGGGAACCTGGACAACAGGTACTCCCACGGAGTGGGTTTTCAGATTTGCTTTTGTGCTTTTCATATGTTTTGCAGAATGAAGGGTTTTCCGGTGGCCGGAGTGTAAATCCTGCCACCAATCTCCTGATAAAAAAGTCACCCAACTGCAGGAGGACGTCCGCAGACACAGTTGGGCACGAGCTATGGATGGCCGTTGGCTCACAAGGAGCTCGTCCGCCCTTTGTGAATGTGAATTATGATCAACATCAAAAAAAGAAAATGACTTTCTGTGGGAGATCTTCACCAAGGGGAGATGGTGGAACAAGGTGAACCCTTTGGTCGGATCCTCGGTGTCGTTTCCAGGATTCTCCCGAAGAGATCAAGGAATCCTTCATGGATTCAGACTCGGATATGATGCTCTTCATTCCAATTCACATGTGACAGGACAGGATGTCACCCGACGGGGTTCTGTATTCAGTGTGTGGTCAGCGAAGATCTGGAGCACATCTTCACTCAATGTCCTCGTTTCGGAGAACCCAGATCGTCCCTTTTCCACACTGCCCGAGAAATGGGGATCGTCGGGTCAGGAGTCGGATACACTTTGCAATCTGAGCCAAAATCTCCCTCGACTCTGTAAATCGGTTTTACAATGTATTAAATAAACGGGGTGAACACCATCAATACCCCAGTGGTGTTGAGCTTCAGCCGATGTGTCCAGGTGTGTGGCATCACGGATCTGATCGCATCATGAAACACACACAAAGGAGAAGAAGATCAATATAAATATCAAAAGAAGAAGAATAATTGAAGTCGTCAAAAACGACAAAGGAGATGAGTGATTGAAAGGACAATAAAAGTGATTATTGAAAGAGGAAGAAGAATAATCTGAGTTAACCGGAAGTACGAGGAAGAACTTCCGGGTTCATGTTCCTGTGACCCTTGTTCACTCCAACCCGGGTCCTCGTGGTCGGGGAGGAAATGATGTGAAGAGGAGGAGAGAGAGAGGGAAATGGTAATTTAAATATAAAATAATTCTCTCTTCCTTCATGACGGAAATGAAGGAAAGTTAAAGGAGTTTTTATTAAATGTTTGTTGAGGTGTTTGGTTGTTGATTTAATGAGGTGTTTTTCACTCGTTTTGTTTTATTCTCCACGTTGTTTATTAATCATCATCACGAAAGTTCCTACAACGAGGATTAAACCTCATTCTTCCTTTTAACGACAAAACTACCAAAAACCTTTTATTATTAACTTGTAAATCCAATTTTATCTCGAAATGAGGAGGTGAAATGAGGTACGATTACCCACTTTACCTGTTCCATGGGATATTTAACCTTCATCACCTGAATGGAGATAAAAACCTGATTCATCATCTAAAAACTCCCAAACTTCGTGTGGGTCTAAAATGTAACATTCCTCGTTAATCTGCGGGGGACATTCCGTGTCAGGAATATTGGACTACTCAGGGAAATTATTCTGGAATTCTATAACTCACTGGGAACGTCATGAACACAATCCCCCCTCCCCCCACGCTGTCCCTACCCCCCCCCACGCTGTCCCTACCCCCCACGCTGTCCCTACCCCGCCACGCTGTCCCTACCCCCGCCACGCTGTCCCTACCCCGCCACGCTGTCCCTACCCCCGCCACGCTGTCCCTACCCCCGCCACGCTGTCCCTACCCCGCCACGCTGTCCCTACCCCCGCCACGCTGTCCCTACCCCCGCCACGCTGTCCCTACCCCCGCCACGCTGTCCCTACCCCCGCCACGCTGTCCCTACCCCCGCCACGCTGTCTCCCCCTCCCCACCACGCTGTCTCACCCTCCCTCCACGCTGTCCCCCTCCCCTCCACGCTGTCCCCCTCCCCTCCACGCTGTCCCCCTCCCCTGCACGCTGTCCCTCTCCCCTCCACGCTGTCCCTCTCCCCTCCACGCTGTCCCTGCGCCCCGCCACGCAGTCCCCCTTCCCTGCCACGCGGTCCCCCCTTCCCTACCACGCGGTCCCCCTTCCCGCCACGCTGTCTCCCCTCCCCACCACGCTGTCCCCCTCCCCGCCACGCTGTCCCCCCCTCCCCGCCACGCTGTCCCGCCTCCACGCCACGCTGTCCCGCCTCCACGCCACGCTGTCCCGCCTCCACGCCACGCTGTCCCGCCTCCACGCCACGCTGTCCCGCCTCCACGCCACGCTGTCCCGCCTCCACGCCACGCTGTCCCCCCTCCACGCCACGCTGTCCCCCCTCCACGCCACGCTGTCCCCCTCCACGCCACGCTGTCCCCCCTCCACGCCACGCTGTCCCCCCTCCCGCCACGCTGTCCCCCCTCCCCGCCACGCTGTCCCCCCTCCCCGCCACGCTGTCCCCCCTCCCCGCCACGCTGTCCCCCCTCCCCGCCACGCTGTCCCCCCTCCCCGCCACGCTGTCCCCCCTCCCCGCCATGCTTTCCCCCCTCCACGCCACGCTGTCCCCCCTCCCCGCCACGCTGTCCCCCCTCCCCGCCACGCAGTCCCCCCTCCCCGCCACGCTGTCCCCCCTCCACGCCACGCTGTCCCCCTCCACGCTGTCCCCCCTCCCTGCTGCCCCTCCCCATCACACTGCCCCTCCCCACTACGCTGCCCCCTCCACACCACGCTGCCCCCCTCCCCGCCACCCTGCCCCCTTCCCCGCCACGCTGTCTCCCGCTCCCCTCCACCCTGCCCCCTCCCCTCCACCCTGCAAAGTTTACCAATGTGGGAACCATCTGTGACCTTCGCAAGGGTCACAGTGGTCGGAAGAGGACAGGACGTAGTGAAGAAAATGTGGAAATGGTGAGATAGGCGGTCGTTCAGAGTCCAAAAAAATCGATTCGACGACTTTCTGCCGAGACAAACATTCATAAGAGCACCGTTCAGAGGATCCTTCGCCAAGACATTCATGCCTTTCCATACAAAATTCAAATGGAAACGGTGCTAACTGATCAACAGAAACGCAAACGACTAGACTTTGCAAATTGGTTCTCAGGAAAGTTGGAGGAAGATGCAGACTTCCTCAAAAAGCTTCACATGACGGACGAATGCCATGCTCACTTGTCCGGCGAGGTAAACAAGCAAAACTTTCGGGACTGGGGAACTGAAAATCCTGGTAATGCATCAACTGAACTGATGCCTCTTTCTGTTCTCAAAGTCACCATGTGGGTGGTGGTTGGTTGGTATGGGATAATTGGTCCATACTTCTTTGAAGATGACCAAGGATGCACTTGCACGGTAAACCAGAGGAACTATCGCGAAATGATTCAGGAATTCTATCTGCTTGAGCTCCGTACTCAGGCCCGTAAGAGAAACAACCTGATCCAGATGAGAACCCAGTGGTTCCAGCGGGATGGGGCACCGCCCCATACAGCCAGGGACACGAGGCGTTTTCTCAACCAACATTTTGAGGGCCGCTTTATCTTCCTCGACAAAGACGTTGAGTGGCCACCGTATTCCCCTGACCTTACTCCTCCAGACTTCTTCTTGTGGGGGTATCTCAAGGACAGGATCTATGGAAACCCTCGGCCTCAGACTCTTGATCAGCTGAAGGAAAACATCCACCGAGAAATCCAGAACATTCCTCAGGAAACGTTTCCCAAAGTGATGGAGAACATGATAGCGGGTTTGCAGGCAGTGATCGGACAACGTGGAGCTTTCGTCGAACATGTGGTCTAAAAGAAAACGACGATTCCATACCAAAAATTAAATTTTGGTGGCAATTTTGACATTGGTCCAATAAACATCAACCTTTCAGCTTTCTATCCAGCCATATATCTTTTTTAAAAAATATGTTATGACCATCCTCTTTGCAGATGAAAAGTTGTATTTTTTTGGGACGCCCTGTATATGCGCACGCACGCGCGCGCGCGCGCGCACACACACACACACACACACACACACACACACACACACACACACACACACACACACACACACACACACACACACACACACACACTTTTATTATTTTTTTGCCTGTGAATTAAAACAAATCGGAGTCACCACACATGATCGAGCTGCTTCTGTAATACTTCGTCATTCCCTTCACCTCACCACGTCATTCAATCGGCATTGCAGTGTTGTGAAAAGATACGTATGGACACCGTGGGGCCACGCCAAATGTCTCTCAAAATACCACTCGTCACATGGAAATACCACCCGTGGCTTCACTAATTATGGAGGAGAGATCTTTTTCTTTTTAAATTTTATAGCATTTTCAGAGCCTCGTGACTCCATATACACACCACATGGCCAGATGTAAAAGCGGTAAAGAAAGGAACCTTCAGCTATTCTATAATACTTTATGGATTTCCTGCTCTCTCTTTTAAAAATGTCAGAACCGCCTTGCAGAGTCAGGAATACTTCTGGTTCAAATGGCTGAAAATGTTTGCCAGATCCAGAACGTCCATCCACACTTCTTTAATATTTCTAAATGGATGCAATCTGGGTTCTTCATACAGAGGCAATTTTAAAAACATTGTTCAAATCTTTGGGTTTCCGACAAGTATCGCAGGTTCTGGTGGAGTGACACTGTATTCTCGAGAGGAATGAATTAAGACGACACGGCAAAAGGAGGGATGACGGCCTTTCTCAAATAAATACATACACTTTGTTGAAAGAATCGCTGATTTCTTTTACTTTCAAGATTCAACTCCATATCTTCTTCTTCTTCTTTCGGCTGCTCCCGTTCGGGGTCGCCACAGCGGATCATCCGTATTATCCGCATAGTGATTTGGCACATGTTTTACGCCGGATGCCCTTCCTGACGCAACCCTGGTCGCCTCTTACAACACAGGGATATGGTACACCTATTTTAACCGGGGCATACACTGGCCCAGTACACTGGTAATCATTTCGCCGACCTCGGAAGGATGAGAGGCTGAGTCAACCCCCTGGTGTATTAATTCAGTGGCCCAACGGGGCTTGAACTCAGGACCTTTTGGATCCCAAGCCGCTGCCCGAACCACTGTGCCAACACCACGCCATTAAGATTCAACTCCATATATTGAAAGTTATTTACTCTACAAGATTGGATCCTCAAATGCGAAACCAGATTTTGAACACAGACATCATTTTAATTCGTCCGTGAGAGGTGATCGTAGTTCCAAGTTGAGGTGTCTTTGAGCAGGCCGAAGAAAATGCCCGTTTTAACCAGCGATGTGACGGAAGTCTGACCAAGATGGTGTGCCACCATTTCTGTAAGGTTTATTTTGTTTGTTTGTTTTATATTGAGCACCCCCTAAATTATCTTTAAAAGGAGTGTTTAAATTTACCCCAACACCCAGTTTTCATTCGCACACTCCCTTTGGGTTCCCTTGATATGCATGCAAAGTTTTGCGTCACTTGGTTTCATGGTTTTGGAGTTATGGAGGATACACTCACTGACACACTCACTGATTATTTTTGACATGCAAATACCACCCATGGCTTTGCTGACAGAGAGACAGAGACAGACTTGACACTTTGCTTTTATGTCCTTTTATTGCAAAAATATGTTCACAAAAAACATTTTACAAAGCAGATGTGAGCAAAAAATAAAACATTTTTAATCTCACGATGCAGTGACAAAGCTTGCCAGGTGTTGATAACACTCTGCAGGTACAGTGGAAGTGATCACATCAATCTCAGGGAGATTTAGTAAAAACAGCTCGATACCAGACAGTGCCTTCAAAAAGTGTTCACACCCCTTCACATTTTGTTGTGTTGCAGCCTCAATGTAAAATGGATTAAATTTAATTTTTTTTGTAACCGATCTCCACAAAATTCCCTGTAATAACCAAATGAAAACATGTTTTTGGAAATCTTTACAATTTCATGAAAAATGAAAAGCTTGAAATGTCTTGAGTCAAAAAGTATTCAACCCCTTTGATCTGGTACTCCAAATTGAGCTCAGGTTCATCCATTTTGCTTTGGTCATCCTTGAGATGTCTCAAAAACTTGAATGGAGTCCACCTGTGACCAACTCAATTGATTGGACATGATTTTGAAAGAAACTCACGTTTGTATATCAGGTCCCACAGTTCAGAGCGGAAACTCCAATATGAAGTCCAAGGAACTGTCCGTAGAGCTCCGATATAGAATTGTGAGGAGGTATAGATCTGGGGAAGGGTATAAAACAATTTCTGGAGTGTTGAAAGTTCCCAAGAGCACAGTGAGCTCCATCATTAGGAAATGGAACGACCCAGACTCGACCCAGAACTGGCTGTCCGACCAAGCAAGCGAGCTATCGTGTGCAGCCTGTGGCTGCTGGTTGCATCATTTTCTGGGGGCATGACTCTGGTGCAAATTTAGTGCCCTCTATTACCAGTGCATTGTTACTCATTTTGCCATCCTCAGAAGGATGACAAGCTGTTAACCCCACCTGGTGTTAATTCAATGGCTGATAGGGGCTCAAACTTAAGACCCGAAGATCTTCAGCCAGCACCCTAACCATGAAGCCAACAACAGGCTTTGGAGGATTTTTTTTTGTTTGTTTATATATCTTTTAGCTCAACAAGTGTGACTCTCAGCACACGTTCTGGTCATGTCCAATACCCCAGCAGCCTTTTGGCATGATTCATATGTATTCCTTCTTCCTGTGTTTCGATCTCGATCAATTCTGCAACAGACTTTCAGTCTGCTTTCTGCCAACCTTTGGAAGTATTTGGAGAAGATTCAGGAAGGTTAATGACAAGCAAATTATTTTTTCAGCCATCCCCTCTGTGGCACGATTTGAACGATCTTCATCCTGCTTGGAGAATGTTCCTGAAACCTCATCTCCAGTGAGGGATATGTTATGATGTTCAAACTTGGCATGCTGTGCTTGGTTTACCAAGTGTGCTTTTGTTACATTCAGCATATATTCACCCCAATATTTTCTCCCAAGACCCTTTGAGAACCATTACACCTTTTGGAACACTGAGACCTCCAAGACCCTTTCGATCCACTTCATCCCTTTCGAACCCCAAAGACCCTGAGACTCCTTTCTACTCTTCAGACCTTCATACCCTTTAATACCCTGTAGACCCCTTTGACCTAACCAACATTGTCGTCAAATGATATCTTTCACGGATGGAAGGAATGTTACACACAAACGGATGGATGAACCAGCATATGAGGACACTTCGATGTATCGTGTAAAATTCTAAAATCATATTTAACAGCAAAGATATTGAGGCAGCGGTCTGTTGCTTCCTTCACCACCCAGGTGGTTTTGACACCACCCTTTCTACACTTCCCAGGTTCAAATTTTTTTATCTGATTGAAAGAAATTGTAATTTTCCTGCAGGTTTGGATTATTTTGAAGCAACTTTTATTTTAAAATTTCTCTCCAAGGAGTGTTTCTGTGTTTCAGGATTTGCCAGACAGACAGCATTAGCCTATTATTACATGTAGATGGTGGGGCCAGGGCCAGATTTAGGGGCAGGTGATCCATGTGACTGCCTGGGGTGATGGGTTTGAGTGAGCCTGCCACGAAGACGCACGACATGGCCAAAAGTACTGTATGCGGACACCTGCTCGTCCAACATCTCATTCCAAAATCATGGGCAGTTATATGGTGTTGGTCCCCCCTTTTGCTGCTATAACAGCCTCCACTCTTCTGGGAAAGCTTTCCACGAGATGTTGGAACGTTGCTGCGGGGATTTGCTTCCAATCGGTCACAAGATCATTAGTGAGGTCAGGCACTGATGTTGCGTGATGAGGTCTGGCTTGCAGCAGACATTCCAATTCTCCCAAAGGTGTTTGGGGTTGAGGTCAGGGCTCTGTGCAGAGCAGTTAAGTTCTTCCACACCGATCTCGACACACCATTTCTGTATGGACTTCGCTTTGTGCACGGGGACATGGTCATGCTGAAACAGGAAAGGGCCTTCCCCAAACTGTTTGCCACAAAGTTGGAAGCACAGATATCATCTGGAATGTCATTGTATGCTGTAGCGTTAATACTTCACTTCACTAGATCGAACGGGTCCAGCTTGAACCATGAAAAACAGCCCCAGACCATTATTCCTCTTCCACCAAACGTTACAGTTGGCACTATGCATTCATGCAAGTGGCGTTCTCTTGGCATCCGGACAAACTCTGATTTGTCCCTCGGACTGCCAGATGGTGAAGCGTGTTTCATCACTCCAGAGAACCCATTTCCACTGGTCCAGACTCCAATGGCGGCTTGTCATTGGGCATGGTGATCTTAGGCTTGTGTGCGGCTGCTCGGTCATGGAAACCCATTTAATTAAGCTCTCGACGAACAGTGCTTGTGCTGACGTTGCTTCCAGAGTCAGTTTGGAACTTGGTAGTGAGTGTTGCAACTGCCGACAGACAATTTTTCTATGCTTCGCACTTCAGGATCAGGCCTTGCATTTTCAAAATCGGACGGGGCTGATAAATAGGCCTAGTCATGTGGGGTGAGGGGCTGATTTTTGCCCACGGGGCTGATTTTCAAATTGCTTCAAAATCTTGTGAATTTGTTTTTGTAAATTCTTTTAACATGTGGTCCAAATTGACCAATGTCTGTACAAACTGAACTGCCAAAGAATCTGAATAAACTGAGCCTAATCCTAACTATGTAATTTCAAAATGTACCTAAAACGGCCCTTCTTGGGGCCAAACACAAAGTTCTGAGAAACAGAACTTTCTGATCAAGCACAGTACTTTCCCACAATCCTTTTCATTAAAAAGTATAAGAACTGAGTTGTCTTTGTTGTGTATTATTACCTGTAATGACAAATGTTCTGACAATTTGCATGAATGATGTGCCGGTACAATACATTACATGTATGCCATTGAACTGGGACCATTCAAGGATTACGTACACAAGTCCAACCCATTTCTCCCCCTGGACGAGCCCACTGTGTTCAACATATGCATGGGGATGAATCTTGACTTTTCACTGCCATTACCTCATCATGTATGTTGTACTTGAATGTCCACACCTGGATCCACCAGTAACATAGTAATAATGTCAAAAGATTTATTCTCGTAACAAATTTAAAACTTTATTCGCCGCAAAGCTGAATGACCAAAAAAAAAAATCTGAACAGTCACAAATTTAATGAGTTTATTGATGCATTTCTGTCTCAAAAAACTAATATATCTGCAAGTATCTCTCTCTCCAGTCCAACAACATAACAGATACATGTGTTCAGTACATTCTGCCAAATACTGATGAACTTTAGTAGGTTTATTATTGATGTAAATCTTCAGGCAGAAACCCCCAAAAGTCACTATCAGACTCATCAGATAATTGTGAAAGAGATTCATCCCCTGAGCTAACTGAAGATAAGTCCAACACAACAGTATTCTCATCATCTGTGGAGATGGCTCCAACCATGTCATTGTCTGTTTCTCGCGTCCAAAAGGAGACCAATGTTGTGGAACAAAGGTGTTTTGTTTTGCCATACAGGTAATCTTCGTTTTTTTTTTGTTTTTTTTAATTTTTTTTCTTCAAAAAAAAAAAATTTTTTTTTTCGAAGCTTAATTTTACGAGGCCGATAAAAAGTCCCCCTGAAAATCGGCCACCAGGTCGCTCATGGGGGCAAGGCTGATCGGCCCCGTCAAAATGCAAGCCATGCAGGATTCATTGGTCTTATTCTTTGAGCTTGTGTGGCTGACAGTAGGGTGAATATACTGATTCTGGCTCACTTTTCCCCATGTAAATGAATGGGGGATTTTCAGTGATTCATTTTTTTTTCCCCTAAAAAGTAAACCCCCTTTTTATGCCAAGGTATATTTATGTCTCCCCTTTTAACCTCGGGACACTTTTTTTTTTCAAATAACCAATGCAATAAGATAAATATTTGTTCAAGTAGTAAAGTAGTAATGTGATTTGTTGAAGGTGATTGTAAAGAAATATCTGAAACTTCGAAGCCTCGGGACACTCTTTTTCAAATAACCAATGCATATTGTTTAGCTCACTCATTGAACCTATAAAGATTTGTTCATTCTCAAATTCCTTCAATAGTTTAATTTTCTTTGCACAATAATCCCCATCTAAAATATTTAAAAACAAAACATTTGAATCTTTATATTTTTCAAGATACCCCTTTTGTGCTATTATGAAATGATAAACTTCTCTTAATGCTCTTGTTTGACCACCTCCTGAGCCACATATCATTTTGAGATTATAGTAAATTGTTTTTTCATTGTTCAATTGATAACCATCAAAGTTTTCAGTCCATTCAAGGATATTAATTTTTTTCTTTGCATCCTCCAACTTACTCGTTTTTTAATTGATTCGCTCTTTTGTTTTATTTACCTTTGAGTTATTTTTTCAATGACTTATTTGATATTTTTCACGTTCATTATGTTTTCCATTTATATACCAAGACTGAGATTTTCTCCACTCTTTAGTTTGATTAATACTTGGTTTGACCATTTATATATTGTGAAAAAACGCGGCGGTCGCCCTGAAAAAACCCTAACCCATCTTCCCATCGTTAAAACACAATCTATTCTGTACACTCAATCATACAATATCCATATGGAACACAATCTATTCCATGATCTAAAATAAATCTCTCGTCATCAAAGTCTCCTAATGCCTTTTTTATTTACTTCTTCACAACATATGTTATGTTGAGAACTTCTTATTGTATTCATTTTCTTGTATTCTTCTTTCTTATTCCTCAAACAATTATAATAATTTCTCGAAGTTACTGATTTCTTTATAACATATTTCTTTATTCACTTTAACCTCTTATCACTCTGAGCACCATACTTATAAGCATATGCCTTTGCTCTCAATCCAATAAACTCACTCATTACTTTTCCACCCAACTCATACTTAAACTTGCAATTAACCTTTTCATTCTTTTTGGAATATAACTCGCTCTTCTTTCCAAAATTAGTTGCATCATATACTCCAATATTTTTCTGCATATCTTTGTAAACATCATCAGTTTTTATATCGAGGATAAAACTATCAGTGTCCATATACAACAATGAAACATTTTCACCATACTCTTTCTTTAAGCCATGATACAAATAATCATACATCAATCTTCTTCTTCTTCTTCTTCTTTCGGCTGCTCCCGTTAGGGGTCGCCACAGCGGATCGTCCGTATGATCCGCATCGTGATTTGGCACATATTTTATGCCGGATGCCCTTCCTGACACAACCCTGGTCGCCTCTTACGGCACAGGGATATGGTACACCTATTTCAACCAGGGTATACACCGGCCCATCCATCCATCCATAAGGACCATACTCTGTGCAGAGCGTTGGTGCCACCGAAGCAGTCTCCTTGGCTATTGGGAACAATCCTGGACGGGTCGCCACTCCGACACAGTATACCAGCATGCTGGCACTCATTTTGCCGACCTCGGAAGGATGACAGGCAGAGTCAACCCCACCTGGTGTTAATTCAACAGCTGAGCGGGATTTGAACTCAGGACCTTAGGATCCCAAGCCCACTACCCTAACCATTAAGCCAACACCAGGCATATACACCGGCCCAGTGCACTGGTACTCACTTCGCCGACCTCGGAAGGATGACAGGCTGAGTCAACCCCTTGGTGTATTAATTCAGTGGCCCAACGGGGCTTGAACTCAGGACCTTTTGGATCCCAAGCCGCTGCCCGAACCACTGAGCCAACACCAGGCGAAATAATCATACATCACTCTTCTTTAATAGAAGATCACACATCTAAATAATCATACATCACTCTTTCTTTATTATAGAAATAATCATACATCAATATCTTTGATAAATCAAGAACTGCTGTTCCAATATAAAGTGGTTTATCCAGAACAATACTTTCCTTTTCCATATGAATAGCAGAAAAGTTCTCTGAAAAAACCTCTTCTCTCTTAAAACTTTGTTTATTTATCAATCGAGAAGCTTCTTTCCAAGATGTTGCAAATCTAATATTTTGCCTGTTTCTAGCATTCTCCATTGTCTTTCCAAAGACAGCATTAGTCATCAACTTATAGAAATCCCCTTCAAGTTTTACTTTTGAATTTGTTCTCATTTCTGTATTGAATTTCATATACTTTTTCATCAAGGACTTTGTTTAAATTTTAAAACTCTATGAATTTTAGCAACTCTCAATCCTTCTCTCAAAAACTGTTTTAAGCTTCTCTGATGCAAAACATATCCCTCTTTCTCATGGAATGTTGTTTTTCTCATGGAATAACTTTTCTGTTGATTTGCCTTTAATATTAAAACTTTTATGATAATCACTTAACCATTCTTTCCTTAGGGTTTCTTTCTCACATGCAAAAGGAAGGTCTTTATGCTTATTATGAAGATCACTCGGGAACCTCAAATCAACTTCAAAATAATAACCTTCTTCTTCCTCGTTCAATTCCTCTTGAGAAGAAATAACAATAATCATCAAAGCCTTTTCATAATCCTTTTCTTCCACCCACTCTAATTTACCATAAGGCAGAAATTGAGACATTGCCCATCCATACAAATTATTAGCATCAAAATACATCAAATAATTACTATCTTTTTCACTCTCATAATTTGGAAGATATTTATTATTTGCTTTAGCATATCTTTTTTGAACATACTTGTGATATTCCACCTCTCTCAGACTTCTCATTCATCAAAAGCATTTCTACATCACTGATTAAATCTCTATCTTGTTTTGTCATTTTCAACATTGCACTCCAAGCTAAACCAGGAGCTGTGAAATAGTGGGCAGGATCTATTCCATAACGACTTTTATTATGACAGAGTGATCTAAAAGCTTCAAACACATCAGCTCACAATAAAACATCTGTTTTTAGATACAAATCATGATATTCTCCTCGGTTCTTTATCTTAAATATTTTCCATATTTCTTGTGCGTGTTTATATTCCTTATCACTTATCTCTTCTTCATAAAGGTTATTATAGAAACTTTCTTTTGAAGGAAGTTGTGTTTTTTTTAAATCTCATAAATGAATCCATATAATCATCAGGATAAATTCCCTTACTTGAAAGAATTTTCTCTTTACTTTGAATTTCATTCCTTGTTTGAATTTCCTCTCAAGTTAGAATTCCGTCTTTAATCAGAATTTCATCTTTAGTTAGAATTTCTTCATTAATTTCCTCATTAATTAGAATTTCCTTTTTACTTTGAATTCTCTCTTTAATCTGAATTTCCTCTTTCGTTAGAATTTCCTCTTTTGGGAAGAATGAATTGAGATTTGGAAAAGACCCCGTGGAGCTGAGATTTGATGCGAGGGAGGCAAGTGGTATTCCCATAAACTTGTAAGAATCTAGAAACCTAATACGAGTTTAAGGTTTTGTGAATATCATTTTTGTAAATGAAATATACTTTTGACTTGTGTTTGTTATGGCAGAAATATTCCCTGGTGTTTTTGAAAGTTCATTTATAAATAGATGTGTATCATAGTTGGCACTGTTGTGAAGAAAGACTGGAATAAAAGAAGGAAATTTCTAATTAAATTTACAACAGGAATGAGCGGGACCTCTATATTTACCAGTAAGATGACAATGATCCCTAACTTTTGACTCCTCAATTTCCCCCTCACAAATATGACAGATATTGTTCTTTCTAAATTCTAATTTTTCTTCTTCGGTTAATTTCATCGGTTCATTTGTTTCTTTCATTAATTTAGTTAGTCTGATACAATCCTTTTCTTATTGTTTTACAAACTGTTGTGAAGCATTTTTTCCACTATAATGTTCAAGTTTATTATACTTTTCTCCAACAGATGATTTGATGTAATAACAGAAACTACAAGGAATATGTTTTTGATATTTATTTGTATATGATTCTTTTGGATTAGGAGAAGCAGTATTTATCTTTTTTAGGATACATTCAAAATCAGCATATATCACAAATGGGTGCATGATAGATTTATTATAATCTTCAAAAGAAATCTTTTCACCAGGTTTCGGCATTGTAATTACAGCTGATTTATGATTACTACAATATTTTGAATGTTGCTCTAATCGTTCTTTTGTATGAAATGAATTAAGACATCTCTTACAAGGATATATTTTGTTTGCTGTTCTGAATACCTGAGAAGAGATTAATCTTGATAAATTATTGATGTATGTATCATGTGAATTCATTCCAACACAAAAAATATAAAAGATCAATTTGTGTTTCTTCATTTTTATAGTTGTTTGAAATTTTTAATATTTGAACTTTGTTTGTATCCGTTAATCCATATACATTAATAGAAAGATTATTCTTTTTCTCAAATTTAGGAATACCTGTTTGTGGTATTGGGAATTTAAAATCTTTAATGTCCAAGGTATTCTCATATTTCATATATTGTTTTACTCTTTCTGAATTACAATTTGGTGGATGTAAGTGAGCAAGAACAGACCAGAGAAAACATTTATTATCATTGTTCTTTATATTAACAACTGCCTTCTTTAGTTTTATTTCTTTTGGTAATTCAATATAAGAAGAAGCTTGAAGAGGGTTTGATTTTAGAATGTGTAAGTAGGGTAAGAATAGATTCTGGCTCACTTTTCCCTATGTAAATGAATGGAGGATTTTCAGCGATTCCCTTTTTTTTTCTCTAAAAATAAACCCCCTTTTTATCCCAAGGTATATTTACTTGTCTCCCCTTTTAACCTAGGGGCTCTCTATTCAAATAACCCATACAACAAGATAAAGATTTGTTAAATATCTGAAACGTCTAAGCCCTGGGACACTCTTTATCAAATAACCGATGCATATTGTTTAGCTCACTCATTGAACCTATAAAGATTAGTTCATTCTCAAATTCCTTCAATAGTTTAATTTTCTTTGCACAATAATCCCCATCTAAAATATTGACAAACAAAACATTTGAATCTTTATATTTTTTAAGATACCCCTTTTGTGCCATTACGAAATGATAAACTTCTCTTAATGATCTCATCTGACCACCGCCCGAGTTGCAAATCATTTTGTGTATAAACCACGCCATAAAAAAAGTTTTGTTTCAAATGTTTTCAGTTCATGCCATGAAAATGAGGAAGTGTTTTTTTTTGACACGGTCGTGCTGTGTGAATGAGGAAGTGGTTTTGGACTGTCATGCTGTGAAAAAATAGGAACTATTCTGTGAGACAAGGTCTCGTGTTTATATTTTATCTCAGAACACAAACTGAAAACATTTGAATCAAAACCATTTTAAGTATGTTTTGTAAATGATTCATGCAATTTGAGAATATATCTCCCAGTTATTTTCCAAGCTGTCATTTCCTGTGTCCACACCCAATGATTAAGCAATCTCCTCATCGTTGCTTTATAAGTGATTCGCCAGACAAAGTTTCTGCCAGACGGGATTTTCATTTTTACAACTGAGACATGGACTCACTCTCTTCCGATGAAGACAACAGCCCACTACAGAGTTGGTAAGTTTTTGTATGGTTTTCTCTTTGAACGATGAAGCAAATGATTATTAATTAAATCATGATAATTCTGATATATATATATATATATTTTTTTTTTTTCCTGACAGGTCGTTGGAAGAAATTGAGTTTACATATCACGATGAGGTGCATCAAATGAATACTCTTGTTGAAGAGATCAATGATTTTAGAAGAGAATTGAAAGACATTTATAATGAGTGGTACGAAGTCTTATCACGTCCTCTGATCTCGAAGGAATTAAACCAATGGTGAGACACGTGTGTGTGTGTGTGTGTGTGTGTGTGTGTGTGTGTGTGTGTGTGTGTGTGTGTGTGTGTGTGTGTGTGTGTGTGTGTGTGTGTGTGTGTCTCTGTCTGTCTTTCTACCTACCTCTCTCTGCTCTTATTGAAGAGGTCAATGATTTATAATGACTGGTACGAAGTCTTATCACGGTCTCTGATCTCGAATGAATTAAACCAATGGTGAGACGTGTGTGTGTGTGTGTGTTGCTTTCCCTGTCTGTTTGTATCTCTCTCTGTCTGTCTCTTCATCTATACCCTTGACTTATTATTTTATTTTTTTTCAGCACTATCACACAACATCAGCTGTTGAAGCAATCTTGTACAACACATGATTTTCTGGAGGTAAATGTTTCTGAATTATTATTAATATCACTCTCTCTTTAGAATGTCGTCTTATGTTGGTTGCATCATTAGTTTGGACGCGGTTTTGTCAGTACACTGGAATTCATTTTATTGACCTTGAAAGGATGAATCCATATAATCATCAGGATCAATTCCTGGCTCCTGGTGTGTTAATTCAGTGGTCAACGAGGCTTACTCATATTACCATGTAATTATCTTTATAAAACCTAATTATTATCCACTTTTTGTTTCAAAACAGAATATGGTGTCTGAGTTTCGAAATCACAAGACATCTGAAGAAGATTGCTGGGAAAGATTATACATTCTCGCAAATGAATATTTAATATTTTCAATTTTAATAAATTATATTTGTTTTGTTTACAATTACTTGATTTTAAATTTCAAGAAGAGGATAAAGGGGGTAGGTGCGCTCCCCCAATGACCCATCACCCCCTCATCCCATCCCTCCCCTCCCCATGTGTGTGTGTGGGGAACACAAGATTGAACACAAGATGATAGTTTCTAAAGATTGATTTGATTAACATATACCCCAGTTGGTATTTTGCCACTCATTTATTTCACAAAAAAATTATGTGAGACGAATCATAACACCATTATCTGTATTAATCTGCAATTCTGTTTCTTCCAAAAGCAAACAATATGGATCTACTTCTTCACTCTCTCCTCTTTCAATGTATAGGGAAGTATCCACTCGATTAGACTTTATAGTTTCCTTTTGAGCGCTCAGGTCAAACGCATAGATTGTATACAAACTTTTAAATGCTGTCATATCCAAAATAGGTTCTTTATTTCCATTACTTTCACACACCTTTTGGTAAGACTTGTATGCTTCAGCAAAATCATTTTTTTCCTAATTAATTTCCAATCTATCTCGTGGATAAAATGTTCCATCTCGAGAAACGCGAAGTTGTTTCACCTTAGCATTATCACTCAATGCATTATTCTTATCAGTCGCAGTATCACCATCTGGCTTTTTCAAAATGATCCACAGATATCGTGGCTTTCCTTCCAGAACACCCAAATTCCACGTGTAAGTAGTTTGGTTGAGTTTAACGTGTTGACATCTTCTTTTGAGGTATGATACACTGAGTGGTTTCTTTGAGTTAAGTCTTCGATTCAACATCTCTTCTTTTTTAAGATTAGTGGTATATTCACTGATATACCAACTCATCTCCTCAATTACAAATTTATTCTGATCACCAAAAGCATTACCAACACCAAAAATCAATCGATTTTCATTATCATTCCTCTGTAGTTGAAATCTAATTTTAAGACCATACAGAACTTTATCATGATCACAAAATCCAAATATACCTTTAAGAGGAACTGCCACAGTAAAACTATTTTCTGTTTTTGCATCATCATTATACATTCCTTTCCTTTGAGTATATCCAGGGTCTGTGCTTGTTCCCGTTGACATATCAGGAATAAAACCTTCGACAGACCCCTTTCCCATTCTATCACTGAATGTATAGAGTGTAAATTTTATCATTTCAGATACAGCAGAGACATAATCAACCGCTTCAACTTCTTGTGTTCCAATATACAAACGCACACTATCAAACTTTTTCCAGAAGAAAACATTTACAAGTGTAGCGTTTGTGTTATTCCCAGCTTTATTGAATTTAAATTTACACAACAAGAAACTTTCGGAGAGATTCAAATAGGTTTGTTGATTATTTATTTCAAAACTTTTTGTACCATTCGTATTCCAGTCTGTTCCAGTTATTGCATTTACCTTGAAGTAATCTTCTTTTTTAGTGGAGTTTGAGATAATAATAGTATCATCCAAATCATAGATACTATCAATTGCTTCCATACTTGTATTTATTTAGGAAAAAAGATGTTAAAACTTTTGAAACCCTGATCCAAGTATTTGAATTACTTTCTGTCGTTCTTGGGGGGACAACTGAGTTTTGCCTTTCTTAATTTCTTTTATTGCTTGTAATTTATGAGATTCCTTCTGAGCATCTTTTATACTCTTTACAGCACCTGCTACATTTCCCACAGCAGAAGCAGTTGAACCAATTAGATCTTTATGTTTAAGAATAGTTGAACCAATACCCATGAGAGTATCAATTATACCATCTCCTCTAAATTGATGTCCAACACCCCTTTGTCTCTCAGGTTTATAGTATCCTCTACCAAGATACATACCTTCACCCTTGTCGTATGGAGAAAGGAACATCCCATCCCCTGTAATTATTTTATATTTTCCCAACTCGTGTTTCCTCACAATAACCATCGTATTTATTTATTGGAAAACTTCACGTAGGTGAATTCTGATGGATATAACTTCTCCATTAAAAGAAATCACACGATTATCTTGGTCGGTTATCCTAAAATTTACTCTGTGTATGGTTTTTCCTGACACAGGGAGATAAACCAAATTTTTGGGTTCCATATTGAATTTATAACCAATTGGGGTTGAGGATGCGCTGAATGAAAATATTGTATTTGTTTTTTTTCCATCATTATAAGCCCCATCAATCAAATCACAGTGAATTAACACCGAATTTATTCCTGAGGATATTTGAATGACATTATCACTGTAAAACGTCCCATTAGTTTCAATCTTTTTTGAGGAGAAACCCAATAACTCTCGAAATGAATTATCAATTGTGAAATCAACCTTGTAGTTATTTTTAACTTTAATCGTTGATTTTGAAGTATGTTTTTGAATGTCTATAACAATATTTTTTGGTTCATCACCCTGTTCTTTCATAAGACGAGCAATTTCGGAAGATATTTGAGAAATCTCATATGCTCCGGGTGAGACTGTTATCGTTTTGTATCCACTTCCGGGATTATAACTAAACTTGTCATTTTTATCTGTTATATTAAATAAGGTATTATAAGTTTCCATGGACAATAAAGATGCCTCATATTATTTTGTTGTGTCAAGTTGTAGTGGGTATGGGAATGAAGATGTGTGGTCATTTGTTGTGAATTGAAACTAAGGATTGTGCTTCTCATCTTATTTAATATGAGATAAAATGTCTTTATATTGATATTTATTAATTATTTTCATCTTCATCAACTGGTCTAAAATGGCTCATGCTTCATTAAAACAATTGTTATTTCCAGCCTTCTTACTGCCTAACAACAATAACAGTCTATTAACTTATTGTGATGGGTCATTTGGAAGAAAACTAACACCTGAACCAAGGATACTTAAAGCCTGAATAATGTGTTTCTCCTTCTCATTCTTCCTACTTTTACCAGAAAGAATAACCTTATAATTTAGAGTGTTCATCAGATCAATATATACTCTATCATCATTATTTTCCATATCCAATGGTTTATCAATATACTTTGATTCATCCCTCACAGTTGAACCTTGTCTTCCATCTTTTGTGAGAAGAAACATTAATCTCGGAGTTAGTTTAACAGGGGGTTGAGCAGAACCCAAGAACCTCAATTCATCATTAAATATCAATACCTTTTCTTGAACAAGATGAAATATTGCTGATTGTTCTGCTGGAATGAGTCCTGCTTTGGTTTTTGAATCCGCTGAATATTCATTGTTTTGAAGAGCATTCACAATATAATCAGGGGGTCGATTCATCTCTTCCAGTTGTTGAAATAATTCTTCATCATGATATTCTAATTCTCCAATATGCTCGAATTCTTCCTCCGTCATTTGACTGAAATCTTTTAACATTTGGAGCTTTCTGGGAGTATATTTTATTGTGGGAACTGTGGAAACATCTTTCATTTTTTCTTGGGAAGTTTTTAAAAGTGGTTTAAAAAATTTCTCTTGTTTTCTTTCAAATGTTTCTTCGCCCGTTAGTTTCTGTCTGCGTTTCTTCTTAATGTCTTCCTGTTGTTTTACAACTTTTGAAACCAACTCTTGCTCTTTCTTTTGCATCCATTTATTTATTGTAAAATATCATTTAATGAATTGTAAAGATCAACAGGGAAATTTTCCTTTTCTTCATCATTCAAGTAGATGTGTTCAAATAAATCCTTTTCTTTAAATATTTCATCAAATTCTTTATTAACATTAATGCGAGTTATAATTTCTTCTTCACTAATACTTGCATCTCTGCTTTTCATACGTTTGCGTTGAGTTTCTTCATCAACATTAAAACCGAATGATAAAATCTTCACTCCGCTCAGATATTTAATAATTTGTCTCCTTCCTTCTGGATTAGTTTCTAATATCCCAACACCACCAGATTTTAGTTTCCTTAACTCACTCTTACAATGTGAATATTTTGTTGTACCAAGAGAAACCTCCTCAAATATTTGTCCTTCATTCCTCAATCGCATATGTTCCTCCAATGAAATATTGTGATAATCTTCACCTTTTACTTCTCCAGGTCTTATTGCTCTAGTTGTTGTTGATACAATGCGTATCACGGGGTGTTTTTTTAAGTAAATTTACAATATTCTCATTTGTACTACACAAGAACCTTGATTTATGAAAGTTTTTTTCCAGAAGCAGATTTACCCACAAGATTTATAATAATAGTTGTCATTTATATATGTAATTGTTTATAAAACAAAAAATATATCCCTTAATATCTCATCTTGTTTCACAACAATATATTTATATTTTTCAGTCGTGTGCTTCATGTAATCCTCAAATTTCTTTTTACCACATAATGTAGAACAATTATCTCTCCAAAAATTATTGATATCTATTGAATTTAACTTGAATAAAATAAAAGTATTAGCATTGTTTCTGATGGAACGACGAGGAAGTTGAAAGTACGATTGACTAAGATAAATACAATTACAAGAAGAATGTCTCCCTCTTGTGTAGTAGCTGTCCATTACCGTTTGGTTTCTCTCATTAACACAATCATCAAAGATAACGAGGTTCTTTTTTGATTTATCCAAATCTTGGGGAGACGGTATATCATCCGTATTATCACTAAGAATACAAGTTATAGGATTTGATTTCTTTTTACATCTCTGTGTATCACAAAATAGTTGAATTATATCTTCAATGTTATAATCATTTAGGTTTTTTTGACGTTTAAATAAACCGATTATATCTTCTTTTTGAAGACCAGCATTAAAACCTTGTGAGAGTAGTTGATACTCTGGTTGAAAACTCGACTTCGTGAAAATTATTAAATTATCATAATATAAAAAGTTGGGAGTCGGGACATCTTCAAAAGTAAGCAGGTTTTTTCCACATCCGCTTGAACCAACTATGAGACATCTTGATGAATTTGGAAGATTTTTATGGTTGTAAAATTTTATCTTATTTTCCCAAATAGGTAAAAAATCATTCATTTATATATTTGAAAAACAGGTTATTTAATTTATTATTGGCTTTTTTAGAAACTCTATATTTTATCCTAAGTCCAGGTTTAATTTCAAGATAATCCATTATTTTATTTATACAATATCTTGTGTTGATATTTCCCTGAAAATTACATCCATGAATAATTTATAACAACAATCCTTTGAACATTTCTCTTATACATTCAGTTTCTTCCCTTGTAAGGAAAGGTGTGTTATCACCCTCATACTTTACATTCATTTCTCGAATCATTCTTGTAAAGTAATTCATTTTTGGTGTAAATCTAAAAGAATTATTTTCCTTTTTATATTTTTTATTATTAATTGGAAGATAATCACAGAATATACATTGTTTATAGGCTTTTGACTCTGTGTTTAATCCCCGTCTTTCACACGCAGGACAATTCTCAAATTTGTCATATGGAGAATCAGGAAAGTCTAGCATATTTATAAAGTAAAACTTTACTCAAACTGAAATTCATCTATACTTTCAGTTGTATATTGACTCATATTTAATAATATTACCATCGATATCGATATTCCTTTTTTCATTATCAGATTCAACGACAACATTTTTTATATTAAAGGTAATTTTAAAATGATCGTCAATTACTATTGAACGAAATGTCATTTCACCTGATATATTAACATCCTTTATTTCATCAGGATGTACATCTTTAGGGTTGTTGAAAAAAATACAAATTTCTCCTTGCATATCACAGATGGTCTTATCTTTTCTTTCTAAAGCTTCATCCAGAAGGTTTTTGTTTTTTGATACTTTTTCTTGTTTCATTGCTTTTTCTAGTTTTGAATATATTACGAGAAGGAGAGGAGAAACTTTTGTTAGAGATACTTTAATTGATGTTCTCCCAGGTATACGAAAAGCCCTTCCACTGAAGGAAATTGAGGAACTCATTATTTACCATAATAGTTTTTATCCAATAGTTGTTATATTTATCTTTGTTCAATTTTACATCCTTGACATATTTCTCAGTATCTTTAACAAATGAAGAGATTGATTGAAACTTGTCTTTTGTGTCTTGAAACATTGTATTTATTCAGTCAAAAAGTTGGAGGATAAAATGGTTTTAAGCACAGATTCACCTATAAATTAAACGAAATTTTCATCAAGAAAATTTTAGTTTAAGCAAAGTTTTATTATATAAATGTGGTGAATACAACGTACTGCGATGTTTGTAATCACGAATATAAACATTATAGAAAACACATCCAAACCAACAAACACACATTTAATCTATTTTATCAAATATCTCCTCTTGAGTTGGAAAGAAAACATTGTGATATCTGTTCAAAGGATGTTTTGAAGAGTAGTTATAATAAACATCTTCAATCACAAAAACACAAGAAAAATGAGTTTAAAGTAAAGGGAGACTGTTATATTGAAAACACTGATGGGGCATTTAAAGGGCATATAAAAATAAGGATTTTTCAATTTGGAGAACCCGGTCCATCATCAATAGCTGAATCAATTGAAATAGTGAAACCCGATGTTGAAAAATTTATTAAAAAGACATTAAAAGAAATGAAAACTTTAAAGTTTTATATGGGAGTGAAAATGAATATGAAAAGACAAGATGAAGAACAAACTCCTTATATGAGAACAGATCTTCATTTTATAACATCATTTCAAGATTTTTTGAATAGTGGGGTTTATGAAGAACGATCAAGACAAGAGGAGGATGTTGATAATACAGTGGGAGGAAGTGGATTCAATATTAAAAAAAATCATCTTTTTAGATATACACATTCTAAAATCAAACCCTCTTAAAGCTTCTTCTTATATTGAATTCCCAAAAGAAATAAAACAAAAGAAGGCAGTTGTTAATATTAAGAATAATGATAATAAATGTTTTCTCTGGTCTGTTCTTGCTCACTTACATCCACCAAAATGTAATTCAGAAAGAGTAAAACAATATATGAAATATGAGAATACCTTGGACATTAAAGATTTTAAATTCCCAATGCCACTAACAGATATTCCTAAATTTGAGAAAAAGAATAATCTTTCTATTCATGTATATGGATTAACGGATACATCAAATATTAAAAATTTCAAACAACGAGAAAAATGAAGAAACACACATTGATCTTTTATATTTTAGTGTTGGAAAGAATTCACATTACACATACATCAATAATTTATCAAGATTAATCTCTTTTCAGGTATTCAGAACAGCAAACAAAATATATCCTTGTAAGCGATGTCTTAATTCATTTCATACAAAAGAACGATTAGAACAACATTCAAAATATTGTAGTAATCATAAATCAGCTGTAATTACAGTGCCTAAACCTGGTGAAAAGATTTCTTTTGAAGATTATAATAAATCTATCATGCACCCATTTGTGATATACGCTGATTTTGAGTGTATCCTTAAAAAGATTAATACTGCTTCTCCGAATCCAAAAGAATCATATACAAATAAATATCAAAAACATATTCCTTGTGGTTTCTATTATTATATCAAATCATCTGTTGGAGAAAAGTATAACAAACTTGAACATTATCGTGGAAAAAAAGCTTCGCAAGAGTTTGTAAAACGATTAGAAAAGGATTGTAGAAGACTCACTAAATTAATGAAAGAAACAAATGAACCGATGAAATTAACCAAAGAAGAAAAATTGGAATTTAGAAAGAACAATATCTGTCATATTTGTGAGGGGGAAATTGAGGAGTCTAAAGTACGGGATCATTGTCATCTCACTGGTAAATATTGAGGTCCCGCTCATTCCTGTTGTAATCTTAATTATAAATTACCTTCTTTTATTCCAGTCTTTCTTCACAACAGCGCCAACTATGATACACATCTATTTATAAATGAACTTTCAAAAACACCAGGGAATATTTCTGCCATAACAAACACAAGTCAAAAGTATATTTCATTTACAAAAATGATATTCACAAAACCTATAACTAGTATTCGGTTTCTTGATTCTTACAAGTTTATGGGAACACCACGAGCCTACCTCGCATCAAATCGAAGCTCCACGGACTCTTTTCCAAATCTTAATTCATTCTTTCCAAAAGAGGAAATTCTCACTAAAGAGGAAATTCAGATTAAAGAGAGAATTCAAAGTAAAGAGGAAATTCTAATTAATGAGGAAATTAATGAAGAAATTCTAATTATAAAGAAAATTCGAAAAATGAATGAAATTCTGATGAAAGATGAAATTCTGATTAAAGAAGGAATTCTTACGAGAGAGGAAATTCAAACAAGGAATGAAATTCAAAGTAAAGAGAAAATTCTTACAAGTAAGGGAATTTATCCTTATAATTATATGGATTCATTTATGAGATTTAAAGAAACACAACTTCCATCAAAAGAAAGTTTCTATAATAACCTTTATGAAGAAGAGATAAGTGATAAGGAATATAAACACGCACAAGAAATATGGAAAATATTTAAGATAAAGAACCTTGGAGAATATCATGATTTATATCTAAAAACAGATGTTTTATTGTTAGCTGATGTGTTTGAAGCTTTTAGATCACTCTGTCATAATAAAAATTGTTATGGATTAGATCCTGCCCACTATTTCACAGCTCCCTGTTTCGCTTGGAGTGCAATGTTGAAAATGACAAAACAAGATATAGATTTAATCAGTGATGTTGATATGCTTTTGATGATTGAGAAGTCCAAGAGAGGTGGAATATCACAAGTATGTTCAAAAAGATATGCTAAAGCAAATAATAAATATCTTCCAAATTATGAGAGTGAAAAAGATAGTAATTATTTGATGTATTTTGATGCTAATAATTTGTATGGATGGGCAATGTCTCAATCTCTGCCTTATGGTAAATTAAAGTGGGTGGAAGAAAAGGATTATGAAAAGGCTTTGATGAATCTTGTTATTTCTTCTCAAGAGGAATTGAATGACGAAGAAGAAGGTTATTATTTTGAAGTTGATTTGAGGTACCCGAGTGATCTTCGTAATAAGCATAAAGATCTTCCTTTTGCATGTGAGAAAGAAACCCCAAAGAAAGAATGGTTAAGTGATTATCATAAAAGTTTTAATAATAAAGGTAAATCAACAGAAAAGTTATTAACAACATTCTATGATAAAGAGGGATATGTTTTGCATCAGAGAAGCTTAAAACAGTTTTTGAGAGAAGGATTGAGAGTAGCGAAAATTCATAGAGTTTTAAAATTTAAACAAAGTCCTTGGGTGAAAAAGTATATTCAATTCAATACAGATATGAGAGCAAATACAAAAGTAAAATTTGAAGGGGACTTTTATAAAATAATGAATAATGCTGTATTTGGAAAGACTATGGAAAATGTTAGAAACAGGCAAAACATTAGATTCGCAACATCTTGGAAAGAAGCTTCGAGATTGATAAATAAACCAAGTTTTGAGAGAGAAGAGGTTTTTTCAGAGAACTTTTCTGCAATTCATATGAAAAAGGAAAGTATTGTAATGGATAAACCAATTTATATTGGAACAGCAGTTCTTGATTTATCAAAGATATTGATGTATGATTATTTGTATAATGACTTAAAGAAAGAGTATGGTGAAAATGTTTCATTGTTGTATATGGACGCTGATAGTTTTATCCGAGATATAAAACTGATGATGTTTATGAAGATATGAAGAAAAATATTGGAGTATATGATACAAGTAATTTCAGCAAGAAGAGTGAGTTATTTTCCAAA
Source organism: Eptatretus burgeri (assembly GCF_056783735.1). NCBI lineage: Eukaryota > Metazoa > Chordata > Myxini > Myxiniformes > Myxinidae > Eptatretus > Eptatretus burgeri. The sequence continues at coordinate 138,140,304 of NC_140964.1, forward strand.
AAGAATGAAAAGGTTATTGGTAAGTTTGAGGATGAGTTGGGTGGAAAAGTAATGAGTGAGTTTATTGGATTGAGAGCAAAGGCATATGCTTATAAGTATGGTGATCAGATTGATAAGAGGTTAAAGGGAATAAAGAAATACGTAATAAAGAAATCAATAACTTTTAGAAATTATTATAATTGTTTGATGAATAAGAAAGAAGAATATAGGAAAATGAATACAATAAGAAGTTATAAACATAACATATATAGTGAAGAAGTAAATAAAAAGGCATTAGGAGCCTTTGATGACAAGAGATTTATTTTAGATAATGGAATAGATTGTGTTCCATATGGATATTGTATGATAGAGTGAATAGAATAGATTGTGTTTTAACAATGGGAAGATGGGTTCGAGTTTTTTAAGGGCTACCGCCGTGTTTTTTTGCAATATATAAATGGTTAAACCAAGTATTAATCAAACTAAAGAGTGGAGAAAATCTCAGTCTTGGTATATAAATGGAAAACATAATGAATGTGAAAAATATCAAATAAGTCTTATTGAAAAAATAACTAAAACAAAGGAAAATAAAACAAATAAGCGAATCAATTTAAAAACCAATAAGTTAGAGGATGTAAAGAAAATAATAAATATCCTTGAATGGACTGAAAACTTTGATGGTTATCAATTGAATAATGAAAAAACAATTTACTATAATCTCAAAATGATATGTGGCTCAGGAGGTGGTCAGATGAGATCATTTAGAGAAGTTTATCATTTCGTAATGGCACAAAAGGGGTATCTTAAAAAAAATATAAAGATTCAAATGTTTTGTTTTTAAATATTTTAGATGGGGATTATTGTGCAAAGAAAATTAAACTATTGAAGGAATTTGAGAATGAACAAATCTTTATAGGTTCAATGAGTGGGCAAAACAATATGCATCGGTTATTTGATAAAGAGTGTCCCGGGTGTTTAGACGTTTCAGATATTTAACAAATCTTTATCTTGTTGTATGGGTTATTTGAATAGAGAGCCCCGAGGTAAAAAGGGGAGACAAATAAATATACCTTGGGATAAAAAGGGGGTTTATTTTTAGGGAAAAAAAAGGGAATCGCTGAAAATCCTCCATTCATTTACATAGGGAAAAGTGAGCCAGAATCAGTTTTCTTACCCCACTTGTGTATATCTAAAAAGATGATTTTTAAAATATTAAATCCACTTCCTACCACTGTATTATCAACATCCTCCTCTTGTCTTGATAGTTCTTCATAAACCCCACTATTCAAAAAATCTTGACATGATGTTATAAAATGAAAATCTGTTCTCATATAAGGAGTTTGTTCTTCATTTGTCTTTTCATGTTCATTTTCACTCCCATATAAAACTTTAAAGTTTTTATTTCTTTTAATGTCTTTCTAATAACTTTTTCAACATCAGGTTTCACTATTTCAATTGCTTCAGCTCTTGATGATGGACCGGGTTCTCCAAATTGAAAAATCCTTATTTTTATATGCCCTTTCAATGCCCCATCAGTGTTTTCAATATAATAGTCTCCCTTTTCTTTAAACTCATTTTTCTTATGTTTTTGTGATGGAATATGTCTTTTATAACTACTCTTCAAAACATCCTTTGAGCAGATATCACAATGTTTTCTTTCCAAGTCAAGAGGAGATATTTGATGAAATAGATGAAATGTGTGTTTGTTGGTTCGAAGGTGTTTTTTATAATGTTTATATTCGTGATTACAAACATCGCAGTACGTTGTATTCACCATATTTATAGAATAAAACTTTGCTTAAACTAAAATTTTCTTGATGAAAATTTCGTTTAATTTATATGTGAATCTGTGCTTAAAACCATTTTGTCCTCCAACTTTTTTCACTTAATAAATACAATGTTTCAAGACACTAAAGACAAGTTTCAATCAATCTCTTCATTTGTAAAAGATACTGAGAAATATGTCAAGGATGTAAAATTGAACAATTATAAATATAACGATTGCATAAAAACAATTATGGTGGATATGATGAGTTCTTCAATTTCCTTCAGTGGAAGGGCTTTTTGTATACCTGGAAGAACATCAATTAAAGTATCTCTTACAAAGGTTTCTCCTCTCCTTCTGGTAATATACTCAAAATTAGAAAAAGCAATGAAACAAAAAAAAGTATCAAAAAACAAAAACCTTATGGATGAAGCATAAGAAAGAAAAGATAAGACCATCTGTAATATGCAAGGAGAAATTTGTATTTTTTTCAACAACCCTGAAGATGTAATGCCTGATGAAATACAGGATGTTAATATATCAGGTGAAATGACATTTCGTTCAACCGCAGTTAAGTATCATTTTAAAATTACCTTTAATATAAAAAATGTTGTCGTTGAATCTGGTAATGAAAAAAAGTACATCGATATAGATGGTATTATTATGAAATACGAGTCGATATGCAACTGAAAGTAGAGATGAATTTCGGTTTAAGTAAAGTTTTACTTTATAAATATGCTCGACTTTCCTGATTCTCCAGATGACAAATTTGAGAATTGTCCTGCGTGTGAAAGACGAGGATCAAACACAGAGTCAAAAGCCTATAAACATTGTATATTCTGTGATTATCTTATAATTCATGATAATAAAAAATTTAAAAAGGAAAATAATTCTTTTAGATTTACACCAAAAATGAATTACTTTCCAAGATTGATTACAGAAATGAATGTAAAGTTTGAGGGTGATAACACACCTTTCTTTACAAGGGAAGAAACTGAACGTATTGGAGAAATGTTCAAAGGATTGTTGTTGTATATTATTCATGGATGTGATTTTCAGGGAAATATCAACACAAGATATTGCATAAATAAAATAATGGATTATCTTGAAATTAAACCTGAACTTCGGATAAAATATAGAGTTTCTAAAAAAGCCAATAATAAATTAAATAACCTGTTTACCAAATATATCAATGAATGATTTTTTTACCCATTTGGGAAAATAAGATAAAATTTAACAATCATAAAAATCTTCCAAATTCATTCAGATGTGTCATAGTTGGTTCAAGCGAATGTGGAAAAACCTGCTTACTTTTGAAGATGCTCCTGACTACCAACTTTTTAGATTATGGTAATTTAATAATTTTCACAAAGTCGAGTTTTCAACCAGAGTATCAACGACTCTCACAAGGTTTTATTGCTGGTCTTCAAAAAGAAGATATAATCGGTTTATTTAAACTTCAAAAAAACCTTAATGATTATTACATTGAAGATATAATTCAACTATTTTGTGATACACAGAGATGTAAAAAGAAATCTAAACCGATAACTTGTATTCTTCGTGATAATACGGATGATATACCGTCTCCCCAAATTTGGAAAAATCAAAAAAGAACTTCGTTATCTTTGATCATTGTGTTAATGAGAGAAACCAAATGGTCATGGACAGCTACTACACAAGAGGGAGACATTCTTCTTGTAATTGTATTTATTTTAGTCAATCATACTTTCAACTTCCTCGTCATTCCATCAGAAACAATGCTTATACTTTTATTTTATTCAAGTTAAATTCAATAGATATAAATAATTTTTGGAGAGATAATTGTTCTCCATGATGTCGTAAAAAGGAATTTGGGGATCACATGAAGCACACGACTGTAAAATATAAATATATTGTTGTGAAACAAGATGAGATATTCAGGGATATATTTTTTGTTTTATAAACAATTTCAGATATAAATGACAACTATTATTATAAATCTTGTGGGTAAATCTGCTTGTGGAAAAAACTTTCATAAATCAAGGTTCTTGTGTGGTACAAATTGGAATATTTTAAATTTACTTAAAAACACCCCGTGATGTGCATTGTATCAACAACAACTCGAGCAATAAGACCTGGAGAAGTAAAAGGTGAAGATTATCACTGTATTTCAGTGGAGGAACATATGCGATTGAGGAATGAAGGTCAATTATTTGAGGAGGTTACTCTTGGAACAACAAAATATTCACATTGTAAGAGTGAGTTCAGGAAACGAAAATCTGGTGGTCTTGCGATATTAGAAACTAATCCAGACGGAAAGAGACAAATTATTAAACATCTGAGCGGAGTGAAGATTTTATCATTCGGTTTTGATGTTGATGAAGAAACTCAACGCAAACATATGAAAAGCAGAGATGCAAGTATGAGTGAAGAAGAAATTACAACTCGTATTAATGTTAATGAAGAATTTGATGAAATATTTAAAGAAAAGGATTTATTTGAACACATCTACTTGGATGATGAAGAAAAGGAAAATTTCCCTGTTGATCTTTACAATTCATTAAATGATATTTTCCAATAAATCAATGGATGCGAAAGAAAGAGCAAGAAGATTTAAGGAACATCAAGAGTTGGTTTCAAAAGTTGTAAAACAACAGGAAGACATTAAGAAGAAACGCAGACAGAAACATTCGGGCGAAGAAGCATTTGAAAGAAAACAAGAGAAATTTTTTAAACCACTTTTAAAAACTTCCCAAGAAAAAATGAAAGATGTTTCCACAGTTCCCACAGTAGAATATCATCCGAAAAAACTTCAAATGTTAAAAGATTTTGATCAAATGACGGAGGAAGAATGAGAGCATTTAGGAGAATTAGAATATGATGATGAAGGTTTATTTCAACAACTGGAAGAGATTAATCGACCCCCTGATTATATTGTGAATGCTCTTCAAAACAATGAATATTCAGTGGATTTAAAAACCAAAGCAGGACTCATTCCAACAGAACAACCAGCAATATTTCATCTTGTTCAAGAAAAGGTATTGATATTTCATAATGAATTAAAGTTCTTGGGTTCTGCTCAACCCCCTGTTAAACTAACTCTGAGATTAATGTTTCTTCTCACAAAAGATGGAAGGCACGTTTCAATTGTGAGGGATGAATCAAAGTATGTTGACAAACAATTGGATATGAAAAATAATGATGATAGAGTATATATTGATCTGCTGAACACTTAATTATAGGGTTCGTATTTCTGGTAAAAGTAGGAAAATTGAGAAGGAGAAGCACATTATTCAGGCTTTAAGTATCCTTGGTTCAGGTATTAGTTTTCTTCCAAATGACCCATCGCAATTAGTTAACAGACTGTTATTGTTGTTAGGTAGTAAGAAGGCTGGAAATAACAATTGTTTTCATGAAGCATCAGCCATTTTAGACCAGTTGATGAACATGAAAATAATTAATAAATCACAATATAAAGACATTTTATCGCATATGAAATCAGATGAGAACTACAATCCTGAGCTTTAATTTCACAACAAGCGACCCACATCTTCATTCCCATACCCACTACAACTTGACACAACAAAAGAATATGAGGCATCTTTAATGTACATGGAAACTTATAATACCTTATTTAATATAACCGAGAAAAATGACAAGTTCAGTTATAATCTGTGAAGTGGATACAAAACGACAACAGTCTCACCTGGAGCATACGAGATTTCTCAAATATCTTCCGAAATTGCTCGTCTTATGAAAGAACAGGGTGATGAACCAAAAAATATTGTTATAGACATTCAAAAACATACTTCAAAATCAACGATTAAAGTTAAAAATAACTACAAGGTTGATTTCACAATTGATAATTCATTTAGAGAGTTATTAGGTTTCTCCTCAAAAAAGATTGAAACTAATGGAACGTTTTACAGTGATAATGTCATTCAAATATCCTCAGGAATAAACTCGGTATTAATTCACTGTAATTTGATTGATGGTGCCAATAATGATGGAATAAAAAGAAATACAATATTTTCATTCAGTGCATTCTCAACCCCATTTGGTTATAAATTCAATATGGAACCCAAAAATTTGGTTTGTCTCCCTGTGTCAGGAAAAAACATACACAGAGTAAATTTTAGGATAACCGACCAAGATAATCGTATGATTTCTTTTCATGGGGAAGTTATATCCATCAGAATTCACCAACGTAAAGTTTTCCAATAAATAAATATGATGGTTATTGTGAGGAAACACAAGTTGGGAAAATATATAATAATTACAGGGGATGGGATGTTCCTTTCCTCATACTACAAGGGTGAAGGTATGTATCTTGGTAGAGGATACAATAAACCTAAGAGACAAAGGGGTGTCGCACATCAATTTAGAGGAGATGGGATAATTGATACTCGAATGCGTATCGCTTCAACTATTCTTCAACATAAAGACCCAATTGGTTCAACTGCTTCTGCTGTGGGAAATGTAGCAGGTGCTGGAAAGAGCATAAACGATGCCCAAAAGGAATCTCATAAATTACAAGCAATAAAAGAAATTTAAAAAGGCAAAACTCAGTTGTCCCCCAAAGAATGACAGAAAAGAATTCAAATACTTGGATCAGGGTTTCAAAGGTTTTAACATCTTTTTTTCCTCAATAAATACAAGTCTGGAAGCCATTGATAGTATCTATGATTTGGATGATACCATTGTAATCTCAAACTCCACTAAAAAAGAGGATTACTTCAAGGTAAATGCAATAACTGGAACAGACTTGAATGCAAATGGTACAAAAAGTTTTGAAATAAATAATCAACAAACCTATTTGAATCGATCAGAAAGTTTCTTGTTGTGTAAATTTAAATTCACCAAGGCTGGGAATAACACAAACGCTGCACTCGTAAATGATTTCTTCTGGAAAATGTTTGACAGTGTTCGTTTGTACATTGGAACACAAGAAGTTGAAGCGGTTGATTATGTGTCTGCTGTATCTGAAATGATGAAATTTACACGATATACATTCAGTGATAGAATGGGAAAGGGGGCTGTCGAAGGTTTTATTCCTGATATGTCAACGGGAACAACCACAGACCCTGGATATACTCAAAGGAAAGGAACGAATACTGATGATACAAAAGCATTTAATAGTTTAACTGTGGCAGTTCCTCTTAAAGGTATATTTGGATTTTGTGATCATGATAAGTTCCGTATGGTCTTAAAATTAGATTTCAACTTCAAAGGAATGATAATGAAAACAGATTACTTTTTGGTGTTGCTCGTGCTTTTGGTGATCAGAATAAATTTGCAATTGAGGAAATGAGTTCATATATGAGTGAATCTCCTCCAAATCTTAAAACAGAAGAGATGTTGAATAGAAGACTTAACTCAAAGAAACCACTCAGTGCATCATACCTCAAAACGAAGATGTCAACACGTTAAACTAAACCAAACCACTTACACGTGGAATTTGGGTGTTCTGGAAGGAAAGCCACGATATCTGTGGATCATTTTAAAAAAGCCAGATGGTGATACTGCGACTGATAAGAATAATGCATTGAGTGATAATGCTAAGGTGAAACAACTTCGCGTTTCTCCAGATGGAACATTTTATCCACGAGATAGATTGGAAATTAATTGGGAAAAAATGATTTTGCTGAAGCATACAAGTCTTACCAAAAGGTGTGTGAAAGTAATGGAAATAAAGAACCTATTTTGGATATGACAGCATTGAAAAGTTTGTATACAATCAATGCGTTTGACCTGAGCGCTCAAAAGGAAACTATAAAGTCGAATCGAGTGAATACTTCCCGATACATTGAATGAGGAGAGAGTGAAGAAGTAGATCCATATTGTTTGCTTTTGGAAGAAACAGAATTGCAGATTAATACAGATAATGGTGTTATGATTAGTCTCACATAATTTTTTTTGTTAAATAAATGAGTGGCAAAGTACCAACTGGGGTGTATGTTAATCAAATCAATCTTCATAAACTATCATCTTGTGTTCAAAATCAAAATCCTTGTATCATTAACGTAAATACAATTCAGAGAATAGGAGCAGTAAGAATTGATGTTTTCCTCACAAGAGAACAGGTTAAAATCTTGAATGATACTGGCTCACTTAAAATTAAAATGACAAAACCAATGTTGAAAAAATATTCAATAAGAGAGAGAAGTGGAGGACTTCTCCCATTTCAAATTCCTTTATTTGCTGGTTTAAGTGCAGTTGGAGCATTGACGGGTGGTATTTCAACAGCGGTGAAAACTGCCAATGAAAGGAAGGCTCAACTCCAGGCTCAAAAATAATTGGAAAGACAAAACAAAGAGTTGGAGAAACTAATTAGTGGAAGTGGTGTAATTGTAGATTTTGCTGAAAAACTTGAAGGTCTGCCTGATAAAGCGAGATTGTTAGTTGGAGATATGCTTTCTTCGATCGCACAAGCAGGTGTAAAATTAACGAAAAGAGGTAATGGATGGTTTCTTTCGAATAAATAAATGAGCATTGATGAGTGGTTTGAAGAATTTGGAAAGAAAACAACATCAAATTTACAACTTGTCAATTATTGTAAGAAATTAAAAATTCATAATGTGGTTATTTGTATGAGAGATGAGTTAACAAATGTGCCTAAACATACAAAGAATATTATTATGAACTTCGAAGATAATAATGGGAACGGTTCTCATTGGGTTTGTATTTTTAATAGTCAAGACAAATATTATTTTGATAGTTTTGGTCTTCCACCACCTGTGAAAGTCATAAAATTCTTACAGAATGGTGTTTCTCAAACATTTCAAGTCCAAGAATTAAATTCCAAGTGTTGTGGTCAATTATGTCTATATGTGTTATTTCAACTCAACAAAAATAAAAAAAATTATGACATTATTTTTAATCTAATATAAATGAGTTATGTTGGAAAACATGGTTGTATCTTTGGTGTATCCCAAGAACTGGATGTTGATTTATCAAATTATTACACAAAGGCACAGGCTGAACGACATAAATATAATGTAACCAAAAATATTAGTGTGAAAAATGCTTATAAATTAAAAAATTATCCAAGCCCGACTGACGCGAATGACTTGGTGAGATTAAGCGATTTATCACAATATATATCCTTAAATAAAACGGCCATGTATTCCAAAGATACAGAAGTGTTTATTTTATCTCCAGGTCATCCAGAATTCACAGTTCGAATTAAAATAAATTTTTATAAAGAAGGGCGTATAGTTTGTATGAGAATAGAATAATGGGGGTATGATATGAATGATTTAGGGTATAATTGGTCATTTAAAATTGACCTAGAAGACCTGGAACAATTAAATCAGTCTCGTAAGGAAGAATATTAACCACTTGGTATGGAGAATGAGTTTTGTGGAACCACGATTCGTAAACAACAAATAAAAGAATTTAATAAGGGTAAATATAATAATGGTTTTGCCCGAGTTTATATGATGAAAACAGAAAAAAGAGCATCATATATAATAAGTAAGGAAATACAAAATGATTTAACTATGGGAAGATAGGAGGTGTTTCGTGCCATAAAATTATTCTAACATATATTTCTAATGCATAAATGACAGCAAGAAGGCTTCAAGAAAATTATCATTTCTGTGTCCAAGCATACCTTCAAGAAAGGGGTATTCGGTATTTTAATAAATATGTTCAACATAAGAATGAGGTATTTTCAATTAAAGATTGGCATTATGCTGATGTTGATAAACCGACAACTTTAGATTTAATTTGAATGTTAAATAATGAAAAAATTATAAAGTTAAGAAAAGGGAAGGCTCTTTTAGAAATTCAAAATAAATTTTATTGGTTTCCTGTTCTAAAAAAAATTATTTTGGATGCAGGAATAACAAAAAATCCTGATGAATATATGTATGATATTCTATGGGGTGCAAGTGATTCAAGAATAGTAAGGGACGAGGAAGGAGTTGAAGAAGAGAGGGAAGAGGAGGAAAAGGAGAAGAGAGAGAAGGAGGAAAGAGAGAAGGAAGAAGGAGGAAAGAGAGAAGGAGAGGGAGGAGAGGGAGGAAAGAGTGAGAATGAATAAATATGGAAACCAGTGAGATTTTAAAAAGATTGGTGGTATTACAGAAAATAACTCAACCCACCGAGGAGGAAAACAAAGAATTGACAAGTCGATTTGCAATACTTTCGACAAGACTATTGACATCGACAAGATATTCATTTTAATTCAAGTTTTTCATTTTTTTCTTCAATAAATGGAGGAGAGAGTGAAGGCATTTCTCAGGATTCTATATGTTTTAAAATTAAGATTCAAATGTGCATGTTGGAAACTAAAAAGGTTTTTGCACTCTGCAGGAATTTTTCTCATAAATAAATGAGTTATTGTCTCAAATGTAAAAAGAAAACAAATACGAAAAATATTTCATATATTAAAAGTAAAAATAACAGGGTTATTCAAAAAGGTATATGTTCGGTGTGTGGTTCAAAAAAAAATCAATTTATCTCCAAACACAAACTCGGAGGAGATATACAGAAGTTTTTATCAGGAATAAATTTACAACTACTGGAATACCAGGGGAATTACATCTACCAGGGTATTCTTTCTGTGGTCCATGCACAAACTTGGATAAAAGATTAGATGAGACAGACAATCCTAAATCATGGAGTGAACCCATCAATAGAGTTGATGAACTGTGCATTAGACACGACATTGATTATGGGAATACCACAACTTTGGAAGAAAAGCATGAAGCCGATAGAGAAATGTTGTATAATTTGTCTCTGATACAAAATCCAACCTTGAGCGAAAAAGTTGATCGGTTCATCGTGAAGAAGATGATCAGTGCTAAATTGAAACTTGGACTTGGAAATTCAAAAAACTTATGGGCTCTAATGATTTCATTCAGACTGAAGAGCAATTAGCTGATGAATAACATAAACCAATATTCACAAAGTTTTGTGGAAGGAAGGTTTATTCCAAGGAAGTTGATTATATCTGGTCTGCTGATTTGATTGAACTCAATAATGATAAGGGGTGCAAGTATGCTTTAACCATTATTGATTTCAGGAGGAGATATGCATGGGTTGTCCCTTTAAAAAATAAAACAGGAAATACTCTTATGTTAGCCTGTCAACAGCTATTTCATAAAAGTAAGAGAAAACCTAAAAAATTGTGGACTGATGAGGGTGGAGAGTTTTATAACAAGATATTTATGAACTTTCTAAAAAAAACAGTATTACATTATACAATACCTTTAATGAAGGGAAGGCCGTTGTTGTTGAACGTTTTAATGGTACCTTAAAAGAGAGACTATATAAAAAAATTCACAGAACTCGGTTCACAACAATGGTCATCTTTTATTCAGGATATTGTGGATAAGTATAATGACACGATTCACACGTCAACGAATATGAATCCATCAGAAACATTTGCAAATTAAAAATATGAAAAAGAGATTAATATCAGAAAACCTAAGTTCAAAGTTGGTGATATCGTAAGAATATATAGGTTTGTTATCTCATTTTGAAAAAGGTTATGTTAAACGATGGACGAACAAACTTTTTAAAATTGTTTATGTAATAGATACGGTTCCTTGGATTTATAAGATATATGATTTAGAAGGGGAAGAGATTTTAGGTTCATTTTATTCACAGGAATTACAAAAGACAAAACTAAGCAGATAATACCCATGGGAGCAATGGGTAGGCGCTTCACTCCCTCCGACTATACACTGTTGTGGACACTCGAGGGCCAAGTCCGAGGTGTACAACAGTATATAATGTGTGTGAAGGGGGACGTTCTTCGATCTGTGAACCCCAACACAGAATCCTCAACTGAATAGTCAAGGCTTAACGTGTGTGTGTGTGTGTGTGTGTGTGTGTGTGTGTGTGTGTGTGTGTGTGTGTGTGTGTGTGTGTGTGTGTGTGTGTGTGCGCGTGCGCGTGCGCGTGCAATGGGAGCAATGGGTTGGCACTTCACTCCCTCCTACTATACACCGTTGTGGATACTCGAGGGCTAAGTCCGAGGTGTATAACAGTATATAATGTCTGTCAAGTGGGACGTTCTTAGATCTATGAACCCCAAACACAGAATCCTCAACTGAATAGTCAACGCTTAACTTTTGTTTGGTGGTGTGTGTGCGTGTGCGTGTGCGTGTGCGTGTGCGTGTGCGTGTGTGTGTGTGTGTGTGTGTGTGTGTGTGTGTGTGTGTGTGTGTGTGTGTGTCCCAACCCTCAATTCAAAATCTTAACCCCAACCCTCACATTCAAAATCTCCACTCCAACCCCCCAACCCTCGACCAACACAATGTCTTTTTCAAAATGAGATTTCCACCTATATTTATATTTTTACGTTTTTTTTCTCTTCTTCCAATTTCGTCTTTTAAGGCTTTCAGGTTTGATGATGTAGAAAGGGGGAGTTCGCCTGCACTTTCTTCCCAGAACTAACAATATATATTTTTTAGGTTTTTTTTTCTCTTCTTCCAATTCTGTCTTTTAAGGCTTTCAGGTTTGATGACGTAGAAAGGGGAGTAAGAACTTTCTTGATTGGTTTAGATCCCAAAGAGTGGTCGCATTTCAAGTCTCCAAAATAAAACCAACTTTCCAAGTCTCCAAGGTATAACCACATTCCTGTTGAGTTTCCAAGATACGTATCACATTGTGAGTTATCAAGCCAGAACCCACATTTCAAGTCTCCAAATATATAACCGTCTATCCAAGACTCAAAAGTAGAATCACAATTTCCAGAAATATTGTGGGTTTCGGTGATAGATCTCACATAGTATAACTGTGGATCGTTAAGGAACTCTCCATTTTTCCAGTTTTGATGGGTTTCAGTGATAGATCTCACATAGTATAACTGTGGATCATCAAGGAAATCTCCATTTTTCCAATTTTGATGGGTTTCAGTGATAGATCTCACATCGTATAACTGTGGATCATCAAGGAACTCTCCATTTTTCCAATTTTTATGGGTTTCAGTGATAGATCTCACATAGTATAACTGTGGATCATCATGGAAATCTCCATTTTTCCAATTTTTATGGGTTTCAGTGAAAGATCTCACATCGTATAACTGTGGATCATCAAGCAAAACTCCATTTTTCAAAATGTCTGAAATTTGTGAGTCTCCAAAGTAAAACTTGTATTCTGGCTCATCAAGGTATAACTTGTTCAGGGGGTATTGTCTTGATAACTCACAATGAGTACTATTGTTGCAAAACTCTTTTTCAGGACTTTGCTGGTCTCCAAGGAATAACTCTTTAGTTGGGTCATCAAGGACGAACTCGTTCTGTGGGTCTTGGTCGCTCATAAGGTCTTCAACCAAGCCAACAATTTCACCCCAAGTTGTAGCAAAAGCAGTATTTTCATTTCTTATTTCAGATACAATTTCCTGTGAGAGAAAATAATAATGTATTAATTAAGTGATTTAATTATTAAATGAGTATGCTTCAATCAAACTTTGAAAATAGGAAAATAAAATCTTACCTCAACAGATAAGAGGTTTGAATCCAGTTCATCAACTTGAAAGTTTAGTTCCAAACAAGTAGTCGATCTCCAAGGAACCCCAAAGTCATCCCACTCAAGGCCGAGCTCGTTCTATGGGTCTTGGTCGCTCACATGGTCTTCAAACAAGCCAACAATTTCGCCCAAAGTTGTGGCAAAATCAGTATTTTCAGATGCAATTTCCTGTGAGAGAAAATAATAATGTATTAATGAAGTTATTTAATTATTAAATGAGTCTATGCTTAAATCAAACTGAAAATAGGGAAATAAAATCTTACGTCAATGGATAAGAGGTTTGAATCCAGTTCATCAACTTGAAGGTTTCGTTCCATACAAGTAGTCAATCTCCAGGCAAACACACAGCACACCATTGCCAGCAAAAAATATGTTTAAAATGGAGCCTGGGCTTGAGGCTTTTATAGGGAAAGACTGGTGGGTGTGGTTTCCTTTGGAAATTCCTTGGGCGAGCCCAGGCCAATTTTTCAAAAGCAGAACATTCTGGAATTTTCTGGTGATTTCTTTGTGAGTCAGAGATGAACTGGAAATGATGTAAGAGTGGGTGGGGCTTAGCAAAAGTGGGCGGGGCTTACGAAACGTGGGCGTGGCTTATAAAAAATACCTCATGAAAAGTGGGTGGAGCTTGGGAAAAGTGGGCAGGGCTTAGCGAAAGGGCGTGGCTTATGAAAATATTCTGGGAGGTGGGCGGGGCTTGTGAAAAGTGGGCGTGGCTTAACAAAAAATAACCTGTGGCTCAGGAGGTGGTCAAACGAGCATTTAGAGAAGTTTATCATTTCGTAATGGCACAAAAGGGGTATCTTAAAAATATAAAGATTCAAATGTTTTGTTTTTAAATATTTTAGATGGGGATTATTGTGCAAAGAAAATTAAACTATTGAAGGAATTTGAAAATGAACAAATCTTTATTGGTTCAATGAGTGAGCAAAACAATATGCATTGGTTATTTGAAAAAGAGTGTCCCGAGGCTTAGATGTTTCAGATATTTCTTTGGAATCACCTTTAACAAATCACATTACTACTTTACTACTTGAACAAATCATTATCTTATTGCATTGGTTATTTGAAAAAAAAAAAGTGTTCCGAGGTTAAAAGGGGAGACATCAATATACCTTGGGATAAAAAGGGGGTTTACTTTTTAGGGGGAAAAAAAATGAATCGCTGAAAATCCCCCATTCATATACATGGGGAAAAGTGAGCCAGAATCAGTATATTCACCCTACTGCTGACCACTTCACAGCTGGGCTGTTGTTTCTCCTTGACATTTCCACTCCACAATAACCACACTTGCAGTTGATCGGAGAGCTCTATCAGGGCAGATGCTTGACGAACTGACTTTTTGGAATGGTGGCATCCGATGACGGTGCCACGTTGAAATCACTGAGCTCTTCAGTATGGCCCATTCTCCTGCCAATGTTTGTCGATGGAGATTGCATGGCTGTGTGCTTGATTTTATACACGCATCAGTGATGGGTGTGGCTGAAACAGCCGAATCCACCAATCAGAAGAGGTGTCCGCATTCTTTTGGCCATGCAGTGTACAACAGGTATGAACAAGGAAATTTGGCACAGGAGGTGGCAATTCAAATTTGGTCTGTCATGTCTCTGCTCGACCGATACCAGGATTCAGATTCAATAAATCCGTCAAGCTGACGACTCAATTTAACAAGAGGATTGGGGGTGGGGGAGATTGGGGATGAGAAAAGTGTGGCAGGTGCAGGGACACCACGGGGTTAAAATTAAATAAATTAAAAATTACACAAATTTTGGTGGAGGAGGAAAGAAGGGTGGGTGAGTTGGTTGAGGCAGTTTAGGAGTCAAGAACAGCCGACATCAACCACACACTGTCCTTTGACAAGACCCTTGCTCCCCCCCTCACCTCTGCCTGCCCTCACTACCACCTCAACACTGCCTGCCCTCACCACTTCCTGCACTCGCTGCACCCATCACCACTGCCTACACTCGCTACCCCCTCATAAGTTTTTCAAATGTTGAACAAACGGAGAGGGGGTTCTGAAGACAACTCTTGCGTGCTGCGTCGTGTGTGGGCCGGCCCTGTGTGGGGCAGCAGCAGATTGATCACATCAGGCCTCATGCTGTGTGAAGGGAAATTAATTCATTCATTCATTCATTGGAAGCATGCGCACAGTACGTCGCTGTGTCAGCTTTCCACCAGTACTCCAGGTGTCGCTGTCAGACCATACCCCAGGCAGATGCCTGGCTTATCCCCATCTCTTAGGGATAGGACACTGCTGGCACCCACCCGAAGGAACAGCCTCAGGTTAACCCGAGGAGACTCTGGTGGATGATACCTCAGCACCACCCCAACACAAACAACAGTGTTTTTTGCAAAGTGAAGTGTTTCTTGGTGGCTGGAGTGCAAATCCTGCGACCAACCTCCTCGGGAAGGCAACCGACTGCAGGAGGACAAGCGCAAACGCAGTCAGCACCAGATATGGATGGCTTTGGCTCACGATCTCCTCTGCCCTTTGGCAGGTTTTGTATTTTGTCCTGCTGGGTGTCAGTGAAAGGGAAATGAGGAAGAAGAAAAGTAATGAGGTTCTTCCCAACCATGGCTTTTCTGTTTGTTTTGTCCGTGGTTTGTGCAGCCTTGGTTATGGACATTGATTAAATGCTGATTCATGAAACAATAATTGGAGAGCAAGAGTGGAGGTGAGGTGGTGATGGGGCACTTTCATTTATCATTCTATCATTTTGTTTGCAGTGGTTGCTGGTTACATCATTGCTTCGAGTGTGGCTGTACCGCTGATTTAGTGTCCCCTGTAAATGAGAGAAGAAATTTGGAATTTGGGCAGTGTGCCTGTGATAGCTCACATATTCTTCAAGAAAGATGCCGTAGGGTCTTTAATATCCACCAACTAATGCTGTAAGTGGGGATGCCCTATTGAACGTTCATCTGACGGACGGCACAAACATTGATCCCTTTCCCTGTCTGTGAAACACGACGCTGACAGTTTTTAGCCGCATCGGGATTCAAACCAAGCTGGACAACTCAGGGGCAAGTGTGCCCACCTCAAGGCCATCCTGCTAGCCCACATGGGGTGAACAAACTGGCTGTAAACCACCACATTGATGGGATAGAATACACAGTAAAGAGAATAACATGTACAACCTTTCCTTTATTAACATTACCATTGTGTCCCTGGCAGGTCATCGGTGAAATGGATAACTTCTTGGAATGGCTCCAATCACAAGGTCTGAGAGCAGAAACAGCCCAAGCAGTGATCAATGTTCTTGGAATTGAGAATCGGAACGTTCTTCGAGCTTGTACAGACTCCGACTCATTGCGAACAGAGCTCCTCTCTCTCACCAAAGAGAAATTTAAATTTGCATTGTACGCTGACTTCTGCAAATTTGTGAAATCTTTTTTGAAGCCGCAGATTGTCCAGCTTGCAGGATCTTCTCTGTTGGGAAGTGTGTTCGTCAACTTAGAGAATGTTATTCGAGAACTTTCCAGTTTCTGCCAAAAGTTTGTTGGATTCCAAAATGTGCAGCTGGAAAATGTTCCTGATTTCCAGGGAATCGGTTTCAGTGATGTCTGCTCCCTCCACTGTCAGGATGAAGGATTAACACCCAAGTCTGGTACGTCACTATTTTATACAGATGAGTATGTCAAGAAATACCTTGTTATTCAACCATGAATGTGTTTTTTCTTGCAACTTATGGAATCTCTTTTGGAACAATTTTGTGTTGCTGAAGACATTTGGATTCTTGATATACCAAGTCAATGTTTTTTCCTTGAAATGATATGACATTCCAAAGTGTTCCATGTTTGACAGCACATTTAAGTTATCCACATGAAGGACGTAGTTTGTTTACCGCTCGTATAGGCATGGACGGTGTGAGGGTAATCGGATGAGAGAAATGATTCTGTTGCACTGATGATGTCTGGGCTGTAAGCTGCATCTTGGATTGAGAGATCTGTCGGGATGGAGCGGAGGCCTCAGATGTTTCAGGCTCACACAGTGAGGGACAGGGAGAAGGTGTTGAGAGGGTGGGAGGCGTGGAAGGTGAGGGACTGGGGAGGGGGGCGGCGTCTGCTGAGAAGGTTTGGGGAGGAAGGGGCGGGATTGGTGGGAGGGGATGAGATGAGGGGTAACCTGAGTGGGGAGATGAGAGGGTGTGAGTTGGGGGGGTGGAGGGAAGCTTCCAGAGGATGGGGTGAGGGGGATGAATAAATAAAGTACTGTGCAAGGTTGGAGTTGGTGGGTGTGAGGGGAAGCATTGAGAGGGTCGGGTGAAAAGGGATGCAGAAAGAGGGGACATGAAGTGGAGGGATGCTGATTCCAAATTTCCAAATTGGACAATGAAGATATTCTGCAGAGGAAGAGGAATAGATGATGGTGAAGGTGGGGACCTCGTCATGGAAAAATAAGGAAAGTGAAGCATTTTTAAATGCTTTTAAAAGAGCAAGCATTTCTCATCAATGAAGAGTTTGAAGTGTCTGGTGAGTCGAAGGAAGTCACTGAAAAGACACACACACACACACACACACACACACACACACACACACACACACACACACACACACACACACACACACACACACACACACACACACACACACACACACACGTGCGCAAAACGCCTCTTTAGCATCCATACATCATTTCACAAGGGTTGTGTTTATGATCGGATATGACAGCAACACATGGACGAAGATGCAACAGAAAAACACAAAGAGTCCGGTTTGGAAAAATTCGCTATAATTTGGAAGATACAGCACCTGGGAGTTAGAAGTTCGATCAACAAGTGTAAAAAATAAAAATAAAAAAAAATCCCTAAACCCGGAAGTCAACGTGAGATTTCGCAAAATTATTTTACAGCTAAACTACATCAATTTATGGTTTCACTGTGTCAAGAATGAGGAAACACCGAACTTCTGAAATGGTTGCTCCACACTCCCGCTCATATATATATATATATATATATATATATATATATATATATATATATATATATATATATATATATATATATATATATATATATATATATATATATTTATATTTATATATATATATATATATATTTATATTTATATTTATATTTATATATATATATATATATATATATATATTTATATATATATATATATATATATATATATTTATATTTATATATATATATATATATATATATATATATATATATATATATATATATTTATATATTTATATATTTATATATATATATATTTATATATATATATATATATATTTATATATATATTTATATATATATATATATATATATATATATGTATGTATGTTTGTCATTGTAAACACCTCCTTTCCTCTCCTGTAATTGTGGCAGCATTATGGAGCCTTGTTCTAACAGCGGAAGTGACGTCTATTGCATCCCACCTATTGACCGGATTTATATTTGGCAGTGTTTTAAACTTCATGTCTTTCATTGTATTCAGGTGATGTCTCTCCTGTAAATGTGAAATCCAGACGACACTACGGTTTATCTTTCTCAGAAACTTCAAGATATTCTTCTGTCAAGGAAGATTCAGATGTTCATTTGACAAATGGCAGTCCTGTCTGTTCTGCAATGGGTGAGCAGAAACCTCCAAAATGAACATTCAGTATTTTTAATTCAGGGTTTATTAAATTTTTGAAATTATGAAATATTTTTCATGTAGAGTTTGACAAAAAAAACGTAAAATAACTTGTTTGTTTTTGTAGAACAATCAAGAAGTCCATTTGGGCAGATAAGATCCATGAGCGGTGTCACAGTGAAGAAGATGTCCACTTTGAAGAAACAATCCCAAGAACAAGACTCACGACCTTCAAAATACAAGTGTACGTCTGGTGAAAACAGCACAAAGATCAATATTAAATTAAACAAACCCAAAAAGGTTATCGAAAGGCAAATGCATTATAAGTGTAAAAGAAGCAGTGAAGATTTTACTTCACCGAAAAATGTCAAAATACACATGAGGACCCACAAAGGAGAACGTCCACACAAATGCTCTGTCTGTGATCAAGGTTTCTCTCGAAAAGGCAGACTGAATGAGCATATGATGATCCACACAGGAGAGCATGCTTACAAATGCTCCATATGTGATAAAGGCTTCTCTCAAAAATGCACTTTGAATGTGCATATGATGATCCACACAGGAGAGCGACCTTACAAATGTTCCACATGTGACAAAGGTTTCTCTCGAAAATTCACTTTGAATCAGCATCTGAGGATCCATACAGGAGAGCGTCCTCACAATTGTTCCAAATGTGATAAAGGTTTCTTTCAAAAAGGCACTTTGAATCGGCATTTGAGGATCCATGCAGGAGAGCAACCTTACAAATGTTCCATATGTGATAAAGGTTACTCGGACAAAGGCAGTTTGAAGAGGCACATGAACAGCCATACAGGAGAGCGTGCTCACAAATGTTCCACATGTGAGAAAGGTTTCTCTCAGAAAGGCCATTTAAATATGCACATGATGATTCACACAGGAGAGCGTCCCTACAAATGTTCCAAATGTGAAAAAGGTTTCTCTCATAAAGGCCATTTAAATTTGCATATGATGATCCACACAGGAGAGCGTCCCTACAAATGCTCCACATGTGGTAAAGGTTTCTTTCAAAAAGGCCATTTAAATTTGCATATGATGATCCACACAGGAGAGCGTGCTTACAAATGTTCCACATGTGATAAAGGTTTCTCTCAAAAAGGCACTTTGAATATGCATCTGAGGATCCACACAGGAGAGCGACCTTACAAATGTTCCACATGTGATGAAGGTTTCTCCCGAAAAGACCATTTGAATGTGCTTATGAGGATCCATACAAGAGAGCGTCCTTACAAATGTTCCAAATGTGATAAAGGTTTCTCTCGAGAAAGCGAATTGAATCACCACATGAGGTTTCACGCAGGAGAGCATGCAATAAATCCATAAAAAAGACCAGATAACACAGCAACTCGACAACAAAGCATCCCACAAACACCTCGGAATACAAGAAGACCCCCAGGTACAACACAAAAAATGCGTAAAATGATCAGCGAAGAGGACTTACTCAGAACAAGACTAATTTTAAAGTCATCCCTCTCTCCAATGAAAAATCACCTTCACTCTTTCATTACTCTTTTTTTTTTCTCTCCTTTGGAATAAACTCCCACACTCTCTTCAATCCCACTCTTTCCTCGAGGTCTTCAAAACAGCTGTTCACCAACACCTCTTATCTTCACTGATCCAAAACCATGATCATTTCTATCCCATTAATCCACCCCAAACCCACCTCCTTCAAATTCCCTGCTTTCCTTCGCGAAAGAATCCTGTCATGTGAGGACCTGAAAGTCCCTGAGGTGTCCACCTTGTTTACCTCGTGTTCCTCGCTCCATTCCTCTCGCTTCCGCAGATCTCCTCATGTGTCTGTTCCCCACTGTTTTGTCCTTCCCTCTCTCGCCCCTCTTGTCTCTTGCCCCCCTTGTTGTGTGTTGTATGTTCTCTCTCATATGAGCCTCGACAATGTATACAAAAAATAAAAGAAAACATTCCACATCAGTTGTCGTTCCGATGATGAAAATTTCTTCTTAATTCGACAAGCAGTTGCGGAGAAAAACATTAAAGTTCTGTGCGGACAAACAAACAAACAAACGGACCCCAAAACAATTACCTCTCCTTTTGTGAGGGGAACAAGAATAGTACTCGGTAAAGCAGATACATCACCTCCGCCAGGCTGAATCGTCACCTCTTCCACCGAAGGTGAAGGAGGTTATGTTTTCTCCCCTCTCTGCCTATTTGTTTGTTTGTCTTTGTTACTTGCAAAATCGAAGATTTTTCAAGTATATTGGTCAGTCGATTTTGTTATTCTGTCAGACTGTCTGAGTATCACGTACAGATCACAATTTCAAATGGATCTTCACAAAAGTTCATCACATGGAAGAGTTTGTCATAAGGAAGAAGCCTGTTGTTTTTGAAGTCAAAAGGTCAACATAGGCCAAAGGTCAACATCTCAGGTGAGACTTCCAAAATCCTCAATTTTCATCTGATTGACTGGGAATTTGAAGAGGAGATGCAAATTTGGTCATTCAATTCAACCACCAATTATTTTTGAGGTCATATTTGTTTGATTGATTTTTCAAGTATTGTGATCTACACGACGTCGTCTTCTTGATTGTTTGATATCTCAAAAAGTTGTGGACGGACACGGATGAAATTTGGTGGGCCGGTTGTGTGTGTGACATAGACAAAGTGATTAGATTTTGGTGAAGATCCAGATCCAGATCGGCCAACAGCCAGCCAGTTTAACAAATCCTGCAATTCACAGAGATATGGTCCACAGATAACCTTTTTCAAATGTTTGTGAAAACTGCATTGAACGTCAATCTAGTTCGGGATGACATCCCCAAGGAATAACTGCCTTAGGTCGTGTATGTTAACAAGTGAGCAACGCAGCATACCCAACATACCCATTCACGCACATAACTTACACACCACTGCACTTGCATTCTTACGTATTGTAGCGAATTCGCGCCCGCCGGTGTGTGATCGGCCGCGTGACTCGAATCGCGGCACGTCGCCCACTGGACGGACAATTCTGTCGTGATCCTCTCGGACTAACACCAGGAGCTTCTCACGGGTGTGCCTTTCGGCCTCACCACGATCGTGCCAATCGGCCACCCGCGTGGGATAGGGTTGTTCGCCAAACTCGACCTACCTAAGTACCCACGCGGATGGTAAACCGGGCGATCGCACCTCGCCGCAGGTCGACTCCGGACACAGGCCGCTTAAGCGGTCCTTTCCGTACTATCGGCATAACCGAGCGGTGTTATCGTCGGCCTCGACTGTTCCGATTCCTTATCGGGCGTATTAAGCACACGAAGAACCCGTTACGTGAAGCAAGATGGAGATTCAACAAAAGGAAGGATGCAGCGAAACGGGGAACAAGTTCACACAAGCACTTTATTCACACGACACACGGAGAGCACACATATACAGCCAAACAGGATCAGAATGCACATAAGGCAAATGCAAGAAGAAAAACAATAAAGCAGCGATGACCCAGAGCTACAACCGACTAAGACCGACACACGGCAACACTTAACAGTTTTACTTCACAAGACACGGCGCCACAAGTTCCATACAATAAAACCCCGAAAAGAAATGGTGACTTCCCTTTTGGGCTGTCGAGTCCCTCTCCTACGTCCGTCAATGTGGTCCCGCCTGGCCGCGACTCCATACCCTGGCGTGGTAGGCGAGTCCTCTCCTGCGTGCCTCGCGCCTGCACGTGTTGGCTACTCGACGCCACGGAACGAGTGTTCGGCGCTATCCCAGTGCGGATAGAGGGGGGGGGGGGGAAACGTGGATGCCCGAAGTCGGGAGAGGGGAATGGCGGACGCTCTTTCCTGCCAGCGGGGTCTTGCAACTGCCCCACAAAAGACCAGGCCAGCAGCCACCAAGACGAGCGAGCCAGAAGACGAGAGCGAGAGCAACCACGAAGCAAGAATATCCACCGAGCAAGAGCATCCCCAAAACTGCTCCGCCCGTCCCCGACTTTTATATCCCGGAGCTCCGCCCTGTTGTTCCGCCCCATTCTTTTCTCCACCCCCTTTCGAGGCGCTTCGAGAAATGTCTCGAAGAGGGGCGTTCCTCTTCCCTGGCCGCGTCACACCGCGCATCCACCAATCAGGTGCCAGCTGCCCTCCCCTCGCTTCTCTTCCCTCACACCAAGCGCGGAGAAGAATGGCGCGAAAAGCCCACCGAGCGTCCTCGTTGGTTTTTATTTGAAATAAAAGATAGAGAAAGAAAAACGACTGACTCAAAGCGTCACAGCCCGAATGAATCACATTTATTCCCACTAAACAACGGGTTTGGGGCTAACTACACATGTACTGAAGAGATATATCACCTACGGGACCTGAATGGTGGTTTGCGAATTTCCACAGCCATAACACTACCCCCTCCCCTTTTTACAGACTCGTCCCGAGTCGTCAAATTCTCGTGTGCCATCATGTGTAGTTCTCCCCTAGTACGTTTTACCTACGGATCCCTGAGTGCGACATTCATGGTATTCGTGTCCCCAAAATAAATAACCTGAGGGCTGAGTAACTAACTAAACAAACCCACCAACACGGACGACTTAAATAAAATTGCCGGCGCGAGACAGACATGCCGGGGGCGCACTCATATGTACAGTGCATCTTTACCTGAAAATTTACACGAACCATGGCCCAGGATCAAAGGACTCTGCAAAGAGAAAAGCAGTTTGCAGGGAGCCAGGCTGCTCGCATGCAGTCTCTGGCTCATGCAATGCAGGTGACAGGGAACATGGCTGGCTGCTCACACGCAGTCCAAGGCCTTCCCTTTTGAACTGAACGCAGTGAACCACAACGATGCATGGGCTGCACAAACGCAGTCTCCGTGCCAGCTCAAGTGGCACACGAAACGAATACAAGGGATGGATGGATAGATGGATGAATGGTCGCATGCAAACACGGTGCACGGGCCGCCACTGCAGGCCCGTGTTGTCGCTGCCAACAGGGCAGTTCTCGCAGCTTGCAAACTGTTGCCTTGATCCTGGCGCACATGGAAATGAACAGGGGGGGGGGGGGGGGGCAAAGCAAAATTGAACGGGGCTGGTGAACATGTGCAGTGGGCATAGCATGGCAAAGGCAGCAGGCAAACAGACTGCAGAACCAGGCCGCTGCAGGCAAACACAGCCGGCAGACGAACTGGCCGGCACAGGCCTTGAAGCACCGCAGCTGCAGACGATCCGGCCGGCACAGGACTTGCAGCAAAACAACAGCTGCCGATGAAGTGGGCCGGCCTTTGCCTTGCAGTGGAGGCAGTGCGGTGGTGCTGGCCACTCGGAAGGCGGGCTCGGACATACACGACGGTCTCCCTCCCAACCTATCGCCTTTGCCTGTCACTGTCCATACCCACTCCCTTAATTTGTAAAACCCAATTTAGCCCCAACTTAATTAATTTTTTTCTTTCTTTTTATTTCCATACCTCCCACTATAATTCGTCCCCTAACCCCCTTTATCGTCCTTGTTCGGCTAACCTATCATCCCCTAGCCTACTCCCAACCCCTACGTTCCCTTCCCGGAGGAGAATGAGGGAGAGCTAGCGTCCTGTGTCGAGGCCCAACGAAGGCTCAGGATGGCCTCCCCAGACTTCAGTGATCTATAGCACAAAGTGGGTCCAGCGGCCCACAACGAGAGCGAGGGGATGGATGGTGCGGAGGGGTACACTTCCTAATCTACCCTAACCATTAACCTTTAAACTACCCCGGGGCTTTCAACAAGCGCCTCACGCTTAAACTATTGGTTCTATCAACCCAGATTCCCGTCGCCTGTGTTGGTGTCCTTACAATTTTGGGCCTCGCCCCCCCCCCCATTTTCTTTCCGTGCCCTCACACGGTCTCATGGCTGGGACGCGTGACTCCCTTGGCAGGCACTACCCTCTGCCGATTCTCCGACGATGGCACCCCCGGGCACTACACTGCCTCCGAGCCTACCAGCTCCCTAAACACCGGGGAGTGCCCCCCATGGCACCTCCCCTGAAACACACACGTGGCAGGCTGGCTTCCTGGGCCCCTTTCTGAGGGTCACCCGTGCCCACAACACTGCCCACGCGGCTAATGGCGCCCCAGGCCCCCGCACCATGCGGGCGCACCCGTGCCCACAAACGCTATCCCGGCCCCCCATGGGCCTTTGGCCGACTCTGACCGACTGGCCTGGTGCCTGGGGTACCCACTCAGCGATACTCACCTTTTGCAGCCACGCTCCCAGCCCATCAACAGGGCTCCTGCACCCCTCCAAACGGATTTTGAGCCGACTTTCCCACCAACAACAAAACGACCTCCATTTTGTCAATTTAACTAACCCAGCTAACTCACTCTACACTGACCCCGGGGTCCCTGGGTGGGAGTCACTCCTCCCCCCAATCACTCATCGCACCATGCATTCCCCATTCGCTCCATTCACACAGACCCGCTGGCCTCACTCACTCACCAAGCACATGTACTCACCTCACAACTCTTCAACACACACACCGCTGAACTCTGCCATCCTTCTAACTACCTCCCCTAGCTAACTCGTGCTCCCACGTCATCCCTTAAACTACAGCACGTTCCATTTAACACTACGTAGCTAAGCTACGTCCCCTCTACACATTCACTGTCTGTCACTGTCTCCAAAATGTCATTTCCCATTTCCCTACCTAAATCTCATCTAACATCCCTCTACCTAATCAATTCCACGGACTCCATGAGGACTTAACCCTTCCCCCAAGCTAGTTCCATCCTGTGTCCTGGCCAAGGGGATCATCCACCCCTTGCCCAGGAATCCTGTTCACCCGAAAGCGAGGCTTGCTGTTTTTTTTTTTTTATATTGCGCAGCACCAGCGCGACAACTCACAGCTCGCGCACTTTGCACCTGCCCGTGACGTCATGCAGCTGCACGTGTACCTCGTCCCTCCTTGGACGGTACCATCCGGCAGGGATTCAACCCCTCCTGCCGGATTCCAACCCCACGTGCAGCCATGACGTCACCGTGCGCACCACAAAAAGCAAACCTCGCACTCCGAGGGGCTCCCACGCGAACACATGTGCTTTGCCCGTTGGAGCCTAACACACGCTTGCGTGGAGAACCCGTCCGGTCCAAATCCGTAATCCTGCCTACAATTTGTCCGTCCGCAGGATCGGCAAATCCACCGCTGGCGTTTCCGGACCGGGCTTCACTCCCGCAAGCGAGCACGTGGCGGCCTCATGCGTTGCACAGCTCGGACCTCGCGCTCGCTGCTTTGTAAACCCCGCACGGTTCCCGTTGAAACTACGGTCGCTACTCGGCTTTTGTCCCTCTGTTGCCGTTGTCGTCGCCATTCCACCCACGCACACCTGCGTGTTACGATGCACAGACTCCACTCCATTAAACTCACATTCACACCGGGAGACGCGGCTGCATGCTCACGCATGCTGACCGTCATCTCCCTTACATACCGCTCTCTTACACACACTGTCCCTCTCACACGGACCCTTTCACTCACACATGCGTTGACACTCACACGCGGTGCCTCATCCACACACGGCATG
This sequence comes from Eptatretus burgeri, assembly GCF_056783735.1. NCBI lineage: Eukaryota > Metazoa > Chordata > Myxini > Myxiniformes > Myxinidae > Eptatretus > Eptatretus burgeri. Next base: position 138,166,574 of record NC_140964.1, read on the forward strand.
CTTGGAAGCACGCACCTCGGCACACTTGCCACCACACCACTCACACACGGGGTCGCTTCCACACACGGGGGCGCACTCACACCCCGCGCCACACACACCGGGACAACCACACTGGGGATTAGTGTCACCTCGAGGGTTCCCGGGGCCTCTATATCCCCCAAGCTCTCCGTGCACCCGTCCACAGCACTCCTCCCCTCGACCTCGCAAAGCTTGAATGGTCCCACCTGGTCGAGATCCGCTTCAAGGGAGCATAGCATCTCCCTCCGTTCCCGAAGGAGGCTATCCGGCTGCTTGCACCGGGTCACGACAGATTCCCTGAGCTCCCCCTCATCGTCCTCCACCAACTCTGTGTGTGTGTGTGTGTGTGTGTGTGTGTGTGCGCTCGTCTTTCACACCGTCTTTATCGTGTAGTCTCTCCTCTACTTTTTCTATCTCCCTTGTCTCTGTTATTCCTTCCAACCCCCGCGTCTTCGTCACCTCTACCTCCTTCAATTTCTCCGTTATTTCCTTCAATTCCCACGTCTCCGTCACGTCTACCTCCTTCAATTTCTCCGTTGTTTCCTTTAATTCCCGCGTCTCTGTCACCTCCACCTCCTTCAATTTCTCCATTTTTCTTTCAACTCTTGCGTTGTCCCCTCGTGTCCGAGTTTTTTAGTTTCCCCGATAATTGTCGTGGCGGCAACGCTCGTCATCAACTGTGCGAGTTCATACACTTCTCGTCCAATCATTATTATTTTCTCCGTCAATTCTTCCTCACCCGTTATCGTGGTCCGAACCGCCGCCACACTCCCCCTCGACTCAGAATTTCCTTCAGGGGGCATCCTGGTCCCGTTTGCAAACTCTCGGAGCATTTTTATATCCTCCGCCATTGTTCCCAGATCCCAATCCTTTCGCTTCATCGCAAGGTCTATGACGGCCATTAGTTGCTGCATTGTCACATGCCCTGGCCGCATCCACTGACCACGTTCAGTGGTGCAATTGTAATAATAAAAATAACCCGATGCATGGCATAGCCACTTTTCCCATCCCTGGGGTAAAGATGTGTCTTCCTCACGGGTGTCCTGGACCATGGCTTCTACATTTTTACACATATCCATCTCCACCCCCGGCTCCCGCTCGCCTTGAGACTCCATCTTATTTCTCGTAAGGGGTTAATTTAGCTCGCTTGTAATTTGGAGGGAATCGGGGGTCACTCCTCTCACCCCTGGACCGATTCCCGTGAATTTAGCTGGAAACAGGAGAGTTTGTTATCCCACTCCTGACACCAGTGTAGCGAATTCGTGCCCGCCGGAGTGTGATCGGCTGCGTGACTCGAATCGCGGCACGTCGCCCAGCAGACGGACACTTCTGTCGTGACCCTCTCGGACTAACGCCGGGAGCTAGTCACGGGTGGGCCTTTCGGCCTCACCACGATCGTGCCAATCGGCCACCCGCGTGGGATAGGGTTGTTCGCCAAACTCGACCTACCTAAGTACCCACGCGGAGGGTAGACCGGGCGATCGCACCTCGCCGCAGGTCGACTCCGGACACGGGCCGCTTAAGCGGTCTGTTCCGTACTATCGGGATAACCGAGCAGTGTTATCGTCGGCCTCGACGGTTCTGATTACTTATCGGGCGTATTACGCCCACGACGAACCTGTTACGTGAAGCAAGATGGAGATTCAACAAAGGGAAGGACGCAGCGAAACGGGGAACAAGTTCACACAAGCACTTTGTTCACACGACACACGGAGAGCACACATATACAGCCAAACAGGATCAGAATGCACATAAAGCAAATGCAAGAAGAAAAACAATAAAGCAGCGATGACGCAGAGCTACAACCGACTAAGACCGACTCACGGCAACACTTAACAGTTTTACTTCACAAGACACGGCACCACAAGTTCCATACAAAAAAACCCCGAAAAGAAATGGTGACTTCCCTTTTGGGCCGTCGAGTCCCTCTCCTACGTCCGTCGATGTGGTCCCGCCTGGCTGCGACTCCGTGCCCTGGCGTGGTTGGCGATTCCTCTCCTGCGTCCCTCGCACCTGCAAGTGTTGGCCACTCGACGCCACGGAACGAGTGTTCGGCGCTATCCCAGCGTGGATAGAGGGGGGGGGGGACGTGGATGCCCGAAGTCGGGAGAGGGGAATGACGGACGCTCTTTCCTGCCAGCGGGGTCTTGCAACTGCCCCACAAAAGACCAGGCCAGCAGCCACCAAGACGAGCGAGCCAGAAGACGAGAGCGAGAGCAACCACGAAGCAAGAATATCCACCGAGCAAGAGCATCCCCAAAACTGCTTCGCCCGTCCCCGACTTTTATATCCCGGAGCTCCGCCCTGTTGCTCCGCCCCGTTCTTTTCTCCACCCCCCTTCGAGGTGCTTCGAGAAAGGTGTCGAAGAGGGGCGTTCCTCCTCCCTGGCCGTGTCACACCACGCATCCACCAATGGGGCGCCAGCTGCCCTCCCCTCGCTTCTCTTCCCTCACACCAAGCGCGGAGAAGAATGGCACGAAAAGCCCACCGAGCTTCCTCGTTGGTTTTTTATTTGAAATAAAAGATAGAGAAAGCAAAACGACTGACTCAAAGCGTCGCAGCCCGAATGAATCACATTTATTCCCTCGAAACAACGGGTTTGGGGCTAACTACACATGTACTTAAGAGATATCTCGCCGACGGGACCTGAATGGTGGTTTGCGAATTTCCACAGCCGTAACAGTATCATCGGCGGAGATTCAACTCATAAATGCACTTTTGCGATCCACTTGAAGTGCATATTTTGCCAAAGGCACAGAAAGAGAGTGCGTTTTTCATTTAATTGTTCATTGTTCTTTTATATTCTCCAGCCACAGGAAATAAATACGGTATAAACAGAGGAAAATGCTTACTCCCCTTTGTGGCTTCCCCAGAATTTGCCGAGTCTTCATGGCTTTCCGAAAGGTTCACCCTTGTTGATAAAATTATTTCTCCACCAACATCCAGAGGCGTCTGCTTTGAAATATAAAAGGATAAGTGCAACACAGTTCTTAAAACAAGGGAATTATTGCCTTGCTGACAATACACCATTGTGAAGGTGATATTGTGTTCAGCCTCATGCAGGCTCTCTGTAACACCACCATGGCAACAAGGATGATTCAGACCCGTCATATTGGCTTTCATAATAATAATTATTATGCGATGAGCCACTTTATAACTGTGAGCAGATACGACCGGGTTCCAAGTTGCCCCGCTTTGATACAACCCACTTTGTCTTCAGGGTATGTTCAGTCTTCCACCAACGTATAAAAGAAAAATCTCTGATCTGGCCCGCCCTTTTCTCTGGCCCACCTGCCCTTCTCTTCTCTTCTCTTGTGATCTGACTCACTCTTTGGTCTTGGAGATGAGCGGTGGAACGGATCATAAGAGAGTCCACGACCGAGTGGAAGAGCCCGACACCAGACAGAGTCCAATTTGACAGCATAAACATTTGCATGAACAGATTTCTTTCCGCTCTTGGTGGTCTATCCTCTAACACATTCTTTTCTCTTTCCAAAACCCCCTGACCTACATCGTTGCATATTCCTCTTTGCCTTACACCTCATCTGCCAATCATCATACATCCTCTGACTTCACACAGTTGACACCTTAGTTTTCCTCCCTCTTCCCCCTCCTCATTGACTGGGAAGCGTGGGGCGTCGGCCACGCCAGCAACAAAAAGAGATAGTCAACACCTCAAGCTTTTCCTCATCTCTCTTTGCTTTCTTATTTCCTTGAGTAGGTGTTTGATGACGGCTGTTAGGTTAGCATAATTATGGTTGGAGAAGTTTTTATAGGTTTAGCTCTGCCCGATGTCTTCTCTTTCGTTTATAATTGCATTTATTTTAGCGCACCTCATCAATCCTTGCTTTCTGCTGCTGTACATAATGCTTTTGTATTAAAAGGTTTTATTATTCCACATGCTGTTCCTCACCCTTGCTTTGCAAATAAATTGCTTATATTGTTATTGTACCCATTTCATCCTGTCTTTTTATCCACTGGTCCAGTATGGTCCTGACATCATCAGCTGGGTAGCTTCACCCCACAAAATTTGCTCTTCTGAGCTGGTACGTACTCGCAGCTCCACTCGGTTCCACCTGATTCGTTGAGTAAACCGGAGTACGCATCCCAGACATGACACCCTCCCCTCCCCCACCCTTGGTGTGGCCGTCCACATGTGAGGTACCATGCAAAGTTGTGTAACACTGCGGATTGGCAGTACCAATCGGCACTCATGGTTGCTCAGCATCCCGCTCGAGTGCCGAGTTATCTGTGTTCGGTGGCCTCGGGACCTGGTGTTTCGGAGGAACTCGAGTGCTTCCCCTCATGGTGAAACTCAAACCCCAGATCGATAACAGTCATTGCACAGGTAACCCTAAATAATGTTCTTCATGTTTGGATAAAGCGTTGCACTTGTCGAATTTTGACATCATGAAGGGACTGATGATGTCATGGTAAACAGCCCTTATTCCTCCTGTGGTGGACTTGATAATGAGCTGTTTCAATTTTTTTCCATCGAACAGTTTTGGATATATCGAGGTCCAATTTTTTTTTGTTTTTCCAAATGTGGTAACCGCATCAATTTACCAGTGACGTCATAATTATTCCTAAAAAATTCTACACGAGTAGAATATGGCGAAGATTTCGTGACATTCGGACCAACGGTTGCCGAGCAAATGAACATGAAAGCGAATAAACCTGCGAAAAGCTTCCGGGAAAACGGATAACAATGGGATCACGCCGAGTTTGCTGTGAGCACTCCTCTTCCTCTCTTTCTCATAACCGTGCAACTTCAAGATTCATCCGAACAGTCAATGACTGGTGTCTTGCTCCGTGGTGCAGGCACATTCACAGCACACCTCCCGATGGCTGCTGCATCAAAGCTGCGAGTGATCTCTTCCCTGATCCCCCAACATTTCAGCGATAACATCAGCAAGCCTGGAGAAAGAACAGATCTAAATTTCACCGAGTACTATATCAGGATTTAAAGTTTCAATCACTGCAGAATCTTTGGAGGAAGGTTGTCTTGCTTAAACTCCTCGAGAAGATTCTCCACATACATTTGTTTTTGTTGGTTGTTGTGTGTTTTAATAAATGACTCAAAGGTAAAGAAGGAATTGAGATTTTCTGTGACAGCAGATAAACTGAAACTGGTGAAGCAGTGAATGGAGGACATCGAATGGAGTTTGTTCTTGACAAATGTGCCAATGCACATTTGTATAAGGAAAACAATAAGAACAGACATCTCGATTGATCAAGGTACAACAATACAGGAACGAGAAAACGAAGCATCCTTCAAATACCTTGGTATAGAAGAAGGCCCCCCAAGTACAACATAAAAAAATGCATAAAATAATTATAATAATCAGAAAGAGTACCGATGCAGAATAAGACTAATTCTGAAGTCATCCCTCTCTTCAAGAAACAAAACCAAAGCTATTGTTACGGTTGTGGGGGTAGATGGAAGAATTTAATAGGGAATATAGCATTGTGTAGAGTTTCTTGGTGTTGGATGTGTGGAAGGCATCTCGATGTTACTAAGTAGGGAACCTGTGAGCTTAAGTGTTACGTGTCACCACATGAGGGGGTGGTGTCGTGTTAATTATCTGGGGTTTGAGATTAAGCTTCCCCAGTATGAAATCGCTGCTCTGTGATTTTTTCCCTATTTTTGTATATTTCAAGATCGGCAATAAAGGTGGGGAACACATTCCTGAAGCCAGAAGCGAGCTGAGCATTCAGAAGCCCCGCCTTCCCAGATTTCGTGCAAGCAGGCCGTGCCCCAGAGGCGGAGGATTGTTAGGTGTGATGCCTGAAAAGGAAGAGGGTGTGAGAGGCTTCCGACAAAATAGAACGAGAGATCGGCAGAACGCACGCATGAGGTCAGTGTAAGGAACGCACAAGGCAGAGTTGATTTCAGAAGAGAATCAGAGTTAGGAGTTCAGGGCTGGCACATTTTGAGAGGCATCGGACTTCGTCAGCTGGCACTTTTTGAGAGGCGAAAGAGAGAGGAAGCGGGAGTTCAGGGTGAGCACACGCACAAAGCCAGATGCTGGCCTTTGGGTCTTGGTTTCGTCATGAGAAATGGACCCTGAGCCCCATGTATGTCATTGCAGGTTGGTGAGGACGATCAATGCATGAAGCAGTTACACGTTTGAGCCTTGGTGTTGAGTGCCGCTCGTGGAGTTTCTGGTTTAAGTTTGTCCTGCTGCGAGAGAAGTGACAGCGCCATTTGCGCACGTCTGCACGTGCGAATAGAAGCGCCTCCATTCCAAGTAACACAATGACCAGCTCTGGGCCAAGTTCAGTACAAGAATAGTTGAAAGGAAGAGATTTATTATCTTGCCAAAACGAAGTTTTTGAAAGATATGTGAGTCAGCTTGTATGTTTTGTTTTTTGTTTATCTTGCCAAAACGAAGTTTTTGCAAGATATGTTAGTCAGCTTGTATGTTTTTTTTTTTTTTTGTCTGTAATCACGTGTCGATCATTCTGCAGAGCACAATTATCATTGGAAATTTTTGTAACTTCGCATATCAGTCCTATAGAGGTCCCTTTCAGCGCATAAAATTTTCAAGGTCAAAGGTCAAGGTGACTTTGTCGCAAATCAGGGGAGTCGACGAAACCCTTATTTTTTGAGTAATTTTGATTGGATCGTCTTCAAACTTCATGGCAATATCGTTCATAGTCTGGCGCTCAGCTGATTAATTTTTGGTGGCGATCGGCCTTGACCTTCATGATTAGCGCTGGAGGTCGAAAGTTTTTGGCCCCAAGGTCAAATTTTGAAATCTTAGATACCATATCGAGTAATACCTGATATGAAAGCGCTTGATAAGTGCTTTCCAGATCTGTCAAAGGTTTGACGCTCTGACGTCATTTGATGACGTCATGACGAAAAAACGGATTTTTCATGAAAATTTTATTTCCTCAGTTCTCATCAAAATCTCCTGATATTTCATGTACAACGGTCCTGGAGAGACACCATTAACCGTACGAAAATATAAAGGTCAAGGTCACAAAAAGGTCAAGCATCAAGGTCGACGAAACCCTTATTTTTTGAGTAACTTTAATCAAATAAATAAGTCACTCATGTTCACATTTTGGCAAGATACTGGTCACCCTGGGGGTGACATTGGTTTTTTTTTATTTTGTTTCCTCATTGTCTGTATTTGAGTCTATGTGAGAGGCACCTCGACTTTAGGATTTATTTCCTTTATCATTATTATCAATACCTTTTGAATTATTGTCCTTTGTAAATATTTGATTATTTTCATTAAATGTATTCCTTTTAAGAGGCTGCATCGATGTATTTGTCGTGGGGTTCGAGTATAAATCCCCTGTTCATACATTTCATTTTCTGTGCTCCTCCGCCCCTTAGCTATTGTGCCCCATGCCCTTTGAGCACGTGTTAAAATCTCCGAGGATTAACGTGTCTGCCTCCTGTTAATAAGGAACCGCTCTGCTCTCCCGGGGGGGGGGGGGGGTGGCGATGTTAACCCACCCCCCATCACCGCAAGTTGGGTCGGAGGGTTAACCTGGGCCAGTCACCCCCGCGACACAATAAACCAACTTGTAGTATGGGCATTAGACCGTGTACCGCGCTCTTGTTTTGTTTAGTTTTGTGACCCACCTTGTGTATCTACCTGTATTTATAATACGTTGTGTGAAAATATTATAGAAATCGTATCTGAAACTTGTCAAGCACCAAACTTGCACATTTTTTTCAAAATATGGAAAAAATGAAGGAGGAGGAGGAGAAAGGAAACAATAAAAAGGGGTGAATGAAGTAAAAGTGGTTGTTATTGAGCGTTTTAATCGCACTTTAAAAGAGAGACGACATAAAAAATTCACTCCACTCGGTTCTCAACAATGTTTATCTTTAATTCAGGACATTGTAGATAAGTACAATGATATGATTCACACCTCAACAAAAATTAAACCATCAGAAACGTTTACAAAATTAAAATATGAAAAGGAGATTAATGTCAGAAAGCCGAAGTTCAAGGTTGGTGAAATTGTAAGAATATACAAGTGGAAATCTCATTTTGAAAAAGGTTATACCAAGCGATGGACAAATGAACTTTTCAAAATTGTTGATGTCGTCGGTCCAGTTCCTTGGACTTACAAATTATGTGATTTAAAGGGGGAAGAGATTTAGGTTCATTTTATTCACAGGGATTACAAAAGACAAAGATAAATTGAAAAAAACCCTTGAACTTACAAATTATGTGATTTAAAGGGGGGAAGAGATTGTCAGTTCATTTTATTCACAGGAATTACAAAAGACAAAATGAAATTTCTTTTTTAACTCCACCCCCTTTATGACTCCGGCACACAAGCACCACACACACAAGCCCCACCCACACAAGCCCCACCCATGCAAACCCCACCCATGCAAACCCCATTCACACAAACACCACCCACACAAGCAGCTCACAGACAAGGCCCAGCCACGCAAATCCCACCCGCACAAATCCCACCCACACAAATCCCACCCACACAAGCCCACCCACACAAGCACCACGCATACAAGCCCCACCCACACAAACCCCACCCACACAAGCACCACGCACACAACCCCCATCCATGCAAACCCCATTCACACAAATCCCACCCACACAAACCCCATGCACACAAACCCCACTCACACAAACCCCACCCACACAAACCCTACCCACACAAATCCCACTCACACAAACCCCACCCACACAAACCCCACTCACACAAACCCCACTCACACAAACCCCACCCACACAAACCCGACCCACACAAACCCCACCCACACAAACCCCACTCACACAAACCCCACCCACACAAACCCGACCCACACAAACCCCACTCACACAAACCCCACCCACACAAACCCCACCCACACAAACCTCACCCACACAAGCCCCACTCACTGACCCACACAAGCCCCACCCACACAAGCCCCACCCCTCTGTGTGCCCCCACCTTTGACCCACCAATCCCCTCATCGCACCCCCACCCTTCCCCACACTCACACGGGGAGAGGAGTGGGATGAGGGGGGTGGTGGGTCGTTGGGGGAGCACACCTATCCCCCAACCCCTCATCCCTCTCCCCTCCCCACCCCTTTACATCTCCTCGATTCTTTTTTGTAATTCAAAATCAGATAATTATAAGGAAAGCACATATAATTATACAAGATTAAAAACACTGAACAAAATCTTCTTTCTCAGCAGTCTGATGGTTTGTGATTTTGAAACTCAGTCAACATATTCTGTTCAAAACAAAGAGGGAAGAACAATTAGGGTGTGGAAAGATGATTATATCATGATATTAATCAAATAATAAATAACACATTCACCTCCAGAAGATCGAGTGCCATGTTTTGTTCATCCAGACAGGTGTTTAAACTGAAAAATAAAAAACAATAATGAGAGAGAGATATATATATATACATATATATATATATATATATACATATATATACATATATATACATATGTATATATATATATATATATATGTATATATATGTATATATATGTATATATATATATATATATATATATATATATGTATATGTATATATATGTATATATATGTATATATATATATATATATATATATATATATATACATATATATGTATATATATATGTATATATATGTATATATATATATATATATATATATATATATATATATATACATATACAAACCCAATGAGAACCATTTCCATTATTATCTTCTAAGTTCATAATAATATTCTTTGTATGTTTCGGCACATTTGTTAATTCATCTCTCATACAAATAAATACATTATGAATTTTTAATTTCTTACAATATTTGACAAGTTGTAAATTTGATGTTGTATTCTTGCCAAATTCTTTCAACCACTCATCAATGCTCATTTATTTATTAGAAAGATATAATCCATTACCTCTTTTCGTTAATTTTACACCTGCTTGTGCTATAGAAGAAAGCATATCTCCAACTAACAATCTCGCTTTATCAGGCAGACCTTCAAGTTTTTCAGCAAAATCTACAATTGCACCACTTCCACTAATTTGTTTCTCCAACTCTTTGTTATGTCTTTCCAATTCTTTTTGAGCCTGGAGTTGAGCCTTCCTTTCATTGGCAGTTTTCACCGCTGTTGAAATACCACCCGTCAATGCTCCAACCGAACTTAAACCAGCAAATAAAGGAATTAGAAATGGGAGAAATCCTCCACTCGTCTCTCTTATTGAATATTTTTTCAACATTGGTTTTGTCATTTTAATTTTAAGTGAGCCAGTGTCATTCAAGATTTTAACCTGTTCTCTTGTGCGCAAAACATCAATTCTTACTGCTCCTTTTCTCTGAATTGTATTAACGTTAATCGTACAAGGCTTTTGATTTTTAACACAAGACGATAGTTTCTGAAGATTTATTTGATTCACATATACCCCAGTTGGTACTTTGCCACTCATTTATTTAACAAAAAATTATGTGAGACTAATCATCACACCATTATCTGTATTAATCTGCAATTCTGTTTCTTCCAAAAGCAAACAATATGTATCAACTTCTTCACTCTCTCCTCTTTCAATGTATAGGGAAGTATCCACTCGATTAGACTTTATAGTTTCCTTTTGAGCGCTCAGGTCAAACGCATAGATTGTATACAAACTTTTAAATGCTGTCATATCCAAAATAGGTTCTTTATTTCCATTACTTTCACACACCTTTTGGTAAGACTTGTATGCTTCAGCAAAATCATTTTTTTCCCAATTAATTTCCAATCTTTCTCGTGGATAAAATGTTCCATCTCGAGAAACATGAAGTTGTTTCACCTTTGCATTATCACTCAATGCATTATTCTTATCAGTCGCAGTATCACCATGTGGCTTTTGAACAATCATCCACAGATATCGTGGCTTTCCTTCCAGAACACCCAAATTCCACGTGTAAGTAGTTTGGTTGAGTTTAACGTGTTGACATCTTCTTTTGAGGTATGATACACTGAGTAGTTTCTTTGAGTTAAGTCTTCGATTCAACATCTCTTCTGTTTTAAGATTAGGAGTATATTCACTGATATACCAACTCATCTCCTCAATTACAAATTTATTCTGATCACCAAAAGCATTACCAACACCAAAAAGCAATCTATTTTCATTATCATTCCTTTGTAGTTGAAATCTAATTTTAAGACCATACAGAACTTTATCATGATCACAAAATCCAAATATACCTTGAAGAGGAACTGCCACAGTAAAACTATTTTCTGCTTTTGTATCATCATTATACATTCCTTTCCTTTGAGTATATCCAGGGTCTGTGTTTGTTCCCGTTGACATAACAGGAATAAAACCTTCGACAGACCCCTTTCCCATTATATCACTGAATGTATAGAGTGTAAATTTCATCATTTCAGATACAGCAGAGACATAATCAACCGCTTCAACTTCTTGTGTTCCAATATACAAATGCACACGATCAAACATTTTCCAGAAGAAATCATTTACAAGTGTAGTGTTTGTGTTATTCCCAGCTTTCGTGAATTTAAATTTACACAAGAAACTTTCGGAGAGATTCAAATAGGTTTGTTGATTATTTATTTATTTCAAAACTTTTTGTACCATTCGTATTCCAGTCTGTTCCAGTTATTGCATATACCTTGAAGTAATCTTCTTTTTTAGTGGAGTTTGAGATAATAATAGTGTCATCCAAATCATAGATACTATCAATTGCTTCCATACTTGTATTTATTTAGGAAAAAAGATGTTAAAACTTTTGAAACCCTGATCCAAGTATTTGAATTATTTTCTGTCGTTCTTGGGGGGACAACTGAGTTTTGCCTTTCTTAATTTCTTTTATTGCTTGTAATTTATGAGATTCCTTCTGGGCATCTTTTATGCTCTTTACAGCACCTGCTACATTTCCCACAGCAGAAGCAGTTGAACCAATTAGATCTTTATGTTTAAGAATAGTTGAACCAATACCCATTAGAGTATCAAGTATCCCATCTCTAAATTGATGTCCAACACCCCTTTGTCTCTTAGGTTTATAGTATCCTCTACCAAGATACATACCTTCACCCTTGTAGTATGGGGAAAGGAACATCCCATCCCCTGTAATTATTTTATATTTTCCCAACTCGTGTTTCCTCACAATTACCATCGTATTTATTTATTGGAAAACTTCACGTCGGTGAATTCTGATGGATATAACTTCTCCATAAAAAGAAATCACACGATTATCTTGGTCAGTTATCCTAAAATTTACTCTGTGTATGGTTTTTCCTGACACAGGGAGATAAACCAAATTTTTAGGTTCCATATTGAATTTATAACCAATTGGGGTTGAGTATGCGCTGAATGAAAATATTGTATTTGTTTTTTTTTCCATCATTATAAGCACCATCAATCAAATCACAGTGAATTAACACCGAATTTATTCCTGAGGATATTTGAATGACATTATCACTGTAAAACGTCCCATTAGTTTCAATCTTTTTTGAGGAGAAACCCAATAACTCTCTAAATGAATTATCAATTGTGAAATCAACCTTGTAGTTATGTTTAACTTTAATCGTTGATTTTGAAGTATGTTTTTGAATGTCTATAACAATATTTTTTGGTTCATCACCCTGTTCTTTCATAAGACGAGCAATTTCGGAAGATATTTGAGAAATCTCATATGCTCCGGGTGAGACTGTTATCGTTTTGTATCCACTTCCCGGATTATAACTAAACTTGTCATTTTTCTCGCTTATATTAAATAAGGTATTATAAGTTTCCATGGACAATAAAGATGCCTCATATTCTTTTGTTGTGTCAAGTTGTAGTGGGTATGGGAATGAAGATGTGTGGTCGCTTGTTGTGAAATTGAAACTAAGCATTGTGCTTCTCATCTTATTCAATATGAGATAAAATGTCTTTATATTGATATTTATTAATTATTTTCATGTTCATCAACTGGTCTAAAATGGCTGATGCTTCATTAAAACAATTGTTATTTCCAGCCTTCTTACTACCTAACAACAATAACAGTCTATTTACTAATTGTGATGGGTCATTTGGAAGAAAACTAACACCTGAACCAAGGATACTTAAAGCCTGAATAATGTGTTTCTCCTTCTCATTCTTCCTACTTTTACCAGAAAGAATAACCTTATAATTTAGTGTTCAGCAGATCAATATATACTCTATCATCATTATTTTCCATATCCAATGGTTTATCAATATACTTTGATTCATCCCTCACAGTTGAACCTTGTCTTCCATCTTTTGTGAGAAGAAACATTAATCTCGGAGTTAGTTTAACAGGGGGTTGAGCAGAACCCAAGAACCTTAATTCATCATTAAATATCAATACCTTATCTTGAAGAAGATGAAATATTGCTGGTTGTTCTGTTGGAATGAGTCCTGCTTTGGTTTTTGAATCCGCTGAATATTCATTGTTTTGAACAGCATTCACAATATAATCAGGGGGTTGATTAATCTCTTCCAGTTGTTGAAATAAACCTTCATCATCATATACCTTTAATTCTCCTAAATGCTCTAATTCTTCCTCCGTCATTTGATCAAAATCTTTTAACATTATAAGTTTTTTAGGAGTATATTCCACTGTGGGAACTGTGGAAACATCTTTCATTTTTTCTTGGGAAGTTTTTAAAAGTGGTTTAAAAAATTTCTCTTGTTTTCTTTCAAATGCTTCTTTGCCCGTTAGTTTCTGTCTGCGTTTCTTCTTTATGTCTTCCTGTTGTTTTACAACTTTTGAAACCAACTCTTGATGTTCCTTAAATCTTCTTGCTCTTTCTTTTGCATCCATTTATTTATTGTAAAATATAATTTAATGCATTGCAAGATCAACAGGGAAATTTTCCTTTTCTTCATCATTCAAGTAGATGTGTTCAAATAAATCCTTTTCTTTAAATATTTCATCAAATTCTTTATTAACATTAATGCGAGTTGTAATTTCTTCTTCACTAATACTTGCATCTCTGCTTTTCATACGTTTGCGTTGAGTTTCTTCATCAACATCAAAACCGAATGATAAAATCTTCACTCCACTCAGATGTTTAATAATTTGTCTCGTTCCTTCTGGATTAGTTTCTAATAACCCAACACCACCAGATTTTAGTTTCCTGAACTCACTCTTACAATGTGAATATTTTGTTGTACCAAGAGAAACCTCCTCATACATTTGACCTTCATTCCTCAATCGCATATGTTCCTCCACTGAAATATAGTGATAATCTTCACCTTTTACTTCTCCAGGTCTTATTGCTCTAGTTGTTGTTGATACAATGCGTATCACGGGGTGTTTTTCAAGTAAATTTACAATATTCTCATTTGTACTACACAAGAACCTTGATTTATGAAAGTTTTTTTCCAGAAGCAGATTTACCCACAAGATTTACAATAATAGTTGTCATTTATAGATGTAATTGTTTATAAAACAAAAAAATATATCCCTTAATATCTTGTTTCACAACAATATATTTATATTTTTCAGTCGTGTGCTTCATGTAATCCTCAAATTTCTTTTTACTACACAATGTAGAACAATTATCTCCAAAAATTATTGATATCTATTGAATTTAACTTGAATAAAATAAAAGTATTAGCATTGTCTCTGATGGAATGACGAGGAAGTTGAAAGTACGATTGACTAAGATAAATACAATTACAAGAAGAATGTCTCCCTCTTGTGTAGTAGCTGTCCATTACCATTTGGTTTCTCTCATGAACACAATCATCAAAGATAACGAGGTTCTTTTTTGATTTATCCAAATCTTGGGGAGACGGTATATCATCCGTATTATCACTAAGAATACAAGTTATAGGATTTGATTTCTTTTTACATCTCTGTGTATCACAAAATAGTTGAATTATATCTTCAATGTTATAATCATTTAGGTTTTTTTGACGTTTAAATAAACCGATTATATCTTCTTTTTGAAGACCAGCATTAAAACCTTGTGAGAGTAGTTGATACTCTGGTTGAAAACTCGACTTTGTGAAAATTATTAAATTATCATAATCTAAAAGTTGGGAGTGAGGAGCATTTTTAAAAGTAAGCAGGTTTTTCCACATCCACTTGAACCAACTATGAGACATCTTAATGAATTTGGGAGATTTTTATGGTTGTTAAATTTTATCTTATTTTCCCAAATGGGTAAAAAATCATTCATTTATATATTTGGAAAACAGGTTATTTAATTTATTATTGGCTTTTTTAGAAACTCTATATTTTATCCTAAGTTCAGGTTTAATTTCAAGATAATCCATTATTTTATTTATACAATATCTTGTGTTGATATTTCCCTGAAAATTACACCCATGAATAATATATAACAACAATCCTTTGAACATTTCTCTTATACGTTCAGTTTCTTCCCTTGTAAGGAAAGGTGTGTTATCACCCTCACACTTTACATTCATTTCTCTAATCAATCTTGTAAAGTAATTCATTTTTGGTGTAAATCTAAAAGAATTATTTTCCTTTTTATATTTTTTATTATCATTAATTAGAAGATAATCACAGAATATACATTGTTTATAAGCTTTTGACTCTGTGTTTAATCCC
>NC_140964.1:138182605-138187605 GCF_056783735.1 Eptatretus burgeri
TCCCATGAGCCTTACCGGCTCTATGGACCACACTGAAATCGTACTGCTGCAATTTTTCCAACCACCTTGCAATTTGGCCTTCCGGTTCCTTGAACCGCAAGAGCCATTGCAAGGAGGAATGGTCAGTTCGAACCAAAAATTTCCTCCCGTACAAGTACGGGTGGAAATGGCTCACGGCAGACAGCATAGCCAATAGTTCCTTGCGAGTTACGCAATAATTTCGTTCGGGCCTACTCATGGCCCGACTGTAATACGCGATCACTCTTTCCATGCCCCCCTGTGTCTGGGACAAGACTGCTCCCAATCCTTCCTGGCTTGCATCCGTGTCCAGGGTATACATCCCGTCATCGGTGGGGTACGCTAAAACAGGTGCGGATGTCAAACACCCCTTTAATTTGAGGAAGGCCTCCTGGCACTCCTCCGTCCAATTAAATCTCAACCCCTTCTCTGTCAACCGGTGAAGGGGCCTGGCTATCTCCGCAAAGTTTGCCACGAAACGCCGGTAGTAGGAGCAAAGTCCCAAAAAGCCCCGTACCTGTTTGACAGTTGTAAGCAAGGGCCACTCCTCTACCGCTGTAATTTTTCCGGGGTCGGTCTTCACCCCCTCGCGGCCTATCACGTGTCCGAGATAGGCCACCTCTGTCGCGAACAAAGTGCATTTCTCTGGGCTCAATTTCAGCCCTGCCTGCCTGAGGTGCCCAAACACCTGGTCCAAATTGGCTATCTCCTGGGTGAATGTTTTAGCGTGTACCAGGACGTCATCCAGATACACCAGGCATGACTGCCACGGCATGCCGCCTAGTACACGCTCCAGTCTCTCAAAGGTGGCGGGGGCGTGACACAAACCGAACGGCATCACAGTGAACTGATACAGTCCCTTCCCTGTGGAAAATGCCGTTTTCTCCTTCCCCGTCTTATCCATCTCCACCTGCCAATACCCACTCTTGAGGTCCAGAGTTGAGAACCATTTAGAGCCTGCAACAGCGTCGAGGGTATCGTCAATTCTAGGCAGGGGATAGGAGTCTTTGAGTGTCACGTTGTTCAGCTGGCGATAGTCCACACAGAAACGCGTGGTCCCATCCTTCTTTTTAACCAGCACAACTGGTGACATCCAAGGACTTCCCGAGGGCTCGATGACACCTGCATTGAGCATCTTCTCAACCTGTTCATCAGCCTCCTCTCTTTTGCTCCATGGGAGCCTTCGAGCAGGCTGACGGACAGGCCGGGCCCTATTGGTGTGGATCTGATGTTGCACCAGGCCCGTACGTCCAATATCCTCGGGTGACAAGGAGAAGATCCCGATGTGTCGGTCGACCAGCTTGTATAAGGCCTCCCGCTGGGCCTCCTCCAAATCTACACTACTCCGATTTACCATCTCACAAATGGGACCGGGCCAATTCCTAATCGAGTCTGGAGACTCCTTCTGGGGCCGGTCCGGCTCGACGTTATCGTCCCTCAGCTCTGCGACCTCTTTTATTGGGGTGCAATCTGCCACCTTCATGCCCTTCCTGATAGTGCGTGGTTCCGTGCTAACATTTATCACCCGCACGGGCGCTATTGGCCCGTCGGTACTTACCAGGGTGCGGCCCACGACTAAGCCCGGGGTTGACGGCCCTGCCGGTAGTTCCGCCAGGCCGCAGGGGCCCTGCCACGTTGGGGGTGCTCGCCACCGGGCCGGGACCACCGCCTCGGCACCCGGGGGAATGACCACGGAGTCAGGAGCCTCCAGCTCCACCCTCTCATCCGTGCTCACGCCCCCTAACGGCAACTCCTCACCACCCAACTGCATGACCCCCCGGCCCAAGTCGATCTTACAACCACCGGCCGTCAGCACATCCAACCCTATTAGACATGGGTCGTACACCTCTGCCACCCAAACCTCTATCTTGGTTTTCACAGTGCCCAATTTAAACGACACGAAACCACGTCCTATGATAGGGGCCGTTGCCCCGGTAGCTAGCTGCAAACTATGGTTTTGCAGACGGTGGATCTCATCCCAACCATCTACACTAGAAACAAGGACCACAGGGCTGATGATCGTGGCGCTTGCTCCTGTGTCCACAACGGCGTCTACCCCTACGCCGGCAATCTTGCACCGAATTGTTAAGCTACCTTTGCCAATTTGGCCACAACTGATGACCTGTCGCAGTTCTGAGGGCTCTTCTCCGTCTGAGACTGCCGAACACGGCCCTACATGTTCGGCACTTCCTAGTTTCCCGGGGACTGGTGGGGGGGTGATGGTTGGGCCTGGCTATCCCTATTGACCCGGGGCGGAGTTGGTGGTCTCGGGGGCCGTGGCTCTTCTCTTCGCGGGGGCCTTTCCCTGCGCGGGGCGTTGCACCTCCGCTGCAGGTGGTCCCCTGCGCCACAATTATAACACCTCTTCTGGTAAGGTGTTTGCCTCCAGTACGCCGAATTATACCCCCCTCCATTCCGAATTGGGGTACCCCCCGATGGCCCATCTCCCGCCCTTCCCGGGCCCGACCGCCTCTCCACAGGTCTCCCGAACCGGCGGTCGAACATGCCCTGCACCATCCTTTCCACTCGCGCTTGGTCGCCCAGGGTTGCCCCGGCTCCCAGCGCACTGTCGTGCACGGGGTCCACCTGTCGGACTGCCACCGCGTGGCGCCCAGCCCCTCCCAATGGCGTTCTGGCTGCCACCCAGCAGGCAGCAGTATCAGCCGCCTTCTGGAGGTTGTCCGGGCGCCATACGGTGAGCAATGCTCCGACATCGGTGCCCCCTATTGCTCGAAGGAAATGGTCCAGGGCAATCTCCTCCCGGTACTCCGGCGGCATGTTGGTGTGCGCGATCCCCACCAAGCGGCGAATGTCATGTGCCAATTCTCCCAGTGATTCCTGGGGACGTCGTTTGCGCCCGTTGAGCTGAGCTTTAACAAGCTCGCTCTGCTGGTCCATGCCACATCGGTTTTTTGGGCCGAATGGAGATCCTCCAGGGTCGCCCCCTCACTGGGTACCGTGGTCAGGACTTCCAAAGCCACGCCACGCAGGGCCGCTGTGAGTTGTGCCACACCCTGCACCTCGTTCCAGCCATTGCCTCTGGCAACACACTGGAACTGGGCCATATATGCCCTCAAGTCCGTCTTGCCATCGTACGGGGGTAGCGGCACCCTCGGTTCTTTCGAGGTCTCCTCCCGTTCCCTAGGGACTCCGGGAGGAGTGTACCTCCCCAGTCCCAACGGTGCCTCACTCCCGCAGGGTCCGAGCCATTTGCCCGGGGGCTCCACCACCCTTGTCCGCGTCTGTCCGTGCCCCGCGTCGTCCCGCTTACTCTCCCAAGCCATTGGACTCACACTCTGCACACCCCCTGGAACAGTCATTCTGGGTACCCCCATTAGGCCAAAAGACCCCGCGGTCTCTACCCTCCCCAAGCTTGGCATGCTCACCCCGCATCGGGCAAGCCTCCTCCTCCGCCTTGTGACACCGGCCCCACCTGGGCACGATCCGCCTCGAGGGAGTATATCCTCTCCCCCTGTTCCCGAAGGAGGCCACCCTGCTTCTCACACCGGGCCTCCACCCTATCCGTCAGTCTCTTCTCCATTTCCTCCATTTTCCCCTTTATTACCCCATTTATTTCCTCCCCTATCGTTCCTAACGACAGTTCCCCGACTTTTTCTCTTATTTGCTCCACCTCCCCTTGTTCCTGTGTCACCATCTTATTTGTCTTGGATATTTCCTCCCTCGTTGTCCGAAACTGCTCTTCTGTCTCGCCCCGGTTTTTTCCTATCTGCTCCCCCAGTTCCTCTGTCTTTTCTCCGGCTTTCCGCTCCATTTCATTAATTACCTCCTCATGTCTCTTTCTACATTCCTCCGCCACCTTCTTTAATCCTTTCTGTGTCTCCGCTTTTACCTCCTTTCGTAGGTTTTCAACTTTGTCTGTCATTTCCCGATGTCTTTTCTCACAGTCCTCCTTCACGGCTCCCAATCCCTCCTTTATTTTCCCTTGTTCTCTTTTTAATTCCTCTATCGCCGTCGTGTTCCTCCCTATTTCCTCCTTTATTTGGTCTTGTCCCTGTTTTACTTCTCCCAATCCTTTTCCTACTTTGTCTATTTTTCCCACCACCGTCTTTATTTCGTTTACCCTCTCTTGTTTACTTTCTTCCATTGCGACTCCCACTCCTTTTACTTTCTCTTTTAACCCGGTCACCTCCGCTCGTATCGTGTCGACTTCCTTTTTCATTTCGTTTTTTAGTTCTTCCAAGCTTCCTTTTAGGCTCATTCACATGTTCTGCGTCTCACCCCGCAGCTCTTTCATTTCTTCCTTCATGTTTGTTTCCATTCCGTTCATTTGTTGTGTATTCGCATCCATCTTTTCGTTCATTTGTTGTGTATTCGCATCCATCTTTTCGTTCATTTGTTGTGTATTCGCATCCATTTTTTGTGTATTCGCATCCATTCTCGCTGTCATTGCCGCCAGCATGGCGCATAGCTGGGCCATGTCGGATGCACTCAGCTGAGCCGTTTCGGCAAGGGTTGGGGAAGGGTTTTGGTGGAGAGGGGGGGGGGGAGGTGTCATACACCACGGCCGCTGCCGCACCCATTTCGGGCTCTGGGTTCAGTTGGGCGAGTTCGTTTTCCTGTACGGGCATTCCATCCTGGGCCATGGATCCTACACATTCTACATCCATTTCTAATACCCCCGGCTCCCGCTCGCCTTGAGATGCCATCTTGCTTCTCTTAAAGGGTTAATTTGAATCGCTCGTAATTTGGAGGGAATCGGGGGTCGCTTCTCTCACCCCTGGACCGATTCCCGTGAATTTAGCCGGAGACAGGAGAGCCCGTTTTCCTGTTCTCCGATACCAGTGCCGCGAGGAGGGCGATGGATTTGTATCGCACGACCTGACACCAGTGTTACGGATTCGCGCCCGCCGGCGTGCTGACGGCCACGTAACTCGAATCGCGGCACGTCGCCCACCGGACGGACAATCCAGTCGTGACCCTCTCGGACTAACGGCGGGAACCAGTCACGGGTGGACCTTTCG
>NC_140964.1:138192605-138204610 GCF_056783735.1 Eptatretus burgeri
GCCCTGCTTGTCGCGGCGGCTGATCACACGCGGACGTGGTTGAAATCGCCCTGCCTGTAGCGGCACGAGTTCGCACCGACAACACTTTGCCGCTGTCGAGGATGACGTGATGGTATTGCGATGAGAAGATGTTTGTTTGTTTGTTTAAAATAAAAGATAGAGAAAGAATAACGGCAAACTCAGAGGCACAGCTCAGCACACGAATAATTCCTGTTAAACATTGGTGGGGAAATCTAACCAGAACACACACTTAGCGAAATAACTGATCTTTGGGGAACCTGAATGGTGTTCTGTGAATTTCCACCAACGTAATAACGTGTGTGTGTGTGTGTGTGTGTGTGTGTGTGTGTGTGTGTGTGTGTGTGTGTGTGTGTGTGTGTGTGTGTGTGTGTGTGTGTGTGTGTGTGTGTGTGTGTGTGTGTGTGTGTGTGTGTGTGTGTGTGTGTGTGTGTATATATGTATACACACACACACACACACACAAATTCGCAAACCACCATTCAGGTCCCGTAGGTGAGATATCTCTGTAAGTATATGTGTAGTTAGCCCCAAACCCATTGTTTAGAGGGAATAAATGTCATTCATTCGGGCTGCGACCCTTTAAGATAGCCGTTTTTCTGTTCTATCTTTATTTTGAGCCAACCACGTCTCAACCGCCATCACACAACAACCACCAACCGCAACGCCGCTTCACAACAACAACACCAACAGCCACGACCTTTACCGTCACAACTCGCTCTCGCAATCATCACGTCACCGTGGCCAGGGACCGCCACTTTTAGACCCTCCACTGCCTTCACCTCTCCTTCTGCGGCCATTCCCGCGCTGCTTGTGAGCGCCGAGCGTCAGGCTGTCCTGGCCTCGTGCGGGACGCGCGCTGAGCCGCGGGTACAAAGAGCGGCCTTTCCGAGAAGTCGGATCAGGAATGAATCACGCCCACTTCTGTTCCGTCCTATCAGCGAGCGCGGGGCGATTTGGCCCCGCCTCCAGGCACGTGGGAGTAGAATCGATATATGCAGATTTGAGGATCAGGAATGATTCACGCCCACTTGACAAAGTGACAGGCAAAGGCGATAGGTTGGGAGGGAGACCGTAGAGTAGGTCCGAGCCCACTTTCCGAGTGGCCAGCACCACCGCACTCCCTCCACCAACCTCCACTGAACGGCAAAGGCTGGCCAGCTTCATCTGCTGGCTGCGTTGCTGCAAGGCCTGTGCCGGCCCACTTCATCGGCAGCTGTTGTTTTGCTGCAAGGCCTGTGCCGGCTGGATCGTCAGCAGCTGTTTACTTCAAGGCCTGTGCCGGCCAGTTCATCTGCCGGCTGTGTTTGCCTGCAGCGGCCTTGTTCTGCAGGCTGTTTGCCTGATCACCTTTGCCATGCCATGCCATGCCCACTGCCCCTGTTCACCAGCCCCCATTCAATTTTGCTTTGCCCCCCCCCCCTGTTCATTTCCATGTGTGCCAGGATTAAAGCAACAGTTTGCAAGCTGCAAGAACTGCCCTGTTGGCAGCTACAACACGGGCCTGCAGTGGCGGCCCGTGCACCGTGTTTGCATTCATCCATTCATCCATCCATCCGCTGTGTTCATTGCGTGTGCCACTTGAGCTGGCACGGAGACTGCGTTTGTGCAGCCCATGCACCGTTGTGGTTCACTGCGTTCAGTTCAAAAGGGGAGGCTGAGGACTGCGTGTGAGCAGCCAGCCACGTTCCCTGTCACCTGCATTGTTTGAGCCAGAGACTGCATGCGAGCAGCCTGGCTCCCTGCTAACTGCTTTCTTTTTGCAGAGTCCATTGATCCTGGGCCATGGTTTAGTGTAAAATTTGTAAGTTAAGGTAAGATGTACTGTCCATATGAGTGCGCCCCCGGCATGTCTGTCCTAGTGCCGGCAATTTTATTTAAGTCGTCCGTGTGAGTGGGTTTGTTTAGTTAGTTACTCAGCCCTCAGGTTATTTATTTTGGGGACACGAATACCATGAATGTCGCACTCAGGGATCCGTAGGTAAAACGTACTAGGGGAGAACTACACATGATGGCACACGAAAATTTGACGACTCGGGACGAGTCTGTAAAAAGGGGAGGGGGTAGTGTTGTGGTTGAGGAAATTCGTAAACCACCATTCAGGTCCCGTAGGTGAGATATCTCTGTAAGTATATGTGTAGTTAGCCCCAAACCCGTTGTTTAGAGGGAATAAATGTCATTCATTCGGGCTGCGACCCTTTAAGATAGCCGTTTTTCTGTTCTATCTTTATTTTGAGCCAACCACGTCTCAACCGCCATCACACAACAACCACCAACCGCAACGCCGCTTCACAACAACACCAACAGCCACGACCTTTACCGTCACAACTCTCTCTCGCAATCATCACATCACCACCATTCCAAGCGTCACCGTGGCCAGGGACCGCCACTTTAGACCCTCCACCGCCTTCACCTCTCCTTCTGCGGCCATTCCCGCGCTGCTTGTGAGCGCCGAGCGTCAGGCTGTCCTGGCCTCGTGCGGTACGCGCGCTGAGCCGCGGGTACAAAGAGCGGCCTTTCCGAGAAGGAATCAGGAATGAATCACGCCCCACTTCTGTTCCGTCCTATCAGCGAGCGCGGGGCGATTTGGCCCCGCCTCCAGGCACGTCGGAGTAGAATCGATACATGCAGATTTGAGGATCAGGAATGATTCACGCCCACGTTTCCTCCGTCCAATGGGCGAGCGGGGCTCCGCCCCCGAGCCGATCCTGATCCAAAAATCTGCATATGGTTTCTCCTGTCGCACTATAAAGCGCTGAGCACGGAGCGAATTGAGGGAGTTTTTGGTTGGAGAGTGGAAGAGAGCGGGGGAGAGAGATGAGAGTTCCTGTTTCGGGCGAGTTGGAGAGGTGTGGCAGAGAAGAGTTTCTGTCTCGGGCTCGGGCGCGTTGTGGCGGCGGCGAAGCGTGGCAGCAGCAGCAGTCAAGACGGGGTTCGGAGTCTGTCGGGGAGCTGCGGAGAGGGGAGGCCGGGAACTTGGTCGAGTTCGCAGTGGAGTCGCTCGTCGCGGGACCCAAGCAAGCCAGATATCCTCTTTCCCCAGAGCATCAACAACCCCCCCCTGTTTCCCCCCGCGCTGAGATAGTGCGAGAAGGGGGCCCCGTTCCCATCCCATTCCAGGCAGTGCCAGCGAGGCCCGCGGAGGAGCGCGGAGTCGGGGCGCCGCCGCCATTTTGCGGCTCATCGCCAGACGGGTTGGCTCGACGCGGTCTCGGCCCCAGGCCCGTCTGCCCCCTTGTAGTTGAGGGTGGCCCCTTTTTCTTTTGCTTGGGAGTATATGTGTTGACGGCGCAGTCTGTGAAGTAAAACTGTGTAAGTGTTGCCGTGTGCTCGCGTAGGCGGTAGTAGATCTGCATTGTGTTCCTTTTGTTGCAATTGCTTTTGGTGCATAATTGTTGTGTTTCTTCTTTTGTTACATTTGCTGTTGGTGCATAATTGTTGTAATTGTATATGTGTGCTATCCGTGTGCCGCGAAATAAATGTGCCTTATGTTGAACTGTTTTTCCCGTTTCGCTTCGTCTTTTCTTTAATTGAATCTCCATCTTACTTCACGTAAAGGGTTGGTCGTGGGCTAAATACGCCCAATAATTAATCGGAACCATCGAGGTTGACTATAACACCGCTCGGTTATCCCGATAGTACGGAACGGGTCGCTTAAAGTGGCCCGTGTCCGAAGTCGACCTGCGGCGAGGTGCGATCGCCCGGTCTACCCTCTGTGTGGGTACTTAGGTAGGTCGAATTTGGCGAGCAACCCTATCCCACGCAGGGGGCCGATTGGCACGATCGTGGTGAGGCCGAAAGGCCCACCCGTGACTAGTTCCCGGCGTTAGTCCGAGAGGGTCACGACGGGATTGTCCGTCCGGTGGGCGACGTGCCGCGATTCGAGTTACGTGGCCGCTCGCACGCCGGCGAGCGCGAATCCGCGACACTGGTGTCAGGAGTGGGATATAAACTCATCCCCCTCCTCGCGGCACTGGTATCGGAGAACGGGAAAACGGGCTCCCCTGTCTCCAGCTAAATTCACGGGAATCGGTCCAGGGGTGAGAGGAGCGACCCCCGATTCCCTCCAAATTACGAGCGATTCAAATTAACCCTTTACGAGAAATAAGATGGCGTCTCAAGGCGAGCGGGTGCCGGATAGATTCAGTATGTGTAATAGTAATGTAGAATCCATGGTCCAGGATGAAAACCCCGTGCAGGAAATGTTGGTTGTGCAGGAACACGAACTCCCCCAACTGAACCCAGAGTTCGAAATGGGCGCAGTGGCTGGGGTAGCGGACGAATGGCCCCCACGTGCGAATTCGCCCACGGATCGGACGATGAAAATGTTTGAGGCATTGATGAGGAAAATGGATGAAATTAATGCAGACATGAAGACATGGGGAAAGGAAACTTGGACCGCGGGCGAGAAAATGGCGACGCCACGTGGCGGAGACTCTGAACCAACGGGAGGGAGTGCAGCGACTGTCAGGCCCGCGGTCGGGGCGGGTGAGAAAATAATTCGGGAGACTGTGAGACGAAACACGAGGTAAAGAAGGTATTAGAAAAATTAAAAGATAGCCAGGAGGAAACAAAGGAGGGATTGAAGGTCGTAACGGTGGAGTTTGAGAAAAGACTTCAAGACATGACGAAGAGAGTTGATAAGCTGGGACTGGAGGTAAAAACGGAGACAGAGGAACTGGGAAGACGGGTAGAAAACCACAAGGGCAAGACGGAAGAACAGTTAGAAGCCAAAGCAAGGTCGGAGGGTGCGGAGATGAGAAAATAATTAGAAAAGGAAGCTTCTGAGTTACAGAAACATCAAAACAAAGAGGGGGAATTACCAAAAGAACTGATAGTGTTAAAAGAGGAAAGGAAGAGAACGGAAAATGAAACGTGAAGAAACCACACTGTACAGATCGAACAGCTGGAAGCGAAGGCCAGATTAAAGAATGAGATGCAAGAAAGAGTAATGATAGAAGAACGAATCAGACAGGAGAAGGAAGTCAGCCAACTGAAAGAAATAACGACATTGCAGAATGAGGAACAAGAAAGAGTACTGAAAGAACAAGGAATGAAACAGGAGAAGGAAATCAGCCAACTGAAGGAAACCACGAGATTGCAGAATGAGATGCAAAAAAGAGTAATGATGGAAGAACAAATCAGACAGGAGAAGGAAGTTAGCCAACTGAAAGAAATAACGAGATTGCAGAATGAGGAACAAGGAAGACAGTGGAATAGGAAATACAAAAAACAAGGAATGAGACAGGAGAAAGAAATCCATCAATTAGAGGAAACGATGAGATTGCAGAACGATGAACAAGAGAGACAGTGGAATAAAAAACTGAAAGAGTATGAATTTGAAACTGAACGACAAAATGAAAAAAATAGGTTGGAATACGAGGAGAAATTGAAGGAGCAAGGAATGAAGCAGGAAGGAGAAATCAGGAGATTGAAGGACACAAGGAGATTGGAGAGGGAAGAACGAGAGGAACATTGGAATAGAAAACAAAAAGAACATGAATCTGAGGTTGACCAATTGAAAGAAAAGCTGAGGCTGGAGTGCGAGGAGATAGACAAAGAACAGCGAATGAAACAAAATGGAGATGAACCAAATGAAGAAAACCATGAAACTGGATAAGGAAAGACAGGAGAGGAAACAAGGAAGAGTAATGAGACAGCAGCGAATGAAACACAAAAAGGAGATTAACCAAATGAAGAAAACCATGAAACTGGATAAGGAAAGACAGGAGAGGAAACGAGGAAGAGTAATGAGACAGCAGCGAATGAAACACAAAATGGAGATGAACCAAATGAAGAAAACCATGAAACTGGATAAGGAAAGACAGGAGAGGAAACAAGGAAGAGTAATGAGACAGCAGCGAATGAAACACAAAATGGAGATGAACCAAATGAAGCAAACCATGAAATGGGAGAGGGAACAAGGAAGAGTAATGAGACAGCAGCAAATGAAACACAAAAAGGAGATTAACCAAATGAAGAAAACCATGAAACTGGAGAAGGAAAGACAGGAGAGGAAACAAGGAAGAGTAATGAGACAGCAGCAAATGAAACACAAAAAGGAGATTAACCAAATGAAGCAAACCATGAAACTGGAGAAGGAAAGACAGGAGAGGAAACAAGGAAGAGTAATGAGACAGCAGCAAATGAAACACAAAAAGGAGATTAACCAAATGAAGCAAACCATGAAACTGGAGAAGGAAGGACAGGAGAAGAAACGAGGAAGAGTAGTGAGAGAACAGCGAATGAAACACAGGAAGGAAATGAGCCAATTGAAAGAAACGATGAGATCGGAAAACAAAGAGCAGGAGGAACAGTGGGAGAGAAAACAACAACTATATGAGTGTGAAATTGAACAACTAAAACGGAGAGCGAGATTGGAGTCAACGGAGATTGAGGAGCTCCGGAGGGAGAATGAACAGCTTAGGGGGCTCAGAGAGAAAGAACGACTCAGATGGGAAGGAAAAAGGAACGAGGAAGAGACAGAAATAAGGAACAAGGAGAGAAAATGTATAGAGGCAAGGGAGACAATAAAAAAAAAGAGGAGAGACTGCATGATAATGACGGGGTTAGAGACGCGCCCACACACACACAGAGGTAGTGGAGGACCATGAGGGGGAGCTGGCGGACTGGGTGGAGACTGAGTGCGAGCAGCTGGATGGCCTCCTCCAGGAACGAGGGGAGGGAGTATGCCCACTTGAGGCGAGTCACGACCAGGTGGGTTCGGTCGTGCTTTGCGAGGTCGAGGGGAGGAGTGCTGTGGATAGGTGCACGGCGAGCTTGGGTATAGAGGCCTCGGAGACCCTTATGGGGACACAAATCCCCAGTGTGGTTGTCCCGGTGTGTGTGGTGCAAGGTGTGAGTGCGTCCCCGTGTGTGGAAGCGACCCCGTGTGTGAGTGGTGTGGTGGAAAGTGTGCCGAAGGGCGTGCTCCCCAGCACGCCGTGTGTGGATGAGACACCGCGGGCGAGTGCCCCCGCGTGTGTGAGTAGAAGACCGCGAGTGAGTGGAGCCACGTGTGCGAGGGAGGTGGCATGCGTGAGTGAACGGCCGAGTGTGAGGGAGACCGTGTGTGTGAGAGAGCGGTATGTGAGGGAGATGTCGGTTGGCATGCGTGAGCACGCAGCCGCGTCTCCCGGTGTGAATGTGATGGAGTGGAGTCTGTGCGTCGTAACACGCAGGAGTGTGTGTGTTGAATGGAGGCGACGACTGCGACATGTGAGGGACAAAAGCCGAGTTGCGGCTGTCGCTGTTTCGGGGACCGTGCCGGGTTCACCCAGCAGTGAGCACGAGGTCCGTGCTGTGCAACGCACGAGGCCCGCACGTGCTCGCTTGCGGGAATGAAGTCCCGGTCCGGAAACGCACGCGGTGGATTTGCCGATCCCGCGGACGGACAAAGTTTAGGCAGGATTACGGATTTGGACCGGATGGGTTCTCCACGCGGGCGTGTGTGTTAAGCTCCACGGGCAAAGCACATGTGTTCGCGTGGGGAACCCCTCGAGACGTGGGGCTTGTGCTTTTTTTTATGCGCCGGGTGACGTCATGGCTGCGTGTGCGGTTGGAATCCGGCAGGAGGGTGAATCCCTGCCGGATGGTACCGTCCAAGAGGGACGAGGGATGCGACCAGCTGCCATGACGTCATGCCAAAGGTGCGCGGCTGTGAATTTCCGCGCTGGTGCGCGAGCTGCGAGTTACTGCGCTGGTGCTGCGCGAGGAAAAAAAAACAGCAAGCCTCGCTTTCGGGTGAACAGGATTCCCGGGCAAGGGGTGGAAGACCCCCTTACCTGGGCACAGGATGGAAACTAGTTAGGGGGAAGGGTTAGCTTAGCTCGACCGGCTCCATGGGGCAGGGGTAAGTCCTCATGGGGCCCGTGGAATGAATTAGTTAGAGGGATTGTAGCCAGATTTAGGATGGGAAATGATTTTTTTTTTGGATTTAGAGACAGTGACAGACTGTGAATGTGTAGTGGGGACGTAGTTTAGCTACGTAGTGTTAAATGGAATGTGCAATAGTTTAAGGGACGACGTGGGAGCACGAGTTCGTTAGGGGAGGTAGTTAGAAGGATGGCAGAGTTCAGTGGTGTGTGTGTTGAAGAGTTGTGAAGTGGAAGCATGTGCTTGGTGAGTGAGTGAGGCCAGCGGGTCTGTGTGTGTGGAGCGAATAGGGAATGCATGGTGCGATGAGTGACTCCCACCCAAGGGACCCCGGGGTCAGTATAAAGTGAGTTAGGGGGTTAGTCAAATTTACAAAATGGAGGTCGTTTTGTTGTTGGTGGGGAAGTAGGCTCGAAACCTGTTTGGAGGGGTGCAGGAGCCCTGTTGACGGGCTGGGAGCGTGGCTGCGAAAGGTGAGTTTCGCTGAGTGGGTACCCCGGGCACCAGGCTAGTCGGCCGTGGTAGGCCAAGGGCCCATGGGGGGCCGGGATAGCGTAGTGGGCACGGGTGCGTCCGCTTGGTGCGGGGCTCAGGGCGCCATTAGCCGCGTGGGCAGTGTTGTGGGCACGGGTGACCCTCGGAAAGGGGCCCGGGAAGCCAGCCTGCCACGTGTGAGTTTCAGGGGAGGTGCCATGGAGGGCACTCCCCGGTGTTTAGGAAGCTGGTAGGCTCAGAGGCAGTGTAGTGCCTGGGGGTGCCATAGCTGGAGATTCGGCAGAGGGTCGTGCCTGCCAAGGGGAGCCATGCGTCCCAGCCATGAGACCGAGTGAGGGCACTGAAAGAAAATTGGGGGGTGAGGCCCGAAATTGTGAGGACACCAACACAGGCGACGGGAATCTGGGTTTTTAGAACCAATAGTTTAAGCGAGAGGCGCTTGTTGAAAGCCCCGGGGTAGTTTAACAGTTAAATGGTTAGGGTAGATAGGAAGTGTACCCCTCCGCACCATCCATCCACTCGCTCTCGTTGTGGGCCGCTGGACCCACTTTGTGTTATGGATCGCTGAACTCTGGGGAGGCCATCTTGAGGCTTCATTGGGCCTCGACACAGGACGCTAGCTCTCCCTTGTTCCCCTCTGGGAAGGGAACGTAGGGGTTGGGAGTAGGCTAGGTGACAGGATAGGTAAGCCGAACAAGGACAGTACAGGGGGTTAGGGGACGATTTATAGTGGGGAAGTAAAAATAAAAAATATAAGTTGGGGCTAAATTGGGGTTTGACAAATTAAGGGATTGGGTATAGACAGTGACAGGCAAAGGCGATAGGTTGGGAGGGAGACCGTAGAGTAGGTCCGAGCCCACCTTCCGAGTGGCCAGCACCACCGCACTCCCTCCACCAACCTCCACTGAATGGCAAAGGCTGGCCAGCTTCATCTGCTGGCTGCGTTGCTGCAAGGCCTGTGCCGGCCCACTTCATCGGCAGCTGTTGTTTTGCTGCAAGGCCTGTGTCGGCTGGATCGTCAGCAGCTGTTTACTTCAAGGCCTGTGCCGACCAGTTCATCTGCCGGCTGTGTTTGCCTGCAGCGGCCTTGTTCTGCAGGCTGTGTTTGCCTGATCACCTTTGCCATGCCATGCCCACTGCCCCTGTTCACCAGCCCCCGTTCAATTTTGCTTTGCCCCCCCCCCTGTTCATTTCCATGTGTGCCAGGATCAAAGCAACAGTTTGCAAGCTGCAAGAACTGCCCTGTTGGCAGCTACAACACGGGCCTGCAGTGGCGGCCCGTGCACCGTGTTTGCATTCATCCATTCATCCATCCATCCGTTGTGTTCATTGCATGTGCCACTTGAGCTGGCACGGAGACTGCGTTTGTGCAGCCCATGCACCGTTGTGGTTCACTGCGTTCAGTTCAAAAGGGGAGGCCGAGGACTGCATGTGAGCAGCCGGCCACGTTCCCTGTCACCTGCATTGTTTGAGCCAGAGACTGCATGCGAGCAGCCTGGCTCCCTGCTAACTGCTTTCTTTTTGCAGAGTCCGTTGATCCTGGGCCATGGTTTAGTGTAAAATTTGTAAGTTAAGGTAAAATGTACTGTACATATGAGTGCGCCCCCGGCATGTCTGTCCTAGCGCCGGCAATTTTATTTAAGTCGTCCGTGTGAGTGGGTTTGTTTAGTTAGTTACTCAGCCCTCAGGTTATTTATTTTGGGGACACGAATACCATGAATGTCGCACTCAGGGATCCGTAGGTAAAACGTACTAGGGGAGAACGACACATGATGGCACACGAAAATTTGACGACTCGGGACGAGTCTGTAAAAAGGGGAGGGGGTAGTGTTGTGGTTGAGGAAATTCGCAAACCACCATTCAGGTCCCGTAGGTGAGATATCTCTGTAAGTATATGTGTAGTTAGCCCCAAACCCGTTGTTTAGAGGGAATAAATGTCATTCATTCGGGCTGCGACCCTTTAAGATAGCCGTTTTTCTGTTCTATCTTTATTTTGAGCCAACCACGTCTCAACCGCCATCACACAACAACCACCAACCGCAACGCCGCTTCACAACAACAACACCAACAGCCACGACCTTTACCGTCACAACTCGCTCTCGCAATCATCACATCACCACCATTCCAAGCGTCACCATGGCCAGGGACCGCCACTTTAGACCCTCCACCGCCTTCACCTCTCCTTCTGCGGCCATTCCCGCGCCGCTTGTGAGCGCCGAGCGTCAGGCTGTCCTGGCCTCGTGCGGGACGCGCGCTGAGCCGCGGGTACAAAGAGCGGCCTTTCCGAGAAGTCGGATCAGGAATGAATCACGCCCACTTCTGTTCCGTCCTATCAGCGAGCGCGGGGCGATTTGGCCCTGCCTCCAGGCACGTCGGAGTAGAATCGATACATGCAGATTTGAGGATCAGGAATGATTCACGCCCACTTTTCCTCCGTCCAATGGGCGGGCGTGGCTCCGCCCCCGAGCCGATCCTGATCCAAAAATCTGCATATGGTTTCTCCTGACGCACTATGAAGCGCCGAGCACGGAGCGAATTGAGGGAGTTTTTGGTTGGAGAGTGGGACAGAAAGGAGAGTTCCTGTTTCGGGCGAGTTGGAGAGGTGTGGCAGCGGCAGAGAAGAGTTTCTGTCTCGGGCTCGGGTGCGTTGTGGCGGCGGCGAAGCGTGGCAGCAGCAGCAGTCAAGACGGGGTTCGGAGTCTGTCGGGGAGCTGCGGAGAGGGGAGGCCGGGAACGCGGTCGAGGTCGCAGTGGAGTCGCTCGTCGCGGGACCCAAGCAAGCCAGATATCCTCTTTCCCCAGAGCATCAACAACCCCCCCTGTTTCCCCCCGCGCTGAGATAGTGTGAGAAGGGGGCCCCGTTCCCACCCCATTCCAGGCAGTGCCAGCGAGGCCCGCGGAGGAGCGCGGAGTCGGGGCGCCGCCGCCATTTTCGGCTCATCGCCAGACGGGTAGGCTCGACGCGTCTCGGCCCCAGGCCCGTCTGCCCCCTTGTAGTTGAGGGTGGCCCCTTTTTCTTTTGCTTGGGAGTATATGTGTTGTCGGCGCCGTCTGTGAAGTAAAACTGTGTAAGTGTTGCCGTGTGCTCGCGTAGGCGGTAGTTGATCTGCATTGTGTTCCTTTTGTTGCAATTGCTTTTGGTGCATAATTGTTGTGTTTCTTCTTTTGTTACATTTGCTTTTGGTGCATAATTGTTGTAATTGTATATGTGTGCTATCCGTGTGCCGCGAAATAAATGTGCCTTATGTTGAACTGTTTTTCCCGTTTCGCTTCGTCTTTTCTTTAATTGAATCTCCATCTTACTTCACGTAAATGGTTGGTCGTGGGCTAAATACGCCCAATAATTAATCGGAACCGTCGAGGTTGACGATAACACCGCTCGGTTATCCCGATAGTACGGATCGGGTCGCTTAAAGTGGCCCGTGTCCGAAGTCGACCTGCGGCGAGGTGCGATCGCCCGGTCTACCCTCCGTGTGGGTACTTAGGTGGGTCGAATTTGGCGAGCAACCCTATCCCACGCGGGGGGCCGATTGGCACGATCGTGGTGAGGCCGAAAGGCCCACCCGTGACTAGTTCCCGGCGTTAGTCCGAGAGGGTCATGACGGGATTGTCCGTCC
>NC_140964.1:138205110-138231110 GCF_056783735.1 Eptatretus burgeri
CTTGGGTTATTCGCAGCCCAGTAGACAATTCTGTCTGTTAATTGTGCCATTAAGCTTAAAACATGCCTCATCTGACCACCAGATGTTGTCTTGCATTGTCTCCTCTTTGTGAAGTCTAGCTAAGAACTCTTCGCAAAATTGAAGATTGTGGTCATCATCTCCATCATGAAGGGCATGCAGTAAACGTGGAATGTAAGGTTTCCATTTTTTCTGGTGAAGGATTCGGATAACACTTGATTGGCTCACTTCCATCTCTGCAGATAAACAGGGAGTTGACTTTTGCGGACTTTGTTCCAGTCTTTTGATGGCTTCTTCAGCCTCAGCTACATTCGTTGCCATTTTCGGATGACCGGACTTCTTTGCAGTGGCTATCGACCCTGTTGCTTCAAATTTCTCGACACTCAATCGTATGTTTCTTCCCTGAGGTGGGTTAATATCGAATTCCTGTGCCAAACGGCGTGCCGCCATCGTTGCTTGTTCATTACATTTGCAGAAATGTTTCACGGCCGCAATGTGTTGATTCATTGAAAGGTAATTCAAGGTTCAATTTGGTGCAAATTCAGTAACTTTCCAAACTCACAGCAATAAGCTGCAAAACAAAATCAAAAATATATATATTACGAAAATTAATAATCTGCAAGACAATTATTAACAACATGACTTTCCAGAAATAATCTGACAGCCGAAAAAACAGAAATCGGGTGCTACTTTAGACTCACCCTGTATATATATATGTATGTATATATATATATATATATATATATATATATATATATATATATATATATATATATATATATACATATATATATATATATATATATATATATATATATTTCCTTATAAGTGGAGGATAAATGGGGTTTCTAAGGCATCCATGCAAATGAATGGGGAAAAGGGGGAAAACTCTCTGAATCAACCCCGAAAAAGCTCAAAACAGGAGACGTATTCCTCCCCCTCCCACACAAATGAATGGGGAAACCTTTCTGACTCAAGGCCCCATCAGTTCAAAAGAGGAGAATGATTTTCTCCCCCCCCCCGCCTCCTCTGACTCTCTGACTCAAGGCCCATCAGGTCAAAATAGGATACTGATCACCCCATTGAGCACATGTTAAAATGAGACACTGATTAAAGCACTTCTTTCGTTTTATATTTTAATTCCATTCAAAGAGTGATCCAATGAATATTTGTTCATGTTCTACTCGAGGTAATAAATTAATTTTCTTATTACATTCATCACCATCGAGTATATTCACAAAGATTATTTTAGAACTTAGTTCTTGGTTTAAATGTCTTTGTTGAGCAGAAATAAAATGATAAACTTCTCCCGATGCTCTTGTTTGACCACCTCCTGATCCACATATCATTTTGAGATTGTTGTAAATTATTTTTCCATTGTTCCATTGATAACCATCAAAGTTTTCAGTCCATTCAAGGATATTTATTTTATCCTTGACATCCTCCAACTTATTTATAATTAAGTTTATCCGCTTATTTGTTTTATTTACTTTTACCCCGGTTATTTCTTCAAAAAGCCTTATTTGATATTTATCACATTCTTTATGTTTCCCATTTAAATACCAAGGCTGATTACATCTCCACTCTTTGGTTTGGTTATTTCTTGGTTCTATCATTTATAAATCAGTAAAAAGATGCCCCTTAACACTTGTACTTACAACCATAAGGGATACTCTTGATTCCATTCTCTAAAATATATATTTTATCATCAAAAGCTCCTAATGCTTTCTTATTTATCTCTTCTGTATATAATTGATGTTCATAACTTCTTTTTGTATTCATTTTTCTGTACTCTTCCTTCTTTACGGTTGAACAGTTGTAATTATGTTTAAAGTTTATTGTTTCCTTAATTATATTTTTCTTTATTCCCTTTAGCTTTTTATCACACCTTTCAATGTTATTATTATCAATATACGTAAAACCATAAGACTTTGATCTCAAACCCACAAATTCACTCATGACCTTTCTGCCCAACTCATCCTTAAACTTACCAATAATATCAATCATATCCTCATACACATCACTTATCTTAATTTGTAATATAAAACTATCTGAATCCATATATAACAATGACACATTATCCTTGCACTTTGATTTTAAATTATTACAGTAATAGTCATACAATAATGAGTTTAACAAGTCAAGAATTGATGTTCTGATATAAATAGGTTTATCCATTTCAATACTCTCCTTTTTCAAATGAATAGCACAAAGTTCTCTGCAAACACCTCTGCTCGTTCAAAAGTTGGTCTATTAATTAACTTTGAAGCCTGTTTCCAAGATGTCGAAAGTCTTATGTTTTGTTGATTCCTAACATTTTCCATAGTCTTTCCAAATACAGCAGAATTCATTAATTTATAAAAGTTCTTCTCAAAATCTGTTTTTGCTTCTGTTCTCCTTTTTGTATTAAAATCAATATTTTTATTTGACTTTGTTAAAATTTCAAAATTCGATGAATTTTCCTCACTCTCAACCCAGCAGATAAATATTGTCTCAAATTCCTTTGATGTAAAACTTAACTTTCTTTATCATTTAATGTTGTAAGTAGTTTTTTCTGTAGATTTACCTTTTATATTAAATGACTGTTGATAATCACTTAACCATTCTTTTCTTGGACTTTCTTTATCAGGGGCATAAGGTCGGTCTTTAAGTTTGTTATGAAATTCTTCTGGATATTTTAAATCAACCTCAAAATAATATCCAACTTCAGCTTCATCCAATTCTTTTTTGAGAGGAGATAACAATGTCAAGTAAAACTTTTTCATGATGTTTTTCTTTAACCCATTTAAGTTTTCCATAAGGTAAAGATTGAGACATAGCCCACCCATACAAATTGTTAGCATCATAATACATCAATGAAGAGTTGTCCTCATTCTTATTATAATCAGGAAGATATTTGTTATTTGCTTGAGCATATCTCTTGGAACATACTTGAGATATTTCTCCTCTTTTAGCCTTCTCTATCATTAAAAGCATATCTATGTCACTGATTAATTCCGAATTTTGTTTTGTCTTTTTTAACAAAAGAACTCCATGACAAGCCCGAGGCTGTGTAATAGTGAACGGGGTCTAATCCATAAGAATTTTTATTATGACAGACTGTTCTAAAAGTTTCAAAGACATCAACCAATAACAATACATCAGTTTTAAGATGCAAATCATGATATTCTCCAAGATTCTTTATATTAAGCTTCTCCCAAACCTTTTTTGCTTGTGTATAATCTCTATCGGAAATATGAGTTTTATTTAACTTTCCATAGAAACTTTCCCTTGAAGGAAGTTGTGTTTCTTTAAACTTCTCAAATGAATCCATATAGTCAAACGGATATATTCCCTTTTGTGATAAGAGATCAATCTCTTCTTGATTTGAGAAATGTGATTGAATATTCGGGAAGTTTTTAATATTGGATACTTAGTTCGATAATGGACTTGAAAAAACTTGTTTGTGTCAAGAAATCTGATATGCGTTATGGGGGATGTATGAATTGTTTTTGTGAAAGATGTATTTTTGATCTGTGTTAAGAATGGCAGAAATATCTCCAGCTGTCTTCAAAAGTTCATTTATAAATCGATGTGTGTCATAGTGAGCGTTGTTGTGAAGAAAGAGAGGAATAAAGTTTGGAGGCTTGTAATTAAGATTACAACGGGAATGAGCTGGACCTCTATATTTACCAGTTAGATGACAGTGATCCCTCACCTTGACCTCTCTCTCAATTTTCTCCTCACAAATATGACAGATACTGTTCTTTCTAAATTCCTTTTTCTCTCCCTTTGTTCATGACATTGGTTTATAGGTTTTAAACATTATTTCTCTTGGTCTCGTCGTCTTTTTTCCAATCGTCTTACAAACTCTTCTGGGGCAGCTTCTCCTCTGTAAAGTTCTAACTTGTTGTATTCATCACCAACAGATGATTTGATATAATAACAGAAACCACAAGAAGTATATTTTTGATATTTATTTGTGGATGATTTCTTTGGATTTGGAGAAACAGTATCAATCTTTTCAAGGATACTTTCAAAATCAGCATACATCACAAACAGATGTTTTATAGATTTGTTAAAATCTTTGAATGATATGTTTGAACCTGCTTTTGGTCAATTGATTACGGTTGATTTATGATTACGACAATATTTTGAATGTTGATTTAATCGTTCTATTGTGTGAAAGGAGTTGAGACATCTCTTCCAAGGATACGTTTTACATTTTCTCTTGTATGGTTGTGATTTGGTTAATCTTGAGAAATTTTTGATGAAAGCATAATGTGATTTTTTTCCTTTGAAGTAAAATGGAGAAGGTCAATGTGCGTTTCATCATTTTTATAGTTTTTTGACATTTTTAATAGCTGAACTTTGTTTTTATCCATTAGTCCATATACATTCACAGATAGATTATTCATTTTCTCAAACTTTGGAATATCTCTCAATGACATTGGAAACTTTAAATCTTTAACATTTAATGTATTCTCGTATTTCTTATAATGTTCAACCCTTTCAGCATTCCATTGTGGAGGATGTAAGTGAGCAAGAACAGACCATAGAAAATATTTATTATCTTTGTTTTGAATATTAACAACCGCTTTCTTAAATTTTTATCTCTTTTGGTAAATCAATATAAGAAGAAGCTTGAAGAGGATCTGAGTTTAAGATGTGTATATTCAAAAAGAATATTTTTGTGAGAGTAAATCCACGACCTACTACAGTGTTGTCAACGTCTTGTTCTTGTTTCTGGAGTTCATCGTAAACATCACATCTGACAAAATCTTGAAATGATGAGATAAAGTGAGGGTTTGTCCTCATATAGGGAGTCGTTTCATCGTCTTGTCTCCCAATATTCAATATTCCCAATCCCAATATTCTCTACAATATTCAATTGTACTCCCATATAAAAGTTAAAAGTTTTCATTTCACTTAATGTGTTTTTAATTATAGTTTCAATACCTTGTTTAACCATATCAACACCTTCCATGATTGAAGATGGTCCAGGGTCTTGAAAACGAAACGATCTTATTTTTATATGCCCTTTAAGTGCCCCATCTGTGTTTTCAATGGAGAATTTAGCTTCTCTTTCTTCATTGTTCTTGTGTTTGCGTGATTGAAGGTGTTTATTATAAAAAAAATTTTGAAGAATATCATTATCACATCGATCACCATGTTTTGTTTCTTGGTCAAGTGGAGATATTTGTCTGAAAAGATTGATTGTGTGTTTGTTGGTTTTAAGGTGTTTTTATAACATTTATATTCATGATTACAAACATCGCAGTATGTTGTTTATATCATGTTTATATCATAAAACTTTGCTTGAAATAAAATTTTCTTAATGAATCGTTTAATGTATAGTTGAGTCTGTGCTTAAAACCAGTTTATTCTCCAACTTTTTTCACTTCATAAACAAAATGTATCAAGACACAAAAGACAAGTTTCAATCAATCTCTGCATTTGTAAAAGATACTGAGAAATATGTCACTGATGTAAAATTAAATAAAGATAAATATAACAACGATTGGATAAAAACAATTATGGTGAATAATACGAGTTCTTCAATTTCCTTCAGTGGAAGGGCTTTTAGTATATCTGGAAGCACATAAATTAAAGTATCTCGAACAAAAGTTTCTCCTCTCCTTCTGGTAATATATTCAAAACTGGAAAAAGCAATGAAACAAGAAAAAGTAATCAAAAAATAAAAACCTTATGGATGAAGCTTAAGAAAGAAAAGATAAGACCATCTGTAATATGCAAGGAGAAATTTGTCTTTTTTTCAACAACCCTAAAGATGTAAATCCTGATGAAATAAAGGATGTTAATATATCAGGTGAAATGACATTTCGTTCAATAGTAGTTTAGGATCATTTCATCAACAATATAAAAAGGAATATAATTATTTTAGATTTATACCAAAAATGAATTACTTTACAAAATTGATTGGAGAAATGAATGTGAAGTATGAGGGTGATAACACACCTTTCCTTGCAATGGAAGAAATTGAACGTGCAAGAGAAATGTTCAAAGGATTGTTGTTATATATTATTCATGATTGTCATTTTCAGGGAAATATCAACACAAGTTTTTGTATAAAAAAATAATGGATTATCTTGAAATTAAACCCGAACTTAGGATAAAA
This sequence comes from Eptatretus burgeri, assembly GCF_056783735.1. Classification (NCBI taxonomy): domain Eukaryota; kingdom Metazoa; phylum Chordata; class Myxini; order Myxiniformes; family Myxinidae; genus Eptatretus; species Eptatretus burgeri. The sequence continues at coordinate 138,211,247 of NC_140964.1, forward strand.
TATAGTTTCGAAAAAAGCCAATAATAAATTAAATAACCTGTTTTCCAAATATATAAATGAATTATTTTTTTTTAACCCATTTGGGAATATAAGATAAAATTTAACAACCAGAAAAATCTTCCAAATTCATTCAGATGTTTCATAACTGGTTCAAGCGGATGTGGAAAAACCTGCTTACTTTTCAAGATGCTCCTTACTCCCAACTTTTTTGATTATGACAATTTAATAATTTTTACAAAGTCGAATTTTCAACTTGAGTATCAACAACTCTCACAAGGTTTTATTGCTGGTCTTCAAAAAAAAAAAAATTCGGTTTATTTTAACTTCAAAACAAACTAAATGATTACAACATTGAAGATGTAATACAACTATTTTGTGATACACAGAGATATAAAAAGAAATCAAAACCGATAACTTGTATTCTTTGTGATAATACGGATGATATACTTTCTCCCCAAGATTTGGATAAATCAAAAAAGAACCTCGTTATCTTTGATGATTGTGTTGATGAGAGAAAACAAACGGTAATGGACAGATACTACACAAGAGGGAGACATTCTTCTTGTAATTGTATTTATGTTAGTCAATCATACTTTCAACTCCCTCGTCGTTCCATCAGAAACAATGCTCATACTTTTATTTTATTCAAGTTAAATTCAATACATATAAACAATTTTTGGAGAGACAATTGTTCTACATTATGCAGTAAAGAGGAATTTGGGGATTTTGAAGTACATGACTGAAAAATATAAATATATTGTTGTGAAACAAGATGAGATATTAAGAGATATATATTTTATTTATAAACAATTACATATATAAATGACAACTACTATTATAAATCTTGTGGGTAAATCTGCCTCTGGAAAAAAAAAAAACTTTCATAAATCAAGGTTCTTGTATAGTACAAATGAGAATATTTTAAATATGCTTAAAAAACACCCCGTGATACGCATTGTATCTACAACAACTCGAGCAATAAGACCTGGAGAGGTAGAAGGTCAAGATTATTACTATATTTCAGTGGAGGAGCAAATGCAATTGAGGAATGAAAGTCCAATATTTGAGGAGGTTTCTCTTGGTACAACAAAATATTCACATTGTAAGAGTGAGTTAAAGAAACTAAAATCTTGTGGTCTTGGGATATTAGAAACTAATCCGGAAGGAATGAGACAAATTATTAAACATCTGGACGGGGTTAAGATTTTATCATTCGGTTTTGATGTTTATGAAGAAACTCAACACAAACGTATGAAAAGCAGAGATACAAGTATTAAATTAGTGAAGAAGAAATTACAACTCGTATTGATGTTAATAAAGAATTTGATGAAATATTAAAAGAAAAGGATTTGTTTGAACACATCTACTTTCATAATGAAGAAAAGGAAAATTTCCCTGTTGATCTTTACAATTCATTAAATTATATTTTCCAATAAATAAATGGATGCGAAAGAAAGAGCAAGAAGATTTAAGGAACATCAAGAGTTGGTTTAAAAAGTTGTAAAACAACAGGAAGACATAAAGAAGAAACGCAGACAAACTTACGAGTGAAGAAGCATTTGAAAGAAAACAAGAGAAATTTTTTTATCCACTTTTAAAAACTTCCCAAGAAAAAAATTACAGATATTTCCACAGTTCCCACAATAGAATATACTCCTAAAAAACTTCAAATGTTATAAGATTTCAGTCAAATGACGGAGGAAGAAATAGGGCATATCGCAGAATCAGAAGATGATGTTGAAGGATTATTTCGACAACTGGAAGAGATTAATCAACCCCCTGATGATGTTGTGAATGCTCTCCAAAACAATGAATATTCAGTGGATTCAAAAACCAAAGCAGGACTCATTCCAACCAAACAACCAGCAATATTTCATCTTGTTCAAGAAAAGGTATTGATATTTCATGATGAATTAAGGTTCTTGAGTTCTGCTCAACCCACTGTTAAATTAACCCCCAGATTAATGTTTCTTCTCACAAAAGATGGAAGACAAGGTTCAACTGTTGGGGATTCCTCAACTGTGAGGGATGAATAAAAGTATTTTGACAAACCATTGGATATGAAAAATAATGATGATGGAGTATATATTGATCTGCTGGACTCTCCTAATTATAGGGATAGTCTTTCTTTTAAAAGTAGGAAGAATGAGAAGGAGAAACACATTATTCAGGCTTTAAGTATCCTTGGTTCAGGTGTTCGTTTTCTTCCAAATGACTCATCACAATTAGTTAATCGACTGTTATTGTTGTTAGGTCGTGAGAAGGCTGGAAATAACAATTGTTTTAATGAAGCATCAGCCATTTTAGACCAGTTGATGAACATGAAAATAAACCAGTCACCCGCAGGGTGACCCGTATCTTGCCAAAAGGTGACCACGTGTGACTTCTTTAAGGTCACACTGAGGTGAACAGAGCTGCTATCCACCAAGAGCGACTCATTGAGGAATATCTGTCGACGAGAGATTCCGATGAGAATCCTTCTACAGAGTAACCATGAAAAATATGTTTGCCTCATAACGTCACCAAATGACGTCATAATGTCTCAAGCTTGACATATCTAGAAAGCACTCATCGAGGTGTTCAATTTGAGGTTCTTCACGATGTGGTTCCTAAAACTTGAAAATTTGCCCTTGGGGTTAAATATGTTTGACCTCAGGCGCTAACCATGAAGGTCAAGGCCAATTGCCACCAAAAACTAATCAGCTGAGTGCCAGACCATATACTACATTCCCATAAAGTTTGGAGACTATTAGATTAAAATTACTCAAAAAATAAGTTTCGTCGACTCCCATGATTTGCCACAAAGTGACCTTGACCTTTGACCTTGACCTTCAAAATTTTATGCGCTGAAAGGGACCTCTATAGGCCTCTGATATGCGAAGTTACAAAAATTTCCAATGAGAACTGTGCTCTGCAGAATTTTTTATACGTGATTACAGACAAAAATAAAAAATAAAAAAAACATTCAAGCTCACGAACATATCTTGCAAAAACTTCATTTTGGCAAGATGACAACTAATAAATATCAATACAAAGACATTTTATCTCATGTTAAATAAGATGAGAAGCACAATCCTTAGTTTTTATTTTCACAACAAGCGACCACACATATTCATTCCCATACCCACTACAATTTGACGCAACAAAACAATATGAGGCGTCTTTATTGTCCCTGGAAACTTACAATACCTTACTTAATATCACCGAGAAAATGATAAGTTTAGTTATAATCCGGGAAGTGGATATAGAACGATAACAGTTTCACCCGGAGCATATGAGATTTCTCAAATATCTTCCGAAATTGCCCGTCTTATGAAAGAACAGGGTGATGAACCAAAAAATATTGCTATAGATATTCAAAAAACATACTTCAAAATCAACGATTAAACTTAAAAATAATTACAAGGTTTATTTCACAATTTATAATTCATTTGTTGAGTTATTGGGTTTCTCCTCAAAAAAGATTGAAAATAATGGGACGTTTTACAGTGATAATGTCATTCAAATATCCTCAGGAAGAAATTCGGTCTTAATTCACTGTGATTTGATTGATGGCGCTTATAATGATGGAATAAGAACAAATACAATATTTTCATTCGGCGCATACTCAACCCCAATTGGTTATAAATTCAATATGGAAACCAAAAATCTGGTTTATCTACCTGTCAGGAAAAACATATGAGGCCCCGTGAGGAGGAGTGATTTAAGCGACATTTTTTTAATGACATGATGATGATAGGCTCGGATGATAGGGTGAGGGTTAAAATAGTGCTATATGGCATTAACTCAAAAATGGCTGATGTGTCCCTTACATCACTCCTCCTCGCTGCGCCTCATATACAGAGTAAATTTTAGGATAATTGACCAAGATAATCGCATGATATCTTTTAATGGAGAAATTTTATCCATCATAATTCACCTCCGTGAAGTTTTCCAATAAATAAATACGATGGTTATTGTAAGGAAACACGAGTTGGGAAAATATAAAATAATTACAGGGGATGGGATGTTCCTTTCCCTATACTACAAGGGTGAAGGTACGTATCTTGGTAGAGTATACTATAAACCGAAGCGACAAAGGGGTGTCGGACATCAATTTAGAGGAGATGGGATAATTGACACTCTAATGGGTTCGGTGGTAACTATTCTCAAATATAAAGACCTAATTGGTTCAACTGCTTCTGCTGTGGAAAATGTAGCGGGTGCTATAAAGAGTATAAATGATGCCCAAATGGAATCTTATAAATTACAAGCAATAAATGAAATTAAGAAAGGCAAAACTCAGTTGTCTCCCCAAGAACGACAGAAAATAATTCAAATACTTGGGTCAGGGTTTCAAAAGTTTTAACATCTTTTTTTTCCTAAATAAATACAAGTATGGAAGCAATTGATAGTGTCAATGATTTTGATGACACCATTGTCATCTCAAACTCTACTAAAAAAGAAGATTACCTCAAGGTAAATGCAATAACTGGAACAGACTGGAATGCAAATGGAGCAAAAAGTTTTGAAATAAATAATCAACAAACTTATTTGAATCCATCCGAAAGTTTCTTGTTGTGTAAATTTACATTCACTAAGGCTGCGACGAACACAAACGCAACACTCGTAAATGATTTCTTCTGGAAAATGTTTGGTGTTCGTTTGTACATTGGAACACAAGAAGTTGAAGCGGTTGATTATGTCTCTGCTACATCTGGAATGATGAAATTTACACTATATTCATTTGGTGATGGAATGGGAAAGGGGCTGTTGAAGTTTTTATTCCTGATATGTCAACGGGAACAACCACAGACCCTGGATATATTCAAAGGAAAAGAATGTATAATGATGAAACAAAAGCAGATAATAGTTTTACTGTGGCAGTTCCTCTTCAAGGTGTATTTGGATTTTGTGATCATGATAAACTTCTGTGTGGTCTTAAAATCAGATTTCAACTTCAAAGGAATGATAATGAAAAGAGATTGCTTTTTGGTGTGGCTAATGCTTTTGGTGATCAGAATAAATTTCTAATTGATGAAATTTGTTTGTATATAAGTGAATATACTCCTTATCTTGAAACAGAAGAGATGTTGAATGGAAGACTGAACTCAAAGAAACCACTCAATGTATCATAACTTAAAATAAGATGTCAACACGTTAAACTGAACCAAACCACTTACACGTGGAATTTGGGTGTTCTGGAATAAAAGCCACGATACCTGTGGATAATTTTTTTAAAATCAGATGGTGATACTGCTACTGATAATTAATAATAATGCATTGAGTGATAATGCTGAGGTGAAACAACTTCCTGTTTCTCTAGATGGAACATTTTATCCATGAGATAGATTGGAAATTAATTGGGAAAAAAATGATTATGCTGAATCATACAAGTCTTCCCAAAAGGTGTGTGAAGGCAATGGAAACAAGAAGCGAATACTTCGATATCGCGTGGCTGGGGGCAGTAAAAGTCTCGGTTAAGGATGATGAAACAATTTTGCAGTTATAAAATTTAAATGTAGACACGGTGAATTAGCATGCATGATGGGAAGAGTTGTGACATTGGACAAATTTCTATTTGTAACCCTTGGATCAAAGGGACGTACGTGGCCATAAGTGTGACAGAAGACACAGGACAGAAAAGCCAATTATATAACAGCGCGATGTCGCCGCGCTGTCATTAAATGTACACACGGTGAACTAGCATGCATGATGGGAAGAGTTTTGACGTTGGACAAATTTATATTTATAGCCCTCAGATCAAAGGGACGTACGCGGCCATAAGTGTGACAGAAGACACAGAACAGAATAGCCAATTATATAACAGCGCGATGTCGCCGCGCTGTAATAACCACTTCTGTCACCAAAAAAGAGGAAGAAATCACCTCCACAAGACGTTTTAAAAACACTTATGGTGAAAAACATTGAAGAACGAGGGTTACAACGCTGCACGTCGACAACTAACAGAACAGGAAGATCATCACTTCCTGCTCAGAAAAGCAACTTCCGGCGTCACACAGAAAACGATTCAGCACAAAAAAGTCGCTCTTCCACATTAACTCCGCCCACAATTCACCTGGCAATCTCCGCCCACAATCCACCCGGCAATCTCTGCCCACAAGTGTGACAGAAGACACAGGACAGAATAGCCAATTATATAACAGCACGATGTCGCCGCTCTGAAATCAAGAACCTATTTTGGATATGACAGCATTTAAAAGTTTGCATACCATCAATGCGATTGACCTGAGTGCTCAAAAGGAAACTATAAAGTCCAATCGAGTGGATACCTCCCTATACATTGAAAGAGGAGAGAGTGAAGAAGTTGATACATATTGTTTGCTTTTGGAAGAAACAGAATTACAGATTAATACAGATAATGGTGTTATGATTTGTCTCACATAATTTTTTTGTAAAATAAATGAGTGGTAAAGTACCAACTGGGGTATATGTTAATCAAATCAATCTTCATAAACTATCATCTTGTGTTCAAAATCAAAAGCCTTATACGAATAACGTTAATCCAATTCAGAGAAAAGGAGCAGTAAGAATTGATGTTTTGCTCACAAGAGAACAGGTGAAAATCTTGAACGATACTGGCTCACTTAAAATGAAAATGTCAAAATCAATGTTGAAGAAATATTCAATAAGAGAGACGAGTGGAGGATTTCTCCCATTTCTAATTCCTTTATTTGCTGGTTTAAGTGCTGCTGGAGCATTGACGGGTGGTGTTGTTGCGAATCTGGAAGCCATGAACACTCAACATTCAGGTCCCGATGGAACAGTTATATTGGTAAGTGTGTGTTTCTTGTTAGGGTCCCGTCCCTTGTGTTGTGGGAATTGGATGTTCATGTGCTGCATAGTTATTTTGATAGGATTTTTTTTCTGCAACAACGATGCCAACAACAACACTGCTCGAGGAATTGTCCGCGCTGTTCGCGTGCTCACGAAGCGTTTCGTTCTGGCCTGGCGCCAAATGAGAGAATGCATCATTTTTCAGCCAATGGGCGACGAGCGGATCAGAGCCGGGGTGGTCCTTTGCAAGAAGGCAGAGCCGCGACACGCGGTCCGCCCAATGAGAACAGGCCACGCATGAGTGGACTGTGCCCGAGAAGGACGACGAAGGAAAGGAGAACAAATAATTGTGCCCCATCTGCTGTCGCGCTGGTTTGGTTCTCTGTCTGCTCTCGCGCTGGTTTGGTTCTCTGGTCTGATTGATGCTGGTCTGGTCGCATCTCGCCGACGCTGCTCTGCGTCTAGCTGCCCTGGTCCGTCTTCTGGCGACTGGAGCTCTGGGAAGATGTGGACGTCCAGCCGCGCGCTCGTGGCCAGGTAGCCAGCCACGTTCTCGTCCCTCAGCCCAACTTCCCTCCGAGCTGAAGGAATAATAAAGACCCTTGAGGTCCATCTGTTTTCTTTGGGTGTGTGTCTGTGTGTGGGCCTGACTTGTCTAAGTAGAACTGGTTAAGTGCTTTTGTTGTACATTATTTGCATCCTTTATAGTCAGTTTAACTCTGCCCTTTATGTGTCTCCTTCCCCCGATTGTAAAGAAATATCCATTTGTTGAATGTTTTAGCTCGTTTCTGTCCTTTCCTTCATTGTTTTAGCACGGTGCGTGTTGGGAGAATTAAATAGGCTGTTGCTGTCATAGTGTGCATTTGGACTGACGGGACCTCGGTAACCATCCGCTCGGGTTACGCATGAGTCGAGCACAGTTATGACTCGTCTCGTTCGAGCTCTGTCGAGGGTGTGAATACTCGGCAGTTTGCCATGTGGGCCTCTTGGTATTTTGAAGTTTGGCAAATAACCCTGTGCCCACGCGGTTGATTTATTGACGATTTACGATCCTGTAAGAGACCCGTACCTTTTGAGTTATCCGAAGGTGATGATCTGAATTCCTGGTGTTCGGTGGAGTCTACTCTACTGCTCCATTTAGCGGTCGTGTTCGCCACCGATACCCGGCACCACAACAGTATTTCAGCAGCGGTGAAAACTGCCAACGAAAGGAAGGCTCAACTCCGGGCTCAAAAAGAATTGGAAAGACATAACAAAGAGTTGGAGAAACAAATTAGTGGAAGTGGTGTAATTGTAGATTTTGCTGAAAAACTTGAAAGTCTGCCTGTAAACGTGAGATTGTTAGTTGGAGATATGCTTTCTTCTATCTCACAAGCAGGTGTAAAATTAACTAAAAGGGGTAAAGGATTATATCTTTCTAATAAATAAATGAGCATTGATGAGTGGTTTAAAGAATTTGGAAAGAATACAACATCAAATTTAGAACTTGTCAAATATTGTAAGAAATGAAAAATTCATAATGTGGTTATTTGTATGAGAGATTAATTAACAAACATGTCTAAACATACAAAGAATATTATTATGAACTTACAAGATAATAATGGGAACGGTTCTCATTGGGTTTGTATTTTTAATAGTCAAAACAAATATTGTTTTGATAGTTTTGGTCTTCCACCACCTGTTGAAGTAATAAAATTTTTACAGAATGGTGTTTATCAAACATTTCAAGTCCAAGCATTAAATTGCAAGTGTTGTGGTCAATTATAATTTGGTGGTCGTGAGACTGCCCTTAGTCTCAGGTTTTCTGTCTGTCTGTATGTCTGTCTGTTTGTATGTAATGGACAGCTCTGGAGGCCAGAGGAGTCAATCGATTATGATGAAACTTGACTGGTAGGTTCATATCAGGATCTTGTTGTATGCTTTTGAGCACCTTTGCTATGGATGCTGCCGTTGCCTAGCAACAGGACTTTGAAAATTTTGAAAAAATCCAAAAATAATTTTTTCCCCGAAAATCAAAAATCTGCTTCCACGCTTTTATGCGCACTATAATCGACTTCTTTGTCAAAAAATTTCAGCCTGATCCGTCAAAAACTGTATGACTAGTATGCAATTATATTACTCTATGCTTTCATCCCTATGTTCATGTTGGGATTCCCTAACGTAGGGTTCGAGAATCGAACACAAATGATGAATGGACAGTTGCTCATAATGTTCCTATATGGAACAACGAACGGCAAAAATGCCATCTGATGTGTTATCTTCTCTACATATTTCAAATTCGCCTTAGTCTAGCGACCACCCATGTCGCCTACTGGCTTGTGTCTCGATGTGTTATTTCAACTCAACAAAAATTAATTTTTTTATGACATTATTTATAATCTAATAGAAATGACTTATGTTGGTAAAGATGGTTCTATCTGTGGTGTATGCCAAGAACTGCATATTGATTTATCAAATTATTACAACAAGGCACAGGCTGAACGACAGAAATATAGTACAACAAAAATTAATATGAAAAATGCTTATAAATTAATTATCCAAGCATGACTGACGCGAATGCCTTGGTGAGATAAAGTCATTTATCACAATATATATCCTTGAATAAAACGGCCGTGTATTCCAAAGATACAGAAGTGTTGATTTTATCTCCAGGTCATACAGAATTCACAGTTCCGATTCAAAAAAAATTTATGAAGAAGGACGTATTGTTTGTATGAGAATAGAACAATGGGGGTATGGTATGAATGATTTAGAGCATAATTGGTGATTTAAAATTGAACGAGAAGACCTGGAACAAATCAATCTCGTAAGGAAGAATATTATCCACTTGGTGCTGAGAATGAGGTTTGTGGAAGCACAATTACCAAACAACAAATAAAATAATTTAATCAGGGTAAATTCAATAATGGTTTTGCCATCGTTTATATCATGAAAACACAAAGAACAGGATTATTTATAATATGCAAGGAAATACAAAATGATTTAACTATGGGAAGATTGGGGGGGGGGGGTGTTTCCTGTCATTATATTAATCTGTCATATATTTCTAATACATAAATGACAGCAAAAAGGCTTCAAGAAAATTATAATTTCTGTGTCCAAGCATACCTTCAAGAAAAGGGTATTCGGTATTTTAATAAATATGTTCTTCAACATACGAATGAGGTATTTTCAAAAAACGATTGGCTTTATACTGATGTTAATAAACCAACAACTTTGGATTTAATCAAAATGGTAAATAATGACAAAATTATAAAGTTAAGAAAACGCAAGGCTCTTTAAGAAATCCAGAAGAAATTTTATTGGTTTCCTGTTGTAAAAAAATTATTTTGGATACAGGAATAACAAGAAATCCTGATGAATATATATATATATATATATATATATATATATATATATATATATATATATATATATATATATATATATATATATATATATATACATATATATGATATTCTATGGGGTGAAAGTGATTCAAGGATAGTAAGGGACGAGGAAGGAGTTGAAGAAACTGAGACAAAGGAGGAGACTGAGAAGAGAGAGGAGAAGGAGAAGAGAGAAGAGAGAGGAGGAGAGGGAGAGGGAGGAAAGAGAGAATAAATAAATTAAAAAATATGGAAACCAGTGAGATAAGAAAAAGATTGGGGGTATTACAGAAAATAAATAAATCTCAACGCACCGAGGAGGAAAACTAAGACTGGTCAAGTCTATTAGAAATATTTTCGTCAAGACTATTAACATTGTTTTCAGGGAGAAGAAAAAACGAGAAAGTGGAGATAAAGATTATATTATTGATGATGTTGGTGTGATTGACTTTAAATAAAGTTTTCCATTTTTTTTTCTTAAAGAAATGGAGTAGAGAGTGAAGACATTTTTGAAGATTCTTTCTGTTTTAAAAATTAAGATTCAAATGTGCATGTTGGAAACTGAAAAGGTTTTCGCACTCTGTCAGAATTTTTCTCATAAATAAATGAGTTATTGTCTCAAATGTAAAAAGAAAACTAATTCTAAAAATAACTCTTATTTTAAAAGTAAAAATAACAGGGTTATACAAAAAGGCATATGTTCGGTGTGTGGCTCGAAAAGAGTAAATTTATCTCCAAACACAAACATGGAGGAGATATATAAGTTTTTTTATCAGGAAGTAAATTTACAACTACTGTAATACCATGGTAATTGCATCTATCAGGGTATTCTTTCCGTGGTCCAGGAACAAACTTGGATAAAAGATTAGATGAGGCAGACAATCCTAAACCATGGAGTAAACCCATTAATCGGGTTGATGAAGTGTGCATGAGGCACGATATTGATTATGGGAATACCACAGCTTTGGAAGAAAAGCATGAAGCCAAAAGAGAAATGTTGTATAATTTGACTCTGATACAAAATCCAACCTTGAGAGAAAAAGTTGATAGGTTCATTGTGAAGAAGATGATCCGTGTTAAATTGAAACTTGGGCTTGGAAATTCAAAAAACTTATAGGCTCGAATGATGTCATTAAGACTAAAGAACAATTAGCTGATGAATTACATAAACCAATAATCACAAAGTTTCTGAGAAGGAAGGTTTATTCCAAGGAAGTTGATTATATCTGGTCCGCTGATTTGATTGAACTCAATAATGATATGGGGTACAAGTATGCTTTAACCGTTATTGATTTGAGGAGAAGATATGCGTGGGTTGTCCCTTTGAAAAACAAAACAGGTAATACTCTTATGTCAGCCTTTCAACAGATATTTAATAAAAGTAAGAGAAAACCTAAAAAATTGTGGATTGATGAGGGTGCAGAGTTCAATAACAAGATTATATATATATATATATATATATATATATATATATATATATATATATATATATATATATATATATATATATATATATATATATATATATATTGTTACGGGACCGCGACGTCGGCCTCGAGCACGATCGCCAGAGGGAGCCGCAAGTCTGGTCGACCGATCGCCCGGAATGTAGAGGTCGTACTTTTCGGAAAAGTCCGGAGAAGTATGGGTCCCTTTCAGACTGAACTCGCCAACAGGTCACCCGCGTGTAATAGGGTGAATAGCCAAATTTCTATATACCTAAGTATCCACGTGAGAAATCTCCCGGGGAAATTCACCCTCGGCTGACTTTGTCCGAATCGAGTCTCTATCGCCGACTCGGATCCGGTGTATCGAGCGGAATTACCCAAAGTCAGGCCGGACCAAATGAACACGTTACCAACACGAATCCTCAAACACACGTCATGTCGAGCCAATGAAAGAAACACAAAACAAGCTGATGCATTCAACAATGGGGGTATTTATTTATGCTGCAATGGGGAAATGAGGGGAGCACAAAAAGCAGAGCTATACCAAATATGAGAAATGCAATGTAATTATATACAGCACACAAAGCACTTAACAGTTTTCAACTTGTTAGACGAGCCCACAGACACACGTATGCACACACACACCCAAGAAATGGTGGCTGATGCCTTTAATACGATCTTCAGCTCGGAGGGACAGATGAGCTGAAGACCAGGACCTATCTTGGACCTTTCCATCTCGTGTGGTCTTCGAGCTGTTCGAACCGGGCACCAGTGAGGGCGAGCTGGTTCCAACCACCGTGAGCCACGATCCTTTCCGAGCTCCGTCGGATCCCCGAAGAACCTCCGACCAAGATGAGTCCAAGGAGTCACACCAAGCCGGGAACCAAGCAGAGACCACAAAGAGCTCCACAAACCAAGAAGAACCAGTCGAACTGGACCACGAAGCAGAGCAAAATCCGAACCAGCACCAGAACAACCCCTCCTTATGAGCCAAGCAGATGGTCTCCTCCTTATCCCTCTCAGCCCCGCCTCGCTTCCGGCGTGACTCATTTGCCCTCGTGCGCCGCCCCTCGCAGCCGCGGGTGGGGGCTGTTTACCTTGCTTTCTGCCGAAACTGCCCCAACCGTCATTCCTGTTTTCGCTGTTGACTCTCGTCACGGGAGGGTTCTTCTTCTTCTTTGCAGAGGAGGGTCGTTCTCCTTTATTGTTCTGATTGAACCCAAACTATTAAGATAAATCACAGCGCATTTTCATAGATTTACCCATTAAACAATGGAAGGCGAGCTATCTATAGAACATGTACTTAATGAGATAACTGAGATAAAGGAACTTGATAGTGTAGTGGCCGGGACTGAAAAAGGGCTCTACTTTAGGAGATATCCCTCCCGGAGGTATAACAAGCTGAAACCGGTCTCATTTGAACTGTATGGATGTCTCGTTTTTGAAAACTGGGGTTGTGGTTGTTGAAATTCTGCACAGCATGATGAATTAACCCCTTGAGTGTGGGAACATAAGAGAAAATGGCCATTTTCAATAATTCATTATTTACTTCAATAAGCAAAAAATACATGTAGAATGGTTGAATATTTCAGGGTATTTCTATGTATTGGACATGTTTTAAGATATTTCAGGGGGCTTTCAGCTCCTTTTGGGGTTAAGGACCCAGAAAATACTCCCAATTTTGGCAGTTTTTGTGCAATTTTAGCAAAAACTTGTATGTTTTCTCTTATTAAATGCCCAATATATGTTTTAAAACTGCCAAATTTGATTATTTTCATGAGGCAAGGTTTCTCATGAAAGAATATGTCAGTTAAACTATGATAGAATGTTCACAACCAGGTAAATTAACCCTTTCTCTGACATGTGCATGGTTCGAGTGAAAATTCTCATTTTTCTAAAATCGGCATCTTTTATGCAAAAATGAACTGTTATCATGGAAAGCTATGGAAAATATCAGGGTTACAATTAGAAATTTATGTTATGCAAGGTATTTCATGGACTTTTATGCTGCCAAGGGGTAAAAGACCCCCAGAATACCTCCAAATCGGCATTTTTTAAAACTTATTTTATGCCACAATTGCCTCTTTTTTTTTCGCATGATATTGTCATTACATGTTATAACAGTCCCAAGTCTGATTTGATAAACCAGTCAGATTGTCTCATGAATGAAATTGCAGTTGAACCCGGATAAAAAGATTGACACCTTTGAGAAAATCTATTCAATATGTTTATATTGTTGCACAGTGAAACCCACTAATGAATCTTTCAACACTGATCGCATCTGAAATCAGCTGGCCATGCATCTAAATATTGAAAACAGTGTCTATCCCTGTTGCATTTTCCTGTTGTACGACATTGCTGTGATTGTTGCAATCAGTGCAGCTACATATGTCAATACACTCAAGTCCTGCAAGGGCACAAGGGCACATCCTCCCGTTTTCACAGTTTTTGTCAGTGTAGTAGAGGTGTGTTAAGTCTCGAACCTCAGCTGGAGCGGAATCTTGAGTATACATAGTCTGGGTAATTCCACCACCTTCACAAGCGGACCATCCATGACCAACCGGTGATATCAACGGTGGTTTAGCAACATGGCTGTCGCACAAAATCTTGGTTTGATACTTGGCCCGTAGGATGTACTGCTTGAATGCATCCTCGGTTGGGGGAAACATAGATGCTGGCTTGTCTGTGGTCGTGGCCAAATGGAAACGAATCTCATTGAATGAATCCAAGTCTTGCCTTTTTTGCCATACATCAGAAGCACAAATTTCCGTGACAATGAAACACAAGTGTCTATATCAGCCTCATGAAATCCTTTCATATCTGACAATGCTTGTGCATTCTTGATCAGTGTAGAATAAGCTGATCGCTTCCCAATTCTGTGGAAAGAACGTGTGGTGTCACACCCAGTGATCGTGTGTATGGCAGGGAGACACAAACAGTCGGTCCGAACTGAGTAACTATCTCGTGGACTGGAATGTATCTCCCCTTTCCAGAATGTCCAGCATACATGAAAACCTTGTCAGTCAGCTGTTTTCTACTAGAATAGTAGATCAACAGTACCAGGACATCCGTGTCATCACAGCGAACAATGACCCTTGAATGGTCACGTGAGAGACTGACAGCATGGAGGATTATCCTGGTATCCGCGTCCTGTGTACTCTGAAGAGAGTCAATGGATGAGACTGAGTGGTTGTACTTCTTTCACCAGCTTGCCATCACCGAAACCACCGGCCAGAATAATTGATTTCTCGTTTTGTAATTGTTTGTAATTGTCCAATATATGTTGAGAGATGAAGTTTGCTCGGCTGGACTTGTTGCCTCCACTTTTCAGAAACTGGCGGTAGTTTGGAACCTGTCTGCATCCTTGAATCTGGTATGTTAGTACCATGTTGTTGACACCCCACCGCTGCCTTTCAGATGATTTGATTGATGTCTTCACATCATAGTGATCAAAGATTACTGTAATGCTACTGATATCCAATGAAGGATTCCTGAAAAGTTGTAATAGTCGTTTCTGAACTATTTAATTGTAACTAAATCTTGGAATGTTGTGAAGTGATTTTCATCCAAACTCTGAATCATAGCCATCCCATTAATTATGTATGCGGATGATGTGGGTTCATGTATTGCCGAGATTTGTGGCAGCTCTGCGAGAACGTCCGCACAATTTGCCTCAAGCTTCTTGGTAAGGTCAGCTTTTGCAGTTTTCCTCGTCGACCCATATTCATGGAAGAGTGCTGGTGGCACAGTGGCCAGTTTGTAACAAAGTACCCTCCTCAAATCGACATTACGACTCTGAGACAGCCAATAACAGCCTCAACAACACCACAGTATCAATGATCAGCTTCCGGTCCTTGTCATTGGTGAGTGCCTTCTTCATATCTGAAAATGTCAACACAGTTTCTTTTTTCAAGGGGTCCCAGAAACTCTTAGAATGTTCGGTCCCAATTCTTTCTTTGACGAAGTCCTCATAGGCTGCTTTTCCTTTTTCTGGAATACACTTCAGAGAATTCTCAACTTCTTGAGATGCCATTTGACCGGTGGTGATGTTTAGAAGCGATTCTGGTACCTCATCGAGATTAAACAGATTTTGACACTGGCTGACAATGTATTCTTTCATGTTCTTCAGATCGTTTTATGTCCTTGTTCATGCGTGCATTTCCAAGCTCCTCATGAAGGTTTGCTTTTGAACCAGATTGGCAAAGGTCTTTGAAAGACTCCGAGTATTCCCCAGTGACATGTCGTGTCATCAGCCAGCGCAGAAGATCCCCTTTACGAAGGGTGAAGCTGATGATGCCTCCTCGACTCTTCGCTTCTTGATTTATAGTTTGTTCCAGGGCTTGGCCAGTTGGCACACAATTAAATGTTCTATGTGGGGATCTTCGCACAGCAAATTCACCTTGCATCATGTGTTCATACATTCTTGGCTGAGTTTGTTCCAACTGCTTCATCTCAGCAATAAACACTGGAGTGTAGCGAGCATAGTTGATGCGTCCTGCAGCACATAGTTTCATTAATCATTTGATCTTGTACTATGAGAACATATTTGGTTTTCTTTTTAAGATCCTACCTGTTCAATAGGCCGAATTTGACCAATACAATGAGTGATGATTGTCTTCTTGAGGTTAGTGTCTTGAAGTTGAGAAGATTTGACATGTTTGAGCCATGCATGACAGAGGCACAGGTGTCATGATGCCAAAAACAAAGGATCAGCAGTGGCAATGCCACCTATGGTGTCTTGCTTTAACTAATAAGATCATGGGAGAAAATTCCAACTGTCATTATCATTATTAATTGTATTTATTTACAGTACATATGCTACATGTGGGGGTATTTTGGGTTCCTTTCAATCACCTGCTCATGACAAACTGCACAGAATATCTCAAAAATATGAAATATCATCGAAAATTACAATGTAATGAGTTTGGCCCGAAATCGTTAAAAAATGCCAAATTAGTGGTATTCCACCGTACAACGAGAGGGATTCGCAAGGATACATTCTAAGAAGAGGTACGAGCCGACCACCGCAGTCTTTTACCTCTTGGCAGCATAAAAGTCCATGAAATACCTTGCATAATATAAATTTCTAAAAGTAACCCTGATATTTTCCATGATAACAGTTCATTTTTGCATAAAAGATGCCGATTTTAGAAAAATGAGAATTTTCACTCGAACTGTGCAGTTGTCAGAGAAAGGGTTAAGTTACCTGGTTGTGAACATTATATCATAGTTTCACTGATATGTTCTTTCATGAGCCACCCTGCCTGATGTAAATATTAAATTTGTCACTTTTAAAACATATATTGGGCATTTAATAAGAGAAAACGTACAAGTTTTTGCTAAAATTGCGCAAAAACGGCCAAAATTGGGGGTATTTTGTGGGTCCTCAACGACCTCCAGAGCATAAAACCCCCTGAAATATCTTAAAACGTGTCCAATACAATACAAAGGGCGGAGGAGCACCTTGTGAGCCAACGGCCATCCATATCTAGTGCCCAACTGTATCTGCAGACGTCCTCCTGCAGTTGGGTGACTTCTTATTAGGAGGTTGGTGGCAGGATTTGCACTCCGGCCACCGTAAAACCCTTCATTCCGCAAAACGCAAAAACATCTGAAAACCCACTCCGTGGGAGTACATCCTGTGCAGCTTCCCTTCGCAGGGCAGCTCACCGGATGACGGGATTGGGGCAAAGCCTTCGGGACCCCCAATCTTTGATGATAGGAGGGAAACCACGGGGTAACATCCCTGGGTCAGATTGCGGGAGAGTGTGTCTGAGTGGTGCTGAGGTGTCGTCCACCAGACGGCGGTCTCCTTGGGTTAACCTGAGGCGGTCCCTTCGGGTGGGTGCCTGGAATGTCCTATCCCTAAGAGAGGATGATCACCTGTCTCTGTTATCATCTGAGCTCAAGCGTTTGGACATCGGGATTGCAGCTCTCTCTGAGGTTCGGAGACCGGATTGCGGCGAGATAATGGTGGGTGGTTACACCTACTATTGGTCTGGTCGCTCTGATGGTTACCATACCCAAGGAGTTGCTGTAGCTGTGTCCAATAAGCTGACCCCAATGATAATTGAGGTAACACCGGTCAACGAGCGTATTATGAGATTAAGGATTCGTCACTCCTTCGGTGTCATTTCCCTGGTCTCTGTTTATGCTCCGACTGAGGTGAGTGACCTCACAGTGAAGGATGCATTCTACGTCACACTCGAGTCTGTGGTTGATCAGTGCCCCAGACGAGATGCACTTCTAGTCTTAGGGGATTTCAATGCATCGACTGGAACTGATAGGGATGGTTATGAGGTGTGTGTTGGTCCCCATGGGTCAGGAACTATGAACCGGAATAGCACTAAGTTCCTTGACTTTGCAAGAAGTCATGGACTTAGGGTGGCTGGTTCATGGTTTCAGCGCCCACAAGCTCATCGCTGGACTTGGTATTCCAACGCTGGCGGTGTGGCAAAGGAGATTGACCATGTCCTCGTTGACGGTCGCTGGAGGATGATCCAGAACTGCAGGGTCTACCGGAGTGCTCAGTTCCTCAATACTGACCACAGGCTTGTTGTAGCAACTCTAAAGCTGCACCTTAAATCCTGGAGAATGGTACCATCCCAGCCGAGGCTGGATGTTGGCAAGCTCAGGGATGAGAGAGTAGCTGAGGAGTTTGCGAACAGGCTGAGTGGACACTTTGGGGGGTCTTGGTGCTTTGGGGGGTCCTGAAGAGTTGTGGAGCACCTTCAAGACCACCGTCCTTGATGTTGCCGATTGATGTCTTGGAGCTCGCCGCAGGGCAAAGAAGAATTTTGTCTCTCAAGGGACACTGGATACCATTGACCAGAGTCGCAGGGCCAGGCTGAATGGCAGAGCTGAGCTGTTCAGGGAGCTGAGGCGTAAAACTGTACGTGCACTGAGGGTGGACAAGGAGGCCGATGTGCGAAGAATCTGTGAGGGGGTAGAGCATCACCTGTGGACAGGTGATTCTCGGCCCGCTCACAGGGGAATTCGCGCATTACGTTCATCCAAGCCCATCCCTCGGAGCACTGCAGGTCGAGCAGAGAGTGGTAGGCTCTTGACAGAGGAGTCTGAAGTGAAGGCCCACTGGGCCAGTTACTTTGAGCGGTTGTACCAGGTTGATCCCCCAGCTGTCGAGTTGGACGTCAAGGGTGTCACAATCCCTGTTGCTGACCCTCGAATTAACTGTGGTCCACCTTCGCTTGTGGAAACACGGGCTGCGGTGAACCAGTTGAAACGGGGCAAAGGTCCAGGGATCTGTGGCATCCATGCTGAACTTCTCAAGGCTGGTGGAAATGCTGCACTCGTGTCGTTGCATGCAGTTTTGTGCTCTGCCTGGAACACAGGCATCATCCCAACTGACTGGAAGAGGGGCCTTGTTGTCCCTCTCTGGAAAGGGAAGGGTGATCACCAAGACTGCAACAACTACCGAGGGGTGACGCTGCTCTCAGTGCCGGGCAAGGTCTTTGCTCGGATAATTCTTGATAGGGTTCGCCACCATCTGCTTGAGCACCAGCGTCCAGAGCAGTCAGGCTTTACACCAAAGAGGTCAACGATTGACCGTATCCTTGCCCTTCGTGTCCTCACCGAACGCAGACGAGAGTTTTGGCAGGGGCTGCTTGCAGCCTATGTTGATCTCTGTAAAGCGTTCGATTCAGTGAATCGGGATGTCCTCTGGAGGATTCTTGTTCTTCGTGGGGTGCCACCCAAACTGATCGATCTGATGTCTGAACTCTACTCTGGTACTGAGAGTGCTGTGAAGTGTGGTGGTACCATCTCTGACTTATTTCCAGTTGTTACTTGAGTTCGTCAGGGATGTGTACTTGCCCCCACACTTTTCAGCACTTGTATGGACTGGATTTTAGGGAGGATGTCGGAGAGATCAAGTTGCGGTGCATCGTTTGGGAATGTCAAAATCTCGGACCTTGATTTTGCAGATGATGCAGTCATCTTTTCGGAGACTTCAGACATCCTTTTGGGGGCCCTCGAGGTGCTGAATGAGGAGTAGGAGCCGCTGGGATTACGGGTTTCTTGGGTCAAAACTAAGATCCAGGCTTTCGGTGACATTTTGGATGCTGCTGTCCTGTCTGTGTCTGTTTGTGGTGAGGATGTTGAGGTCGTGGAGAGATTCACTTACCTTGGCAGTGATATTCATGTCTCTGCTGGCTGCGAGTCAGAGGTCAATAGACGTCTGCGTCGGGCCTGGGGAGACATGGATTCACTGGATCATGGGGTGTCGCCCTGCCGGTACCTGTGCGGGAGGAT
>NC_140964.1:138231610-138236610 GCF_056783735.1 Eptatretus burgeri
CTGAACATTACCATTGTTTTGTCATCTCCCATGACATCAAGTTGCTTATTTCAACCAAGTTGTGTGCCCAGCTTGTTTTATTTCGAATATGCAGCGTTCAGATTATTACTGCAATCTTGCAGATCAATCTTTTCACAAGATGACAGGTGAGATTCTCAACCCAATTCATGATGTGTTGTTTAAAACAGAATTAAATCACGATATGACAAATAATATAATTACTGTTTTTTTTTTTCTCACAGGTTGTCCCCAATCAGAACATCGTTGATGACTGATGTTGAAAATGAGTTTTCTGAATTACACGACGAGTGGATAAAAATGAACGACTTTCTTGAAGACATTTATTCCTTTCGAAAAGAAGTGAATGATATTATTGTTGTCTGGGAAGAAGTCCTCTCACGTCCTTTGATCTTGAATGACCCGAGTCCAAGGTGAGAAATTATCACTCTGTCTGTGTGTGTGTGCATGCATGCGTGTCTCTGTCTTTCTGTCTTTTTTCTTTCTGTCGATCTGTCTTTCTCGATCTGTCGATCTGTCTTTCTCTCTATGTCTTTCTCTCTATCTGTCTCTGTCTCTCTATCTGTCTCTGTCTCTCTATCTGTCTTTCTCTCTATCTGTCTCTGTCTCTCTATCTGTCTCTGTCTCTCTATCAGTCTCTATCTGTCTCTGTCTCTCTATCTGTCTCTGTCTCTCTATCTGTCTCTGTCTCTCTATCTGTCTCTGTCTCTCTATCTGTCTCTGTCTCTGTCTCTGTCTCTGTCTCTGTCTCTACATATGTCTCTGTCTTTCTGTCTGTCTCTCTCTGTTTGTCTGTCTCTGTCTTTCTGTCTGTCTCTCTCTGTTTGTCTGTCTCTGTCTTTCTGTCTGTCTCTCTCTGTTTGTCTGTCTGTCTCTCTCTGTTTGTCTGTCTGTCTCTCTCTGTTTGTCTGTCTCTGTCTTTCTGTCTGTCTCTCTCTGTTTGTCTGTCTCTCTCGATCTGTCTCTGTCTCCGTTTGTCTCTTTCTGTTCCCCGAAAACACAACCTTTTATTTGGCATGGTGGTAATTTTTGACTATTTGCTTTTTGTTTTCAGCATCAAAACTGAATCATACATGGGTGGTGAATCGAATGAATTTCACAACCTTGAATGGGAAGATGTTGAAGTTCCACGGTGTGATGACTCGTTTCCAACTTGTTCCAGTTTAAATGTTCATCTGGATGAACTGGACACAAAACTCAATCTTCTGGAGGTAAATGTTATATTTATTAATATCATAATATAATCATCTTTTTATACCCAAATTGTTCTTCACTCTTTGTTTTGAACAGAAGATGTTGATCGAGTTTCAAAATCACAAGACATCTGAAGCAGACTGCTGGGACAGGTCGTCCATTCTCGCAACTGAATATTTACCAAAAGAAAAATATTTAATATTTTCAATCTTGATTAATTATGATATTTGCTTTGCTTTCAATTATTTAATTCGTCATTGTAAAAAAGAACAAAGGAAGTGCAAAGGAGGGGGAGGGGGGATAGGTGTGCCCCCCCCCAACGACCCACCACCCCACTCATCCCACCCCCTCCCTTCCCCGTCTGTGTGTTTGGGGAAGGGTGGGGGTGGGATGAGGGGTGGTGGGTCAAAGGTGGGGGCGCATGGGGGGGAGGGGTGGAGCTTGTGTGGGTTGAGCTTGTGTGGATGGGTGGAGCTTGTGTGGATGGGTGGGTGGAGCTTGTGTGGATGGGTGAGTGGAGCTTGTGTGGATGGGTGGGTGGAGCTTGTGTTGATGGGTGAAGCTTGTGTGTTTGGGTGGAGCTTGTGGGGCTTGTGTGTTTGGGTGGGGCTTGTGTGTTTGGGTGGAGCTTGTGTGGATGGATGGAGCTTGTGTGGATGGATGGAGCTTGTGTGGATGGATGGAGCTTGTGTGGATGGGTGGAGCTTGTGTGTATAGGTGGGGCTTGTGTGGGTGGGTGGAGCTTGTGTGGATGGGTGGAGCTTGTGTGGATGGGTGGAGCTTGTGTGGAATGGTGGGTGGAGCTTGTGTGGATGGGTGGGTGGAGCTTGGGTGTTTGGGTGGGGCTTGTGTGGATAGGTGGGGCTTGTGTGGGTGGGGCTTGTGTGTTTGGGTGGAGCTTGTGTGGATAGGTGGGGCTTGTGTGGGTGGGGCTTGTGTGTTTGGGTGGAGCTTGTGTGGATGGATGGAGCTTGTGTGGATGGATGGAGCTTGTGTGGATGGATGGAGCTTGTGTGGATGGGTGGAGCTTGTGTGTATAGGTGGGGCTTGTGTGGGTGGGTGGAGCTTGTGTGGATGGGTGGAGCTTGTGTGGATGGGTGGGTGGAGCTTGTGTGGATGGGTGGGTGGAGCTTGTGTGTGGATGGGTGGGTGGAGCTTGTGTGTTTGGGTGGGGCTTGTGTGGATAGGTGGGGCTTGTGTGTGGGTGGGGCTTGTGTGTTTGGGTGGAGCTTGTGTGGGTGGATGGAGCTTGTGTGGATGGGTGGAGCTTGTGTGTATAGGTGGGGCTTGTGTGGGTGGGTGGAGCTTGTGTGGAGCTGTGTGGGTGGAGTGGAGCTGTGTGTGTGTGTGTGTGTGTGTGTGTGTGTGTGTGTGTGTGTGTGTGTGTGTGTGTGTGTGTGTGTGTGTGTGTGTGTGTGTGTGTGTGGCTTGTGTGTGAGGGTGCAGCTTGTGGGCCTTGTGGGTGGGTGGGTGGAGCTTGAGTGTGGATGGTTGGAGCTTGTGTGCATGGGTGGGGCTTGTGTGGATGGGTGGAGCTTGTGTGGGTGGGTGGAGCTTGTGTGGGTGGGTGGAGCTGGTGTGGGTGGGTGGAGCATGTGTGGGTGGGTGGAGCTGGTGTGCATGGGTGGGGCATGTGTGGGTGGGTGAAGCTTGGGTGGGTAGAAGCTTGTGTGCATGGGTGGAGCATGTGTGCATGGGTGGGGCGTGTGTGTGTGTGTGTGTGTGTGTGTGTGTGTGTGTGTGTGTGTGTGTGTGTGTGTGTGTGTGTGTGTGTGTGTGTGTGTGGCTTTGTGTGGGTGGGTGGAGCTTGGTTGGATGGGGGGAGCTTGTTTGGATGGGTGGGGCTTCTGTGGGTGTTGCTTGTGTGGATGTGGTTTGTGTGGGTGGAGCAATTTTTTTTTAAATTGAATGAACATGTGTGTGGAATTGATTAACTAATCACAAATTATGTGGATATGATTGATGTGGATGTGTCTTGTGTGGGTGGGGTCAAAAAAATAAAATTTCATTTATTTTTGTTGATCTTTGTCTTTTGTAATTGCTGTGAATCAAATGAACCTTTCATCTCTTTCTCTTTTAAATCTCATAATTTGTAAGTCCAACGGTTTTTTTTCAATTTATCTTTGTCTTTTGTAATTCCTGTGAATAAAATGAACCGAAAATATCTCCCCTGCTAAATCAAATACTGAATAAGTCCAAGGAACTGTATCGATGACATTAACGATTTTAAGAAGTTCATTTGTCCATCGCTTTGTATAACCTTTTTCAAAATGAGATTTCTTCCTGTATATTGGTTCACGAGTCAGTAAGTGACCACGATATTCGTTATTGGTGTGTCTGTCTGTCTGTCTGTCTGTCTGTCTGTCTGTCTGTCTGTCTGTCTGCTTGTCTGTCTGTCTGCCTGCCTGTCTGTCTGTCTGTCTGTCCTGAGCAGAGCTCCGTGGGTTTTGATCCGATCCTGATAAAATTTTGGTGGTAGGTTTATATCATGATCTCGTTGTGTTTTTCTGACAATGGGCGTGGTGTGCCCATTATGGGTGGAGCCACTCCCAAAAGACGTGTTTTTAGGGGGTAGCCGATTTCAATTTACATCTTCTCTGAGAGGGTTTGTCGAATCTGGCAGAGGTTTCGGTATTTGGTTTGCTCACTGGCACCTGCATAGCCCCACAGAGCTCGATTTTTAATTTTAATCCCAAGGTCAAGGTCATGAACTTAGAAAATTTCGAATTTTGACATAAAAATCATCTGACCGTCGAAACTTTGAGAGCTCGGATGATAATATTTTTTTTATGCATAATCTTGAGGTCATTCCCCACTTGAAGTCTTGAAACCATTTTGCTCTATCTCAAACACCTTGCCCGTTGCGCCCCCTTCAAGTTTGTTTTTACGCTGATTTCATCAAAGTATGGATAATGCGAGGAGTGCGAAATGCCATATAGCCTATATGACGTTATATTGTTCCTGGAATGTTCCAGAGGAAATTTTGCACCAAAGGTCATAATCCTTGACCTTTGACCTTTAGAGGTCACAAAGGACAAATTTTCAAAGTTTTGGGAATCGAACCGGGTTTTCGACCTTCTTTGACGAACTAACTCCAATAAGCTATAGCACGTATCCTGTTTCCTTATTTTAATGTCCACAACATTGTTTTGTGACCTTGAAAGGTTATTCAAAGGTCAAATTTTTTAAGTTGTTGAACGAAACCGGGTTTTTGACATTTTGCAGCGAATAACCTGTCACTCGTACCACATCATGTTGATCATTTTTAGAACTTGGTAAAAAATTATCACATTGTCTGATCCATGACTTCTGAAACGATCTGCATCGTCAAGTACCGCTCGTGAACCTTCGCCGTCTCCAGAATTGTACCACCATTTGCCTTTCCACATTTCTCTTGTTAAGACCGTACCTCCCCATCACCTCCTCATCCTCTTCATTCCCTTCCCCAACATACCCATTGGATTCTGCTCCAATCACCACTCTTTCATCCTTGGATACACTCTCCACCACTTCATCGAACTCACTCCAGAAATCTTCTTTATATTCCATTTCACACCCCAGATGCGGTGCATATGCACTGATGACATTCATCATCACTCCTTCAATTTCCAACTTCACACACATCACTCGGTCAGACACTCCTCTCCTCTCCAATACCCTCTTGACATAATCTTCGTTCAGGATTACCCCGACACCATTTCTCCTCCCATCCACACCATGGTAGAACAGTTTGAAATGACCTCCAATGCTCCTCGCCTTATTCCCCATCCACTTGGTCTCTTGTACAC
>NC_140964.1:138244110-138276610 GCF_056783735.1 Eptatretus burgeri
CTTGTGTGGATGTGGTTTGTGTGGGTGGAGCAATTTTTTTAATTAAATAAACATGTGTGGGGAATTGATTAACGAATCACTAATTTTGTGGAAATGATGGATGTGGATGTGTCTTGTGTGGATATGGCTTCTGTGGGTGGGGTCCAAAAAAAATTTCTTTTTTTTTGCATTGATCTTTGTCTTTTGTCATTGCTGTGAATAAAATGAACCTTTCATCTCTTTCTCTTTTAAATCTCATAATTTGTAAGTCCAAGGGTTTTTTTTTCAATTCCTCTTTGTCTTTTGTAATTCCTGTGAAGAAAATGAACCTAAAATATCTTCCCCTTCAAAATCATTTTCCTTACAAGTCCAAGGAACTGTATCTATGACATCAACGATTTAAAAAAGTTCATTTGTCCATCGCTTTGTATAACCTTTTTTTTTCAAATGAGATTTCCACCTGTATATTGGTTCACGAGTCAGTAAGTGACCACTATATTCGTTATTTGTGTGTGTGTGTGTGTGTGTGTGTGTGTGTGTGTGTGTGTGTGTGTGTGTGTGTGTGTGTGTGTGTGTGTGTGTGTGTGTGTGTGTGTGTCTGTCTGTCTGTCCTGAGCATAGCTCTGTGGGTTTTGATCCGATCCTGATAAAATTTTGGTGGGAGGTTTATATCATTATCTCGTTGTGTTTTCCTGACAATGGGCGTGGTGCGCCCATTATGGGCGGAGCCATGCCCAAAAATCGTGTTTTTCGGGGGTGGCCGATTTCAATTTACATCTTATCCGAGGGGGTTTGTTGAACCTGGTCGGGGTTTCAGTATTTGGTTTGCTCAATGGCCCCTGCATAGCCCCACAGAGCTCGATTTTTGATTTTCTTCCCAAGGTCAAGGTCATGAACTGAGAAAATTTCGAATTTTGACAAAAAAAATCATACGACCGTCCAAACTTTGAGAGCTGGGATGACTTTTTTATGCATAATCTTGAGGTCATTCCCCACCGAAAGTCTTGAAACCATTTTGCTCTTTCTCAAACACCTTGCCCGTGGCGCCCCTTTCAAGCTTTTTTCGCTGATTTCATCAAAGTATGGATAATGCGAGGATTGCGAAATGCCATATCGTGTATATGACGTTATGTTGTTCCTGGAATGTTCCAGAGGAAATTTTGCACCAAAGTTCATAATCCTTGACCTTTGACCTTTAAAGTTCACAAAGGTCAAATTTTCAAAGTTGTGGGAATCGAACCGGGTTTTCGACCTTCTTCGATGAACTCACTCCAATAAGCTATAGCACGTATCATGTTTCCTTATTTTAATGTCCACATAATTGTTTTATGACCTTTAAAGGTTATGCAAAGGTCAAATTTTGAAAGTTGTTGAACGAAACCGGGGTTTCGACATTTTGCAGCTAATAACCTGTCACTCGTACCACATCCTGTTGATCATTTTTATAACTTGGTCAAAAATTATCACATTGTGTCATCCTTGACTTCTGAAACAATATGCATCGTCAAATACCGCTCATGAACCTTCGCCGTCTCCAGAATTGTTCTTACGATATCCACAACTTTGAACTTCGGCTTTCTGACATTCATCTCTTTTTAACATTCTAATTTTGTAAATGTTACTGATGGTTTAGTGTTTGTTGAGGTGTGTTAATCGTATCATTATACTTATCTACAATATCCTGAATTCAAGATGATCATTGTTGAGAACCGAGTTGAGTGAATTTTTTATATAGTCTCTCTTTTAAAGTGCAATTGAATCGCTCAATAGCAACTGCTTTTCCTTCATTAAAGGTGCTGTATAATGCAATTCTGTTATTCTTCAGAAAATTCTTAAATGTTTTGTTGTAGAACTCTGTGCCATCATCACTCCACAATTTTTTTGGTTTTCTCTTGCTTTTGTTAAATATCTATTGAAAGGCTAACATAAGAGTATCAACTGTTTTGTTTTTTAAAGGGGCACCCCACGCATTTCTACGCCTCAAATCAACAACGGTTACAGCATCGTGTACTTGTACACCTTATCATTATTGATTTCAATCAAATCAGTGGACCAGATATAATCAACTTCCTTTGAATAAACCGTCTTCCATGAAACTTTGTGATTATTGGTTTATGTAATTCATCAGCTAATTGCTCTTCAATCTTCATGATATCATTCCAGCCGATAATTTTTTTTTTGAATTTCCCAGCCCAAGTTTCAATTTAGCACTGATCGTCTTCTTCACGATGAACCGATCAACTTTTTCACTCAAGGTTGGATTTTGTATCAGAGACAAATTATACAACATTTCTCTATCGGTTTCATGTTTTTCTTCCAACGTTGTGCTATTTCCATAATCAATATCATCCCTCATGGACACTTCATCAACTCAATTGATAGGTTTACTCCATCATTTAGGATTGTCAGCCTCATCTAGTCTTTTATTCAAGTTTGTTCCTGGACCACAGAAAGAATACCCTGGTCGTTGTAATTCCCCTGGTATTCCAGTTGTTGTTAATTTACTTCCTGATAAAAACTTTTGTATATCTCCCCCACGTTTGTGTTTTGGGAATTCACTCTTTTTTCAGCCACACACTGAACATGTACCTTTTTGTATAACCCTATTATTTTTACTTTTAATATCCGAGATATTTTTACTTTTGGTTTTCTTTTTACATTTTAGACAATAACTCATTTATTTATGAGAAAAATTCCTACAAAGTGTGAAAACTTTTTTAGTTTCAAACATGCACATTTGCATCTTAATTTTTGTAAGTTAGTTTATTTATTTAAGAAAAAAAAATGTAAAACTTTAATTAAAGTCAATCACACCAAGGAAAACGATGTTAATAGTCTTGACGCAAATATTTCTCATAGACTTGTCAATTCTTTATTTGCCTCCTCGGTGCATTGAGATTTATTCATTTTCTGTAATACCCCCAATCTTTTTCTAATCTCACTGGTTTCCATATTTTTATATTTATTTATTCTCTCTTTCCTCCCTCTCCCTATCCTCCTTCTCTCTCTCTCTTCTCCCTTGCCTCCTTCTCTCTCTTCTCCTTCTCCTCATTTGTCTCAGTTTCTTCAACTCCTTTCTTGTCCCTTTCTATCGTTGAATCACTTTCAACCCATAGAATATCATACATATATTCATCAGGATTTCTTCTTATTCCTGTATTCAAAATAATTTTTTTTTTAAACAACAGGAAACAAATAAAATTTCTTCTGAATTTCTTAAAGAGCCTTGCGTTTTCTTAACTTTAAAATTTATTCATTATTTAACATTTTAATTAAATCCAAAGTTGTTGGTTTATTAGCATCAGTATAAAACCAATCGTTTATTGAAAATACCTCATTCTTATGTTGTGGAACATATTTATTAAAATACTGAATACCCTTTTCTTGAAGGTATGCTTAGACACAGAAATGATAATTTTCTTGAAGCCTTCTTCCTGTCATTTATGTATTAGAAATATATGACAGATTAATATGACAGGAAACACCTCCCCATCTTCCTATAGTTCAATCATTTTGTATTTCCTTACTTGTTATATATAATCCTGTTCTTTGTGTTTTCATGATATAAACGATGGCAAAACCATTATTATATTTACCCTTATTAAATTCTTCTATTTGTTGTTTACTAATTGTGCTTCCACAAAACTCATTCTCGGCACTAAGTGGATAATATTCTACCTTACGAGACTGATTTGATTGTTTCAGGTCTTCTCGGTCAATTTTAAATGATCAATTATACCTTAAATCATTCATATCATACCCCCATTGTTCTATTCTCATACAAACGATATGCCCTTCTTCATAAAATTGTATATGAATTGGAACTGAATTCTGTATGGTCTGGAGATAAAATCAACACTTCTGAATCTTTGGAATACACAGCCGTTTTATTGAAGGATATACAGTGTCTCACAAAAGTGAGTACACAATGTACATATTTTGTTGTAACTTTTTACTTTGATGCATTATAAACAGAAGACTCAAGGAAATGATAGAGTAGACATTCTGTCATACATGTACAGGCCCAAAACATTTATTCTCTGGAAACAATGTGGCAAACTGGGCACATCTCTGAAAAGGCGGGTAGGGGGGCAACAAAAGTGAGTACACCCTCTGTACTTTCTCACATTGAAGCGTTATTGTTTTCAGTATTTTGTGTGTCTACAATTGTTTTTGAGCACAGCAGCTATTCTACTCGGTATGGAGTTGACCAGAGTTCCACATGTCGTTGCTGGGATCCTTCCTGTTCCACTCCTCTGCAATGACTTCTCGAAGTTGCGTGATGTTGGACACCTTTCATCCCTCAACCTTACATTTCAGGATGCCCCACAGGTGTTCTATTGGGTTTACATCAGGTGACATGCTTGGCCACTCCAACACATTGACCTTCGACTTCTTCAGAAAGGCAGTTGTCTGCTTGAAACGATGCTTCAGATCGTTTTCGTGCTGAAATACAGCTCCTCTCCCAAGTTTTTTCAGGGAGAGTAACATCTTCTCCTTCAGGATGTCACAGTACATCGTCGAATCCATGTTTCCGTTGATGAACTTGAGCTCTCCAGTACCGGCAGCACTCATGCATCCCCAAACTATGACACTACCACCACCATGCTTGGTGCTCACCACTACCACCAGGTGAGTGGAGCTTGTGCTGGTGGAGAAATTTTATTTGTTTCCTGTTGTTAAAAAAAAAAAATTATTTTGAATAAAGGAATAATAAGAAATCCTGATGAATATATGTTTGATATTATATGGGGTGAAAGTAATTCAACGATAGTATTATATACTAGACAAGTCTGAAGCTTGACAGTAGGGATAACGCACTTGTCTTGGTTCTGTTTCCCAGGTCGCCGCCAGACACGCTGCACTCCATCAGATCCAAACAAATTGATCTTCGTTTCATCAGACCAGAGGACATGTTGCCAGTCGTCCAAAGGCTTGGATTAATGTGCTTCAGCAAATTGTTTGCAAGCTTTCTTGTGGCTCTGCTTCAGGAGAGGCTTACGCCTTGGATGACACCTATGCAACCCGATACGATGGAGGGTACGACGTATGGTTTGCGCACTATCAGACTATCCAGAAGCTGTAGAAATCTCTTCAGCAATCTTGGCAGCACTTTGTCATCTGTCTTGGAGGACTAGATTCTGAACTTGACGAACAGTACGTGCAGTCATCTTTGCTGGTCTGTCCTGGCGAGCGCACTTCATTGTTGTCCGCTTCTTGGAGAACCTCTGGATGACCTTGGCTACGGTGTTGGGGCTTACGTTCAAAGAAGCACTGATCTTCTTGTATCCTTGGCCATCCTTATGTAGGGCAACGATTCGATCTTTGAGATCTTTCGAGAGCTCTTCACCATGAGGAGCTATGCTGCTTTCTCAATAACGATTGGTACAGTATTTCCTTTGCAATTATTTCTTCAGCAAGCAGATAGATAATGACTGCATTGAGTACACTTCTTCACTTTTTACATACAAGGGAGGTTGCAGCTCTCTGAACATTGTGTGTATTGTTTGGTGCATATTTGTACCTTTTACATTCTTTGACTTAAATATGCAGAAAATGATGAAAATGGAAGCTGTGTTTTACCATGCTTGACTCGCTTTTGTTGCCTGCTCTTTCAGAAATATAAATAATATGCCACATTGTTTTTATGGAATGGCAGTTTTGTGCCTGCATACATATTGCAGAATGTCAACTCTGTCATCACCTCTGAGGTTTTGCTTCCCGCACAGCTGCTTAAAAAGTTACACTGAATTATTTACGTATTTTTGAGGGGGTGTGCTCACTTTTATGAGATACTGTAGATTGTGATAAATCACTTAATCTCACCAAATCATTTGCATCAGTCGGGCTTGAATAATTTATGAATTTGTAAGCATTTTTCATGTTTATATTTGTCGTTCAGCCTGTACCTTTGTGTAATAATTTGATAAATCAAAATCCAGTTCTTGGGATTCACCAAAGATAGAACCATCTTGAGAGAACCAACATAAGTCATTTATATTAGATTAAAAATAGTCATTAAAATTTTTATTTTTGTCGAGTTGAAATACCACACACAGACATAATTGACCACAACACTTGGAATTTAATTCTTGGACTTGAAATGTTTGATAATTCTGTTATAAATGATAAACAATGATAAACACCATTCTGTAAGAATTTTATGACTTCAACAGGTGGTGGAAGACCAAAACTATCAAAATAATATTTGTCTTGACGATTAAAAATACAAACCAAATGAGAACCGTTCCCATTATTATCTTCTCAGTTCACAATAATATTCTTTGTATGTTTAGACACGTTTGTTAATTCATCTCTCATACAAATAACCACATTATGAATTTTTAATTTGTTACAATATTTGACAAGTTCTAAATTTGATGTTGTATTCTTTCCAAATTCTTTAAACCACTCATAAACGCTCATTTATTTCTTTATTTGAAAGATATACTGTAATCCATTACCCCCTTTTAGTTAATTTTACACCTGCTTGTGAGAAAGAAGAAAGCATATCTCCAACTTACAATATCACTTTTACAGGCAGACTTCCAAGTTTTTCAGCAAAATCTACAATTACACCAATTCCACTAATTTGTTTCTCTAACTCTTTGTTATGTCTTTCCAATTCTTTTTGAGCCCGGAGTTGAACCTTCCTTTCGTTGGCAGTTTTCACCGCTGCTGAAATACCAGTTGATGCTCCAGCCATACTTAAACCAGCAAATAAAGGAATTAGAAATGGGAGAAATCCTCCACTCGTCTCTCTTATTGAATATTTCTTCAACATTGGTTTTGACATTTTAATTTGAAGTGAGCCAGTGTCGTTCAAGATTTGTTAGGGTTAGGGTTAGGGCAAAGTCTCTTGTGAGCAAAACATCAATTCTTACTGCTCCTTTTCTCTGAATTGTATTCATTTTAATCATACAAGGCTTTTGATTTTGAACACAAGATGATAGTTTATGAAGATTGATTTGATTAACATATTCCCCAGTTGGCACTTTAGTACTTATTGATTTATGAAAAAAAATTACGTGAGACTCATCAGAACATCATTATCTGTATTAATCTGTAATTGTTTCTTCCAAAAGCAAACTATATGCATCAACTTCTTCACTCTGTCCTCTTTCAATGTATAGGGAAGTATCCACTTGATTAGACGTTATAGTTTCCTTTTGAGCACTCAGGTCAATCGCATAGATTGTATACAGACTTTTAAATGCTGTCATATCCAAAATAGGTTCTTTATTTCCATTGTTTTCACACACCTTTTGGTAAGACTTGCATGCTTCAGCATAATCATTTTTTTTTCCAATCTATCTCGTGGATAAAATGTTCCATCTCGAGAAACACGAAGTTGTTTCACCTTCGCGTTATCACTCAATGCATTATTCTTATCAGTAGTATTATCACCATGCTGCCTCTCCTCCCATTATCACCATGATGTTAATAGTCTTGACGCAAATATTTCAAATCGACTTGTCAATTCTTTATTTTCCTCCTGTGTGTGTTGAGATTTATTAATTTTCTGTAATTCCCCAATCTTTTTTTTTCATGAGTCACAGATATCGTGGGTTTCCTTCCAGAACACCCAAATTCCATGTGTAAGTGGTTTGGTTCAGATTAACGTGTTGACATCTTCTTTTAAGTTATGATACATTGAGTGGCTTCTTTGAGTTGTCTTCTATTCAACATCTCTTCTGTTTTAAGATGAGGAGTATATTCACTTATATACCAACTAATTTCATCAATAACAAATTTATTCGAAGCAGCAAAAGCATGAGCGACACCAAAAAGCAATCTATTTTCATTATCATTCCTTTGCAGTTGAAATCTAATTTTAAGACCATACAGAACTTTATCATGATCACAAAATCCAAATATACTTTTCAGAGGAACTTCCACAGTCAAACTATTATCTGCTTTTGTATTATCATTATACATTCCTTTTCTTTGACTATATCCAGGGTCTGTGTTTGTTCCCATTGACATATCAGGAAGAAAACCTTCGACAGCTCCCTTTCCCATTCTATCACGAAATGAATATAGTGTAAATTTCATCATTTCAGATGCAGCAGAGAAATAATCAACCGCTTCAACTTCTTGTGGTCCAATGGACAAACGAACACTATCAAACATTTTCCAGAATAAATCATTTACGAGTGTAGCGTTTGTGTTATTCTCAGCCTAAGTGAATGTAAATTTACACAATAAGAAACTTTTGGATTGATTCAAATAAGTTTGTTGATTATTTATTTCAAAACTTTTTGTTCCATTTGCATTGCAGTCTGTTCCAGTTATGCATTTACCTTGAAGTAATCTTCTTTTTGAGTGGAGTTTGAGATGACAATGGTATCATCCAAATTATAGATACCATCAATTGCTTCCATAGCTGTATTTATTTGAGAAAAAAGATGTTAACATTTTGGAACCCTGACCCAAGTATTTGAATTATTTTCTGTCGTTCTTGGGGGGGTGAGGGGACGACGACCGAGTTTTGCCTTTGTTAATTTCTTTTATTGCTTGTAATTTATAAGAACTTTTATACTCTTTATAGTACTTGATACATTTCCCACAGTTGAAGCAGTTGAACCAATTTGGTCTTTATGTTGAAGAATAGTTGAACCGATACCCATTTGAGTATCAATTATCCCATCTCCTCTAAATTGATGTCCAACACCCCTTTGTCTCTTCAGTTTATAGTATCCTCTACCAAGAAACATACCTTCACCCTTGTAGTGTGGGGAAAGGAATATCCCATCACCTGTAATTATTTTATATTTTCCAAACCCGTGTTTCCTTACATTAACTATCATATTTATTTATTGGAAAACTTCACGAAGGTGAATTCTGATGGATATAATTTTTCCATGAAAAGAAATCATGCGATTATCTTGGTTGGTTGTTCTAAAATTTACTCTGTGTATGGTTTTTCCTGACACAGGGAGATAAACCAGATTTTTGGGTTCCATATTGAATTTATAACCAATTGGGGTTGAGTATGCACTGAATGAAAATATTGTATTTGTTTTTATTCCATCATTATAAGCACCATCAATCAAATCACAGTGAATTAATACTGAATTTATTCCTGAGGATATTTGAATGACAATATCACTGTAAAACGTCCCATTAGTTTCAATCTTTTTAGAGGAGAAACCCAATAACTCTCTAAATGATATGAATTATCAATTGTGAAATCAACCTTGTAGTTATTTTTAAGTTTAATCGTTGTTTTTGAATATCTATAACAATATTTTTTGGTTCATCACCCTGTTTTTTCAAAAGACGAGCAATTTCGGAAGATATTTGAGAAATCTCATATGCTCCGGGTGAAACTGTTGTAGTTTTGTATTCACTTCCCGGATTATAACTAAACTTGTCATTTTTCTCGGTGAGATTAAATAAGGTATTATAAGTTTCCATGGACAATAAAGACGCCTCATATTCTTTTGTTGCGTCAAGTTATCGTGTGTATGGGAATGAAGATGTGTGGTCGCTTGTTGTGAAATTAAAACTAAGGATTGTGCTTCTCATCTTATTTAACATGAAATAAAATGTCTTTGCATTGATATTTATTAGTTATTTTCATGTTCATCAACTGGTCGAAAATGGCTGATGCTTCATTAAAACAATTGTTATTTCCAGCCTCTCACGACCTAACAACAATAACAGTCTATTGACTAATTGCGATGGGTCATTTGGAAGAAAACGAACACCTGAACCAAGGATACTTAAAGCCTGAATAATGTGTTTCTCCTTTTCATTCTTCCTACTTTTACCAGAAAGACTATCCCTCTAATTAAGAGAGTTCAGCAGATCAATATGTACTCCATCATCATTATTTTTCATATCCAATGGTTTGTCAAAATATTTTTATTCATCCCTCAGTTGAGGAATCCCCAACAGTTGAACCTAGTCTTCCATCTTTTGTGAGAGGAAACATTAATCTGGGGGTTAATTTAACAGTGGGTTGAGCAGAACTCAAGAACCTTAATTCATCATGAAATATCAACACCTTTTCTTGAATAAGATAAAATATTGCTGGTTGTTCGGTTGGAATGAGTCCTGCTTTGGTTTTTGCATCCGCTGAATATTCATTGTTTTGGAGAGCATTCACAATATAATCAGGGAGTTGATTAATCTCTTCCAGTTGTTGAAATAATCCTTCATCATCTTCTGATTCTCCGATATGCCCTATTTCTTCTTCTGTCATTTGACTGAAATCTTTTAACATCAGAAGTTTTTTGGAGTATATTCTATTGTGGGAACTGTGGAAACATCTATAATTTTTTGGGGAAGTTTTTAAAAGTGGTTTAAAAAAATTCTCTTATTTTTCTTTCAAATGCTTCTTCACCCGTTAGTTTCTGTCTGCGTTTCTTCTTTTTGTCTTCCTGTTGTTTTACAACTTTTGAAACCAACTCTTGATGTTCCTTCAATCTTCTTGGTTTTTCTTTTGCATCCGTTTATTTATTGGAAAATATCATTTAATGAATTGTAAAGATCAACAGGGAAATTTTCCTTTTCTGCATCATCAAAGTAGATGTGTTCAAATAAATCCTTTTCTTTCAATATTTCATCAAATTCTTTATTTACATGAATACGAGTTGTAATTTCTTCTTCACCAATACTTGCATCTCTGGTTTTCATACGTTTGCGTTGTTTCTTCATCATCAAAACCGAATGATAAAATCTTGACTCCATTACCACTCAGATGTTTTATAATTAATTTGTCCCATTCCTTCTGGATTAGTTTCTTATATCCCAAGACCACCAGATTTTAGTTTCCTTAGCTCACTCTTACAATGTGAATATTTTGTTGTACCAAGAGAAACCTCAAATATTTGACCTTCATTCCTCAATTGCATGTGTTCCTCCACTGAAATATAGAAATAATCTTCACCTTCTTCCTCTCCAGGTCTTATTGCTCAAGTTGTTGGATACAATGTGTATCACAGGGTATTTTTAAACCAAATATAAAATATTCTCATTTGTACTATACAAGAACCTTGATTTATGAAAGTTATTTTTTTTCCAGAAGCAGATTTACCGACAAGATTTATAATAGTTGTCATTTTTCCATGTAATTGTTTGTAAAATAAAATATATATATCCCTTAATATCTCATCTTGTTTCACAACAATATATTTATATTTTTCAGTCATGTGCTTCATGTAATCCCCAAATTGCTTTTTACTGCACAATGTGGAAAAATTGTTTATATTGGTGTGTTTTTAAATATAGGATTAGCCCAGATCCCCCATTAAATGCATGTCAGGAGGTGGTGGTGTACCGAGAGGTTCTTTTTCTTCGTTCCCCTCTCCGAACGAGTCTCCACCCAGTGCCCTGGGAGGCGAGCGAGGGTGAGACAGACCGCCGAAAGAAAGGCAGGGACTGCATGATGTCTGTCTGCCATCTGCTGAGGATTCAGCTGTATGGAAACGACTCGTGGGAGGCTGCTGTGTTCATCGGCGATTGACTGAGGTCATCAACAGGTTCAACCTGCGTAAAACCATGGAGCCTCTGTAATTACTCACCTCACGGCTCAACACCGTCACCCAACATCCCAATTTGGCCTTACCTGGTGAAAAGCCAGCTGGAGTATACCATAGATCTTTCGTCTTGGGCCATCAACCTTGCCGAGGCTGCGTGCGCAAGCGTGCCAGAAGAAAGGACACGCCGCCATCTTGCCATGCATTGACCTCGGCTTGTCACGAGCCACATTCATGCCTTCAACACTTCCTCTCATCCATGAAGCATCACCAAGTACTCTGTGTCTTGTCTGCATGTTGTCTGGGGTTCCCTTTGAAACCCATAGCTTCATGGCTTCACCCACACCCTGCCCAGTGCAGTGCAGAGCAGAGCCCCCATCCTCAAGCAAGCCTCCAAGTAGCCGGATTACAGGCACGCACACCACTACGCCTGGTTATAACATTGTCATGAATGCTTTGCTTGTGATGCTGATGCGTCCCCAATAAATCTGGCTGAGTTATAAAAGATTTGCCACCTTGAATTAATTTGTTCTGCACCAAGCAATGATCCAGTCTGTAACAGAGATGTATTTGGCTGTCAAAAGCAGGGTATGATTGACCTCACTGGTCTGAATCCTTAATATCTATTGAATAAAATAAAAGTATTAGCATTGTTTTTGATGGAACGACGAGGAAGTTGAAAGTACGATTGACTAAGATAAATACAATTACAAGAAGAATGTCTCCCTCTTGTGTAGTCGCTGTCCATTACCGTTTGGTTTCTCTCTAACACAATTATCAAAGATAACAAGGTTCTTTGTTTTGATCTCTTATATCTTTGTGTATCACAAAATAGTTGTTTTAAAACCTTGTGAGAGTAGTTGATATTCAAATTGAAAAAGTCAACTTTAATAATTTTTACAAAGGAGCAGGTTTTTGTTTTGTTTTCAAAATGAGTAAAACATTATCTATTTTATTTATACAAAATCTTATGTTGATATTTTCCTGAAAATGAATCATTAATATAACAATCCCCTGAACATTTCTCAAATACATTCAGTGTCTTCTCATCCTCCATGAGGATCTCTAAATTGTTGTGAACATTTTTTAGTTTTGAAAGAATAATGTTACTCAAATGAAAGTACATTAAATCCAATAATTTTATTAACAAAGAGATGAAAGCATCCACAAGACAAAGATGACATTTCCTGGCATTGAAATGTTCTTCGGCAAAATAACTCCAATACATGTCTAAGAAGTGAAAAGCTAATGATGTAATCATGGCAACAGTTGCAGCATTATCAACCAGGTCACTTTGTTCCAGAGCAAGACATTCTTTTTTTTTCAACATTTTGGGTAAAGGGAAACATAACTGACAACCAATTCAACTTCTGTAAAAATTAAATTAATAAAGTACATGGACATTATTACATATGATCACCCCATTCCTGGAGGAGAAAAAAAATGTTACACAAGTTCAAATAACAATGGCAGCCAGTGCTCATTTCAAGTATTCATTTAATTCATGGCAAATCAAAAAGACATGCTCCTCAAAGTCACAAGGTAGATCTTGACAGGTAAACAAGTTTGGGGGCTCATAGCAGCAGTTTGATTCACCAAGTGAGCTATGCACATTAAATGCAGCTGCAATGGCTGCACAAACCCCCACACCATTGAATACATGTTGCAGAGGACTCACCATGTGGACCTTCAGGGCCTCAATTGTGCATTGAAGCAAGTTCACGGTTTTTTTTTTTTTTGCAGAGTAGCAATTTGTGAGTGTGGCTGAGGACCTTCCTCCAGGCCTGCCTGGCACCATATGATGACGACAAGGGTTTGACTTGTCCAACCTTCTCCTTCATGGGTTTTTCTTTTGTCTGTCCAGTTCAGTAAATCATACATTTCATGGTTGAACTGCTCTCAACACTCCAAAACAAACAAAATCAAGGTTAAACATGCCAATCCATAAACATCAGGGGCTCATGTATTTCAACAACACTGGCAGGTTCTTTCAGAAGAATAACTTGCATTATATGTTATATCAATATTTTATCCCTTTTTTTTTCCCATAAATGACATGCTAAAATATACAGAAATCTCAATTGTATTTACATGCAAAACATTCAATACCTGCACCATAACTATGAAAGTTAGCTCTTGTTTTGATTTTGCAGTTACCATTTTAACATTCATATCTGCTAAACAATTCAGTTTCATTCACAAGCAGTTCCTGAGAAACTGCCTTTATTTATTTATTTCCAGCTCACTTAGCACTTCCATACTGATGAAAAAATGGTCAAGTCAGTTTTAGAAATACCTCAACTTGCTTATGTAAACATACAAGAAGTATCACATCATCAGAAGACAGATGACAGGTAATATTTACATTGGCTTGTTGCATCATCGCACTCTTTTCAACAATATAATTCTTGTTTGTCTTTCTACAAATTGTAGAGGTATTTTACTTCAATTAGTTACAATACATGGGACAATTGCTGTTGGTCTCACCACTCTTCCAGTCATTCTGCATTATGGTTATGTAAATACCATGCTGTTTTGCCTTGCAGTTCCTAATTTGTAATGTTGACCAATCTGCCAATCAATTCAATATTATCTTAATTAAATTCTCAGTGACTTTTCCCTGTCCTCAATGCACAGATCAACAAGGTCCATAGGTACAGTGGTTGACAAGTTATTAATAACCAATCATCACTTGTATGATGAAAAGAAACATGATGGTTCATTCAA
The DNA here is from genome assembly GCF_056783735.1 of Eptatretus burgeri. Lineage (NCBI taxonomy): Eukaryota > Metazoa > Chordata > Myxini > Myxiniformes > Myxinidae > Eptatretus > Eptatretus burgeri. The sequence goes on from NC_140964.1 coordinate 138,258,303, forward strand.
TGAGTTTTTTTTTTTTTTTAAATGAGCTGAGTCTGAAAGTAATTAACAGTTACCATACACAACCTCCATGTTTATGTATTTGACAACCGATCCAGTAAAAAGTGTGAAAATCACATGCATCGCTTGTTCATCATTGAAACATAGGTGTGTGCAAGGTTATGACATCACACTGTCACACTTTGATCTGAGGGCGATAAATAGAAATTTATCCAACATCACAACTCTTCCTGTCATGCATGCCAATTCACTGTCAACATTTAAATTTTATAACTGCAAAATTGTTTCATCATTCTTAACCTAGACTTTTACTACCCCCAGCCACACAATACCAAAGTATTCACTTCTTGTTATAATTTAAAGCAAAGTTGAACATTCTTACATTAATTTCACAGGAGTAATTAAACAAGAGCAGCATGGCTAATATTTTAGTCACAGTAGTCCAGCAGCATAGTCTGATATTTCAGATCAATTGTTCAAATTTCCATAAAAGCACTAAAATTGGTGCAAAAAAATACACAACTTTGAGCAATTGATTTGCTATGCTATGCTGCAGTACTACAGGGTGGAAGTCTTTTTTTCAGGCTCTCAGCACCACATGCAGATCAGATACAATAGTTCCAGGTTGGAACAATCAACTTGCATTCTTAACACAAAATTCAACCTTTCCAATCACATTGCATTGCATTCACAAGTCCATGCAACAATTTCACAGCAAGCAAACTTCCAGTGAGTACAATGAACAAACAAACATTCATAACACTTATCTATTTACCTGGGTCGGAACTCAGTCTCAGCATGACGCTGTTCGATTATATTGCTTGCACACCTCCAGAGACTGGGAGCTGAACACAGCCTTTCTGGACCAGGCCTGCACTCCAAACTTGTCACCAAGAGGAGCCCTCTCTGCACTCCCATCTCCTCTTTTAGTACTCCTCTGGCTCCTCATTTCCCTATAGAACTTTTCTCAGGAAAAGGCAATTTGCAAAGTCTTACACATGTCCCTCTCCATGGCCTGGGGCAGGTTGCCTCAATATACACAATCTCATCACTATTTCCAATCTTTCAAACCAACATCACAAATACAAGGGTATGCACTTCAATAAATGCTGGCCAGCACTGTAATAAAGCAACCACACAGCAAGGTGGGACTCAAACTCCCCATGCAGAGATCCCCGATATCTATTCAGGCCTTTCAATAAAATTAACTGACATACTTTCTTTTGTTCAAAGTACATTGCCCACCGCCCGAGAAAAGACAAACGCTCTCCGCTTCCCATGCTCAAGACTGCCTCCAGGAATTTAGTACATCCAGTTTCAGGCACCAATTGTTGTTAACTGTTTTAACCAACTCGATGTAAATCCTGTGACTCAAATGAAAGCCACAATTAATTCACTGTCCACAACAGAAAGTACATTAAATCAGATAATTTTATTAACATTGTACTATGCAGTTCAAAACACTGAGATGTAAGCATCCACAATGATTGCACTAAACTAAGATTACATTTCCTGGCATTTATATGTTCTTTCATCCATAAGGTTTTTCTAGTTTTGAATGTATTACCAGAAGGAGAGGAGAAACTTTTGTTGGAAATACTTTAATTGATGTTCTTCCAGATATACTAAAAGCCCTTCCACTGAAAGAAATTGAAGAACTCATATTATTCATCTTTATTCAATTTTACATCTTTTGTCTTGATACATTATATTTATGAAGTGAAAAAAGTTGGAGAATAAAATGGTTTTAAGCACAGATTCACCTATGAATTAAACAATTTCCATCAAGAAAGTTTTATTATATATAAATATGGTGAATGCAAACATCGCAATACGTTGTAATCACGAATATAAATGTTATAAAAAAAAAACCACATTCAATCTTTTCAGACAAATATCTCCACTTGACCAAGAAACAAAACATTGTGATATATGAAAAAATTATATTAAACGACTTCAAATGACACAACAATGAAGAAAGGGAAGCTAAATTTTTCATTGAAAACACTGATGGGGCATTTAAAGGACATATAAAAATAAGATCGTTTCACTTTCAAGACCCTGGACCATCTTCAATTATGTGAGTAGAGGATTAATAGGGTTTCCAAGGCATCCATTCAAATGAACAGGGATAAAGGTAAAAACTCAATCAATGCTGGAAAAGCCCAAAACAGGAGACTGATTCCTCCCCCTCCCATACAAACAAGTGTAAAATTGAGACTGATCTCTGCCCCATTGAGCAAATGTTAAACTGAGACTTACTAATTAAAGTACTTCCTTCCTTTTATAATTTCATTCCATTCAAAGAGTGATCCAATGAATATTTGTTCATGTTCTACTCCAGGTAATAAATTAATTTTCCTGTTATATTCACTTATCTCTTCAAGCACAAAAGAAAGGGCTGTTTGGGTGAGTTTCATAAAATGGGGATGTATTTTTAGAAGTCGTGCTGCTTAAAATTAGGAAGTATTAAGTGTCCGTGTCTGATCGTGAAACAACACTAACAGAACAAAGTTCAGTTAAAAACAGCTTTTAAACACAAGTTGCATCAAAATAATTTAAAGCATTTTCATTTTAAAATGAGTCAGACTGCTTGAAAACATCTCCCAAGCTGTCTCACCCAAACAAAGTCATTTCCCATGGGGAAACACATCCTGGAAAAAATTGTTGTGAAATCTCCCATTACATCATCAACTTGCTTATTTAAACCAAGCTGTGTGCTGAGCATGTTTTATTACGACAATCTTACGGATCAATCATTTTCACAAGATGAGGTGAGATTCCCAACGCAATTTATTATTGAAAACAGAATTAAATCACGATACAACCAATAATTATTGTGCGTCTTTTTTTTTCAACAGATGTGGAGAATGAATTATCTGATTTACATGAGTGGATAAAAATGAACAACTTTCTTGGAGATTTATTCGTTTCGAAATCAACTGAATGATACCATTGTCGACTGGAAATAATTGCTCTCACGTAATCTAACATGGAATTAACACTTTGTCTCTTTCTGTTCTTCTTCCACACAACCTTTTATTTGGCAGGTGGTAATTTTTGAATACCTGTTTTTTTATTTTCAGAATTAAAACTGAATCATGCATGAGCTGTGAAAAGAATGAATTTCACAACCTTGAATGGGAAAATGTTGAAATTACATGGGGTGATTCATTTCCAACTTGTTCCAGTTTAAATGACTATCTTCTGGAGGTAAATGTTATATTTATTGTTTTAATCACATCATGCAGTTATCTTAGAACACCATAATTCTTCTTCACTCTTTGTTGTGAACAGAACATGTTGATCAAGTTTCAAAAACAAACCATCAGACTGCTGCAAAAGAAGATTTTGTTCAATTATAAATGCTTTCCTTAAAATTATCTGATTTTGAATTCCAAGAAAACAATAAAGGGGGTGGGGGGGGTAGGTACACTCCTCCAACAACCCACCACCAACCTCCACTCTCCTCTCCAGGTGGGTGGGTGGAGGTTGTTTATAGGCAATATTGGTGGAGCAATTTTTAAAATTAACTCATCACTAATTATGCACATATGATGAATGTGGTTTAATGTGGGCAGAGTCAAAAAATTAAATCAATTTTCATCTTTTATAATTCCTGTGAATAAAATAAACCTAAAATCTCTTCCCCCTTTAAATCATATACCTTCTTAGTCCAAAGAACTGTATCTATCACATCAATGATTTCAAAAAGCTCATTTGTCCATCGTTTCATGTAACCTTTTTCAAAATGAGATTTCCACCTATGTATTCTTACGATATCACCAACTTTGAACTTAGGCTTTCTGACATTAATCTCTTTTTCATATTCTAATTTTGTAAATGTTTCTGATGGTTTGGTATTTGTTGACATGCAAGCCGTATGATTATACTTGTCTACAATATCCTGAATAAAAGATGACCATTGTTGAGAACAGAGTTGAGTGAATTTTTTTTTTTTAATATATATAGTCTCTCTTTTAAAGTGCGATAAAAACACTCAATAACAACCACTTTTCCTTCATTAAAGGCGCTGTATAAGGTAATGCTGTTATTTTTTTTTAGAAAATTCATAAATGCCTCGTTATAAAACTGTACCCTCATCAGTCCTCAGTTTTCTTTTGCTTTTACTAAATATCTGTTGAAAGGCTAACATAAAAGAGTATTACCTGTTTTGTTTTTGATTTATAAATAATATAACCAAGCAATAACAAAACCAAAGAGTGGAGATATAATCAGCCTTTGAATTTAAATGGGAAACAAAGAATGTGAGAAATATCAAATAAGTCTTAGTGAAGAAATAAGTTAGAGGATGTAAAGAAAAAAAAATTAATATCCTTGAATGGACTGAAAACTTATGGTTATCAACTGAACAATGGAAAAAATTTACTGCAATCTCAAAATATGCAGCTCAGGAGGTGGTCAAACAAGAGCATTGAGAGAAGTTTATCATTTCTACTCAACAAAGACATTGGAACCAAGTTCTAAAATAACCTTAGTGATGAATGCAATAAGAAAATTAATTTATTCCCAAAAGTAGAGCATGAACAAATATTCATTGGATCACTCTGAATGGAATGAAAATATTGTTGCGGTGCTGGTGTCAGCCACCAACCGACCGCTCTGAATGGAGCCGCAAGTCAAGTCGGCCTGACTGATCGCCCGGAATATAGATCACCGCCCGGATAAATCCGAGTCGACGGGTCCTTGTACAAGAACCAAAATACGCCAATGGGCAGATCACGTGGGGGTAGGGTTGATTGCCAATCTTCAATGCCTCCAAGCCTAACTGCTCCCTATAAACGCAAAGGGTTGCCCTCTCTGGCATTGCCCCCACCCCCCTCCGATGCCCACATGGCATGTTGATGCCCCGGGTCACTTTCAGAGGGTCGCCCGTGCCCATGACACTGCCCCCATGGCATTCTGGCACTACGGGTCCCATTTCCGACGGGTCGCCTGTGCCCACAACTCTATCCCGGCCCCTTGGCCAACTCTGGCCCACGAGTCCGGTGCCTGGGATGCCCACAAAACAAAACTCACCTTTCCACAGCCACGCTCCCAACCGGTCCATGAACTCTTGCACCCCTCTAAACGGGTTTCCTGCCTTCTCTCAACAACAACAACAACAACAACAAAACGACCTCCTTTTAGCAAGTTGAACTACCCACTAACTAACATTAAAGTGACCCCAGGGTCTCTTGGGTGGGAATCACTCCTCCCCCCCCCCCAATCAGTCATCGCACCATGCATACTACATTCGCTCCACTCACACACTTGGGCCCACTGTCCCACACTTTCTATTTCACACCAACACTCTATACTGCCATCCTTCCCAACTCGTGCTCCCTTGTCGTCCCTTAAACTACTGCACATCCTTTTAACTCCATGTAGCTAAGCAACGTCTGTCCATGTCTCCGAAATAAATAAAAAAATTCCCATTTTCTAAATCTGAACTAAAATCCCTCCAACTAATCCATTCCACAGGCTCCATGAAGAACAAGCCATGTCCCCATGAAGCCGAAGGTCTAACGAAGCAAACCCATCCCCCTAACTAGTTCTTCCTGTGCCCAAACAATGGGGTCTTCCACCCCTTGCCTGGGAATCCTGTTCAACCGAAGCGAAGCTTGCTTTTCTCAACTTTTTTTTTCCATAATGCACACCACCAGTGCAGCAGTTCGCAACCTGCACACCAGCATGGCAATTCACAGCCACGCTCTTTTCCCATGACATCATGGCCGCTGTTCACACACCTTGTCCCTTTTCGGACGGTACCATCCGGCAGGGATTTGATCCCCTCCTGCCGGATTCCAACCACACGTGCAGCCATGACGTCACTCTGTGCATCTCAAAGCAAGCCCCACGTTTCAAGGGGTTCCCCACGCGAACACATGTGCTCTGCTCGTCAGAGCTTTACAAACACGCTCGCGTGGAGAACCCATCCGGTCAAAATTCATATCCAGCCTTCCTTCGGTCTGTCCGTGGGATCGGCTAACGTGCACAGTGTGAGTTTCCAGACCAGATTTTACTCGCGCAGACGCGCACGCGGCGGTCTCGTGCGAAGCACAGCCCAAACCTCGCACTCGCTGCCGTGTAAAGCCGGCACGGTTCCCAAAACAGCTACGGCCGCTACTCGGTCTTTGTCGCACTCTCACGTGCCCCGATGCTCACACACTCCACCATAACACTCAGACACGCGGTTGTGCCCTCTTGCATACCAACCACCATTTCTCTTTCATACCGCAACCTCACACACAGCGCTTCTCCCTTACACCTTTTCACTCACGCATAGTGCTTCTTCCATACACGGGGAATCGCTTTCACACACAACACTTACACACAGAGTTTCACTCACACAATGCATGTTTTCCAGCACGCATTTCCCCACATTCGTAACCACACACGCTGGGGATTTGCACTACCTCAAGTGCACCCATTCACAGCACTCTCTCCCTCTACCTCGCAAGACTCGACCAGACTCTCATCACGATCCACCTCAAGGGGGCACAGTCCCTCCCCTCGTTCCTGAAGGAGGCTATCCTGCTGCTTGCATCGGGTCCCAACACATTCCTCAAGCTCACCTCCATTGTCCTCCACTACCCCTACCTGTGTGTGCTCGTCAATTACCTGTAGTTTCTCCTCCACTTGTTTTACCTCAGTCACCTCTTTTATCATTTCCCTTTCTTCCTGGCTCCATTTTCCTTCCCATTTGAGTCGTTCTTCCTCTGAGCCACTTTAGTTGTTCATTATCTTTTCCATCTCTGTGGACTCCATCTTTGCTCTCTCTCCTCAAGTTGATTAATTTCAAATTCATATCGTTTTTGTTTTCTACCCCACAGTCTCATGTTCTTCATTCTCCAATCTCATCATTTCTTTCAATTGGTTGATGTCCTTTTCCTGTTTCGTTCGTTGTTCTTTCATTAACTCTGCGTACTTCAACCTTGCTTTCATTTTCGGTTATTCTTGTCTTTCCTTTTGGTCTTCCTTCTCCAATCTCATTGTTTCCCTCATTACTCTTTCTTGCATCTCATTCTTTAATCTTGTTTCTAACTGTTCGATCTGCTTTGTGGTTCCTTAACATTTCACTCTCCATTCTCTTTCTTTCCTCTCTCAACATCCTCAGATCGTTTTGTAATTCCCTCTCTCTGCTTTGGTGTTTCCGTAGCTCAGAAGCTTTTTTTTCTAATTCCTCTCACACTCCAACCTTGCTTTGGCTTCTAACTGTTCGGTCTGCAGTGTGGTTCCTTAACGTTTCATTCTCGGTTCTCATTCTTTCCTCTCTCAACATCCTCAGCTCGTTTTGTAATCCCGTCTCTTTGTTTTGGTGTTTCTGTAACTCAGAAGCTTTTTTTATCTAATTCAGTCCTCATCTCCACACCTCTCACATTCTTCCTTCCTCATTTCATCCATTCTCTTGCTCATATCCTTTAGTTGGTTAATTTCCAATTTGTGTTCCTTTTGTTTCTTTTTCCACTGTCTCTCTCATTCTGCAATCTCATCATTTTCTTCACTTTATTGATCTCTATTTCCTGCAATTTCTTACCGAATTCCAGCCATTCCTGTTCTCTTTTTATCTTCTCTTCCAGGCTCTCTTTTCTGATTGCCTGTTCTTACCTCTTCCTTCAGTTGTCTCGATTCCACATCGTGTTCCCGTTTTTTTCCCTTTCCAGCTTTGTTTTCCATTCTTCTTCCAAGTTCTCTCCATCCCAGGAATTACTAATTTGCTCTTCCACTATTCTTTCATTCAGTTTGCTCTTCTCTTTTTCCAATTCATGGGGACTTAACTCCACTTTCCTCATTTCTTCCATTAGTTGGTCAATTTTCGATTCATGTTCTTTTTGTTTCCGATCCGCTTCTTCCAAGTTCTCCCTCATTTCTTCCTGTAGTTTTTCGAACTATCTTGACTTCCCCAACAATTCTTCCGTCCTTTCCTCCAGATGTTCCTGTCCTCTTTTTATCTTCAGTTCAAGGCTCTCTGTCCTGATTGCCTGATCTTACCTCTTCCTTCAGATGTTTAAATTCCAAATAGTGTTCACATTTCCCTTTTTCCAGCTTTGTTCCCCATTCTTCCTCCAAGTTCTTCCCATCTCAAGAATTACTAATTTGCTCCTCCTCCTCCTTTCTCTCATTCAGTTCGCTCGCCTTTTGTAACAAAAACCCACGCAACCGATCTACTTCCATAGTTTCCCTATGCAGTTCCTCGACTGGGCTGGCCAATTCCTCCTCCAGCCCCAAAACTCGCTCCTGTGCCTCGTCCAATTGTTGTGACTCCCCATGAACACAATCGTCCTGTGCCTCGTCCAATTGTTGTGACTCCCCATGAACACAATCGTCCTGAACCTCGTCTGCACGCCGCCATATTTCGTCCAATTTAATGGCAAACGAATGCAATTCCTCGACATATTTATCACCACACTTTCGCTGCCCCAAGGCATACGACACTCGTTCATGAAGTTCACCCATGTACGCGTTATCGCCATGCCCCCGTGGGCGGAAGCGCTTCCGCCGTGCGGTTCGTAGCGCTATTAATAGTGGCCCGCTGACGCCTCGTGCCACGCTGAGGTGCGGCCGCGCCACCATTTTAAGACTGAGTTTTTGGTTGCCGGTAAAGTTCCTGCACAGGCCGCTCCCACTGACGACAATCCGTGGTGCGATTATAATAAAACGAACCATTCCAGGTCATGGATTCTATTAACTCTACATCCACCTCACTACCCACACCTGGCTCAGCTCGCCTTGGCTGGACATTTTGCGTGCTGGGAATAAAATTATAACGCTCGTAATTTGGAGACACGGGGGAGTGGGGGTTGCTCCGTATACCCCTGATCAGACTCCATGAATTTTGCTACGGAGGGGGCCAAATCGCACTCCTGAACACCAAATGTTACGGTGCCGGGGTCCCGGCCGCTCTGAACGGAGCCGCAATTCGAGTCGGCCCGACTGATCGCCCGGAATATAGATCGCCGCCGGGATAAGTCAGAGTCGACGGGTCCTTGTACAAGAACCAAAATACGCCAATGGGCAGATCACATGGAGTAGGGTCGATTGCCAATCTACAATGTACCTAAATACCCACGTGATCCAACTACCGGGGTATTCCACCCTCGACGGAACAAATCGCCGAGAACCGTCGGTCCAAATGTCCCCCTTTTATGGCAAACCAACGGCTCTTTCACTCCCAACACACAAAATGCTCAGTCGATGAAAGAATCTACGCAACGAGCTGAAAACATTTAACAATTGGGGTATTTATTAATAATAATGGGGAACGAGGGAAGCACGAAAGAGCAGAACTATACCGACTTTACGAAATGCAATGCAAACATTTACAGCACACAAAGCACTTTACAATTTCCTACTTATTAGACGGGCCCACGGACACACGCACACACACAGACAGACACACCCAAGTAATGGTGGCTGAGGCATTCAATTACGAGCTCCAGCTCGGAGGACAGGTGAGCTGAAACCCAGAGCCTATCTCGAACCTCTCCACCTCATGTGATCTTCAAGTTGTTCGGACCCGGGCTCCAACGAGGGCGAGCTGGATCCAATCGCTGTGAGCCGCGATCCTTCCCGAGCTCCCGAGACTCCTCCTGCACTTCTCATCACGTGCTGGTGAGACGAGGCGCCAATCCTTCCCATCGATGCGTCGCTTCCCCGAGGAACCACCTCCAAGAAGAGGTCGATGAGTCGCACCAAGCCAGGAACCAAAATGGACAACAAAGCTCCACAAACCAAGAAGAATAAGCCACCATTCGCAGCTCGAGCCGAGCAGCCGGCTCATCTTTCTTCCAAAACAAAGCAGCTCTCCAAAAAGCTCTCCCGAGCCAAGCAGGACCCAAAGCTCTGCTGAACAACTCCTCTGCAGAAGCAAAAAGCTTCCGAAGGCCTCAACCCTAACCCAAACCAAACAGGACCCGAAGGTCTGCTGAGCGACTACTCTGCCGAAGCAAAAAGCTTACTACTACTCAAGAACAAACAAAGGATCTCATCCTTCTCCACCCCCGCCGTAACTCATGTCCTCGTGATCCATCCCCCACTCAACCACGGGTGGGAGGGAGTTGACGTCACGGCAGGGTTCTTCTTCCTCTTCACAGAAGAGGGGGAGGGACGTCTCCATTGTTCGCTCCCCAACTATGAAATCGATCCGCAGCGCATCAAATCGATTTCTGAACATTTAAACAATGGAAGGTGAGCTATCTAGGAACATGCACTTATCGACACAGCTGACTTAAGAAACCTGAATGTTGTGTGCAATCGAATTCCCAAATTCATTACAATATAAAAGGAAAAAAAGTGCTTTAATCAGCAAGTCTCAATTTATCATTTGACCTTTTAGGCCTTGAGACAGTCTCAATTTTACATTTGTTTGTATGGGATGGGGAGGAATCAGTCTCCTGTTTTGGGTTTTTCCCCTTTTCCCCATTCATTTGAATGGATGTCTTAGAAACCCCATTTATCCTCCACTGATATAGTTTCAATACTTTGTTTACCCACAAAAACACATTAAGTGAAATGAAAACTTTTAAGTTTTATATGGGAGTAAAATTGAATATGGTAAGACAAGATGAAACGACTCCTTATGAGGACAAACCCTCACTTTATCTCATCATTTCAGGATTTTGTAAGATGTGATGTGTGCAATGAACTCCAGACCCAAGAACAAGATGTTGATAACACTGTAGTAGGTCGCGGATTTACCATTACAAAAATAATCTTTTTGGATACATACATCTTAAAATCAGATCCTCTTCAAGCTTCTTATATTGATTTACCAAAAGAGATAAAACTCAAGAAAGCAGTTGTTAATATTCAAAACAAAGATAATAAATGTTTTCTATGGTCTGTTCTTGCTCACTTACATCCTCCACAATGGAATCCTGAAAGGGTTGAACATTATAAGAAATACGAGAATACATTAAATGTTAAAGATTTAAAGTTTCCAATGTCATTGAGAGATATTCCGAAATTTGAGAAAATGAATAATCTATCTATCTGTTAATGCATATGGATTAATGGATACCAACAAAGTTCAGATATTAAAAATTTCAAACTATAAAAATGATGAAGCACACATTGACCTTCTCCCACTTTACTTCTAAGGATGGTGCTCGACTTCCCTGCTTTCCTTCCTGAAAGTCCCTGTAATGTCCATCTTCTATTCCCCATCCCTCTCCCTTCCACAGATCTCCGAATGTCTGTCCCCCCCACCGTTTTGTCCTTCCCACTCCCTCCCCTCTTGTCTCATGCCTCCCTTGATGTGCATTGTGTGTTAGCTCTCACACAAGCCTCGACAAAGTATACAAAAGGAAAAATCACATTATGCTTTCATCAAAAATTTCACAAGATTAACCAAATCACAACTTTCCAAGAGAAAATGTAAGAAGTATCCTTGTAAGAGATGTCACAACTCCTTTCACACAAAAGAACGATTAAATCAACATTCAAAATATTGCAGTGATCATAACCATAATCAATTGACCAAAAGCAGGTTCAAACATATCATTCAAAGATTTTTAACAAATCTATCAAACATCCATTTGTGATATATGCTGATTTTGAAAGAATCCTTGAAAAGATGGATACCGTTTCTCCAAATCCAAATAAATATCAAAAACATACTCCTTGTGATGTCTGTTTTTATATGAAATCATCTGTTGGTGATGAATACAAGAATTTAGAACTTTCTCAAAGAGAAGATACCTCAGAGGAGTTTGTTAGACAATTGGAAAAAGACTAAGACAGAGAGAAATAATGGTTAAAAACTATAAACCAATGTCATTAACAAAGGGAGAGAAAAAGGAATTTATAAAGAACAGTGTCTGTCATATTTGCGAGGAGAAAATTGAGGGAGACATCAAGGTTCGGGATCACCGTCATCTTACTGATAAATAAAGAGGTCCAGCTCATTCCCGTTGGAATCTTAATTACAAGCTTCCAAACTTTATTCCTGTCTTTCTTCACAACGCTCACTACGACACACATCTATTTATAAATGAACTTTCAAAGACATCTGGAGATATTTCTGCCATTCTTAACAGTTCAAAAATACATCTCATTCACAACAACAATTCATACATCCCCATAACCCATATCAGATTTCTTGACACATGCAAGTTCATTATCTAACTTAGCATCAAATATTAAAAACTTACCGAATCTCAAGTCACATTTCTCAAATCAAGAAGAGACTGATCTCTTATCATAGAAGGGAATATTTCTGTATGACAATATGGATTAATTTGAGAAGTTTGAAGAAACACAACTTCCTTCAAGGGAAAGTTTCCATGGCAAGTTGAATAAAACTCATATTTCCAATAGAGATTATACACAAGTGAAAAAGGTTTAGGAGAAGTTTAATATAAAGAATCTTGGAGAATATCATGATTTGTGTCTTAAAACTGATGTATTATTACTGGGTGATGCGTTTGAAACTTTTTGACCAGTCTGTCAGAGTAAAAATTCTTATGGATTAGACCCCGTTCACTATTACACAGCCCCGGGTTTGGCTTGGAGTGCTGTGTTAAAAATGACAAAACAGAATTTGGAATTAATCAGTGATATAGAAGGCTAAAAAGAGGAGGAATATCTCAAGCATGTTCCAAGAGATATGCTAAAGCAAATAACAAATGTCTTCCTCATTATAATAAGAATGAGGACAAATCTTACCTGATGTATTATGATGCGAACAATTTGTGTGGGTGTGCCATGTCTCAATCTTTACCTTATGGAAAACTTAAATGGGTTAAAGAAAAACATTATGAAAACATTTTACAGGACATTATCTCCTCTCAAAAAAGAATTGGATGAAGCTGAAGTTGGATATTATTTTGAGGTCGATTTAAAATATCCAGAAGAACTTCATTACAAACATAAAGACCTACCCTATGCCTCCGATAAAGAAAGTCCAAGAAAAGAATGGTTCAGTGATTACCAACAGTCATTTAATATAACGGGTAAATCTTCAGAAAAACTGCTGACTGCATAAAATGATAAAGAAAGTTATATTTTGCATCAAAGGAACTTGAGAGCGAGAAAAATCAATTATCGAATTTTGAAATTTAAACAAAGTCGTTGATTAAAGTAGTATATTGATTTTAATACAAAAAAAAGGAGAACAGAAGCAAAAACTGATTTTGAGGACTTTTATAAATTAATGAATAATGCTGTATTTGGAAAGATGATGGAAAATGTTCAGAATCGACAAAACACAAGACTTGCCACATCTTGGAAACAGCCTTCAAAGTTAATTAACAGACCAAGTTTTGAGTGAGCGGATGTGTTTTCAGAGAACTTTTGTGCTATTCATTTGAAAAAAAGTATCGAGTATTGAAATGGATAAACCCATTTTTATAGGAACATCAATTCTTGACCTGTCAGTCGTTAATGTATGACTATTACTATAATAATTTAAAATCAAAGTACAAGGATAATGTGTCATTGTTGTGTATGGATCCAGATAGTTTTATATTCAAAATTAAGACAAGTGATGTATGTGAGGATATGATTGATACAAGTAGTGAAAAGTCTGATAGTATGTTGTTTTCATGAAAGAATAAAAAGGTTATTGGTAAGTTTAAGGATGAGTTGGGTGGAAAGGTCATGAGTGAATTTGTGGGTTTGAGATCAAAGTCTTGTGCTTTTACGTATATTGATAACACTGAACAACAAAATTTTTTTACTGGAGATGTGTAAAGTGATTTAGACTAATTTGGGTACGCTGATTTCAAAAATCATAACCGTTTTGCTGTATCACGTCAGGATTTTCAGGAACAGAAATATTCCCATTGCCTAGAAGTCAGGATTTCAATGAAATTTACAAAAATTCATTTATTCATTTATTTCATCATGAATGCTTCAAAATTATAGAAATTACAGAAAAACTCCACTAGAATGTAATTAAAAATGCTTTAGGCATTTGGCTTTGCGTTTGTGCTGCTCTGTGTCAGTTTCACGATGCAGGAACCAGCAGAAATCGCCCATCATGTTCGGGTTGTGCCGCCCTTTGTAACGCGTCTCCATGAGTGAAATCTCTTGGTGGAATCGCTCGCCGTGCTCGTCCGAGACTGCTCCCAAGTTGTCAGGGAAGAAGTTCAGGTGCTGGTGTAGGAAATGGATTTTCAGGGACATCCTGGAGCCAAGTTTCCTGAAGGACTCCAGCAGCTGCTGCACTATTTCTTCATAGTTGTCCGCGCTCTCGTTCCCCAAGAAGTTGTCCGTCACAGCTTTGAAGCTCCTCCACGCTGCCAGCTCTTTGGGGTTTAGAGTTGTCGGAAAAGTTTCGTCCTTCATAATCTGTCGGATTTGCGGTCCAACAAAGACACCAGCCTTGATCTTGGCCTCCGACAAGGTGTTGCCAAACTTTTCCTTGAGGCCCATATAAAAACCCACGCCCATTCAGATGCATTGCCCGTACAAAACTTTTCATCAAGCCGAGCTTTATGTGGAGTGGTGGAAGGAAAACTTGGCTGGGTCGACAAGGGCGACATGCTTCACGTTGTGTCGACCAGGTACATGCTCTTTTCGCTCTTCCCAATCTTTCTTCGTCCAGTGATTCTTGTCGTCTCTGCTATCCCAGAGACAAAGGAAGCACATGTATTTCGTGTAGCCTGACTGCAGCCCTAACAACAGCGCCACCACTTTCAAGTCTCCGCAGATGTGCCAGTTGAAGTCATTGTACTTGATGGAATCAAGCAGCTGCCGCATAGTCTCATAGGTCTCTGTCATGCCGAACGCGTGAGCCAGTGTGGAGCAAAACAGCCTTCAAGCTGTTCTTCCCCGAGTCGATGAAGAGGCGCCAGTCTGCAGGATCGTGATCACACCCAAGTTCTTTCAACAGACCGTTGATGTCACTGCAGAATGTCATCGTGTCTTCCATCTCAAAGAACTCAGCCATGTCTCTGTGACGTGCTCTGAACAAGGATATCTTGGTGTTAGGTTCAAGTAGATTCCACTGCTGCAGCGTTGATCCAAGCAGCTCTGCCTTCGCCTTTGACAGCGAGAGATCTCTTACATGATCATTTAAGTCTCCCTGGTTCAGAAGGTGTGATTCTTGAGTGTCGGGTTCAAAAGGTTCATCATCACCATCCTCTTCACCACTGCTTACAGCTATGTTCTGATCAGCTGGAGGTGTTGGAACGGGGTTCTCGTCATCATGAGGCACAGGTTTACGAGCAGAGACGCAGTCAGCGTACTTGATGTGACCTTTATTCTTCTTGTTGAAGCCGGCGATGCTTGTGCAGCAGAAATAACAATCATCATGATGATTCTGCGGCTCACGCCATATCATGGGCACCGCAAATGGCATGCTCGCGCGCTTGCCCACCAACCACTGAGTCAAGGTTGTGTGACAGCTTGTGCAGCAGATGCGTGGTGCCCAGCTCTGTTCTTGGTCCCCCACCTTACACCCGAAGTAGTGAAAGTAGGCGGCCTTCATTTTCACTGCTGTAGATATACTTCGCTGTTGATCTTTTTTGGTATACCGACCACAGACATAACAGAAGTTGTCAGGATGATTGTTACAGGAACGCCTACTCATCTTTATCTGAAAGAAAGAAATATAACAAGTTAACAACAATTGTACGAAATAGACATGTTAAAGACATATGTAAATTTCATTGAAATCCTGACTTCGAGGCAATGGGAATATTTCTGTTCCTGAAAATCCTGACGTGATACAGCAAAACGGTTATGATTTTTGAAATCAGCGTACCCAAATTAGTCTTAATCACTTTACACATCTCCAGTAAAAAAAATTTTGAAATTTGTTGTTCAGTGTAATAACATTGAAAGGTGTGATAAGAAGCGAAAGGGAATAAAAGAAAACAATAAACTTTAAACATGATTACAATTGTTTAACCTTGAAGAAGGAAGGAAGAGTACAGAAAAATGAATACAACAAGAAGTTATAAACATCAATTATATACAAAAGAGATGTTTTAAAGAATGGAATCAATAGTCTCCCTTATGATTATAAGTGTTAAGATACAAGGTTGGGAATTTTTACTGATATATAAATGATGTTTTTTCCCCTGCTTTTCTTGAGGCAATGTTTTATGGTCGATGCCCTTCATGACACCAACCCTGGTCACCTCTTCCGAGACACACAGACACACACCTATTCTAACTGGGGCATACACCAGGACCAGGACACTGGTACTCATTTCGCCAACCTCAGAAGGAAGACAGGCCGAGTCATTCAGCAGCCAACGGGGATCGAACTCAGAACCTTTGGATCCCAAGCCAGCCACCCGAACCACTACGCCAACACCAGGCTTGATTTATAAACGATAGAATCAAGCAATAACCAAGCCAAAGAGTGGAGATGTAATCAGCCTTGCTATTTAAATGGGAAACATAAAAAATGTGAGAAATATCAAAGAAGTCTTCTTGAAGAAATAATGGGGATAAAAGTAGATAAAAAAACAAATTAGTTGGAGGATGCAAATTAAAAAAATTAATATCCTTGAATGGACTGAAAACTTTGATGGTTCACAATTGAACAGTGGAAAAACAATTTACTGCAAATCTCAAAATGACCTGTGGCTCAGGAGGTGGTCAAACAAGAGCATTGAGAGACATTTATCATTTCATCTCTGCTCAACAAAGACACATGAACCAAGTTCCAAAGTAATCTTCGTGAATATACTTTATGGTGATGAATGTAATCGGAAAATTAATTTATTGGTTCGCTCTTTGAATGGAATGAAAATATAAAAGGAAAAGGAAAGAAGTGTTTTAATCAGCAAGTCTCAATTTTACATTTGCTTGTATGGGAGAGGGAGGAAATCACTCTCCTATTTTACATTTGCTTGTATGGGAGGAGGAGAAAATCAGTCTCCTATTTTTGGCAGAGTGTCAGAAAGTTTTCCCCTTTTTCCCCATTTATCCTCGACTCAGGAGATATGTGGAAGCACAATTAACAAAACAAATACACGATTTCGGGAATAGGGAATCATATTATGGTGAAGAAATAGTTTGTATGACAAAGGAAGGAAGGAAATTGGATAATTATACAAAGTCGAGGAATTCAAACCGATTTAACAACAGGAAGATGAGGTGGTATTGTTGCGGATTTGGAAGCTTACTGCACACAACAGCCAGGTCCTATAGATCAGCTATATCGGTAAGTTTATGTTTCTGGTTAGGGTCCCGTCCTATGTTTAATTGTACGTGCTCTGAGTTATTTAACAGTTAGGATTTTTACATTTTAAACTTCACAACGACGACACCTGCCTTCGCTTCCTTCCACCATCATCATCCACCGGCACCATTGCACACGTGCGTGTTGGCACCTACGTGGGCAGGATCCAGTGTGCTTGGCAGGTTTTCTCTGGACGTTGGTGTGCTGACTTCGCCCCAAATATGGGCACAAGCATTGTGCTCTGGCTTGGCTCCAAATATGGGCGTATAGCGTTCTCCTGCCAAATGAGGGAGTGGGATAAGAGAGGCGCGTGTGGGCGAAACTAGAGTTGAGAGTGGATGTTGAGAATTGTCATTCATATTCATATATATATATATATATATATATATATATATATATATATATATATATATATATATATATATATATATATATATATATATATTACTGATATTAAAAAACCCACAAATAGAGATTTGATTAAAATATTAAATAAAAATTAACTTGAGGTGATGAAATATAAAACATCAACAAATCATATTGGTTTCCTATTATGAGAAAAATAATTGTGGATTCAAGAGTTGCGAAGAATCCAGATGAATACATGTACGATATTCTCTGGGGTGAAAGTGGTTCAAGGAGAGTAAGGATAAGGAAGGAGTTGAAGAAACTGAGACAAGAGAGAAGGAGGAGAGGGAGAAGAGAGAATAAATAAATATAAAAATATGGAAACCAGTGAGATCAGAAAAAGATTGGGGGAATTACACAAAATAAAAAATCTCAACGCACCGAGGAGGAAAACAAAGAATTGGCAAGTGTATTAGAAATATATGCGTTAAGACTATTAACATCGATTTCAGGGAGAAGATTTAAACGAGAAAGAAGAAGATTATATTGGTGTAATTTGCTTTGATTCAAGTTTTACATTTTTTTTTTCTTAAATAAATGGAGGCGAGAGTGAAGACATTTCTTCGGATTCTTTATATTTTAAAAATTAAAATTAAAATGTGCATGTTGGAAACGAAAAAAGGTTTTCGCACTCTGCAGGAATTTTTCGCATAAATAAATGAGTTATCGTCTCAAATGGAAAAGGAAAACTGATATGCAAAATATCTCATATTTCAAAAGTAAAAATAACAGGGTTATACAAAAAGTTATATATTCAGTG
>NC_140964.1:138284110-138349110 GCF_056783735.1 Eptatretus burgeri
TAGGTCGCGCTGCTGTATAAACAAACAGTCAGATGTGACCGAGCAAAGTTACCACACACACACACACACACACACACACACACACACACACACACACACACACACACACACACACACACACACACACACGCACGCACGCACACACACACACACACACACACACACACACACACACACACACACACTATGTAAATCCAGGAATGCAATGCAAATTCAAAACAGTGAAATAAATACAAATCCTTTCCCCAGGAGAAAGAAAACACAGGGTTGACCACCAAGCAATAGATAATCCTGTCTCCCTGGGTAAAGGGCTCAGAACGCAGACATTGCTCCAGAAGTCCGAATTGACGTTCTCGGGAGAACAATACATTCCCCGTGTGTGGGTCGCACCGAAAAGCAGTCAGATGTGACCGAGCAAAGTTACCATACAAATGCCAACACAAATTTAACCCCCACAACACACAACACAACACACCACACCACACCACACCACACCACACCACACCACACCACACCACACCACACAGTCTGCAAATGTACAGGATGTAAATCCAGTAATGCATAGAAAATTCAAAACAGTGAAATGAATACAAATCCTTTCCCAAGGAGAAAGAAAACACAGGGTGCACCACGGTATCACCAAGCAACAGATAAATCATATCGATAAGAATTCCCGCTGAGATGCAGTGGTAACAATTAAGCCATTAAAGGACAGACAGGCATCGAGACAAGACGGAAAAGACAATTAAACGGCCCACCACATATCCCTAGCTGATCCCAATGGGGAGGGGAGAAAGCAAAATAACACAGGAATATTTGCCAAGGTATAAAGAAAATAATCGGTAGAGGGGAAAAAATATATATAAAAAAGGGGGGGAGCGAATTTAGGCCTGTTCCAAGTTGATGTTCGATCCGTTTTGCCCCAACGTTTTGATCCGTTTCGATGACGCCTCACCACCACCTCCTCCTCCTCCTCCTCCTCCACCTCCACCTCCACCTCCACCTCCACCTCCACCGCCACCTCCTCCTCCTCCTCCACCGCCACCTCCTCCTCCTCCTCCTCCACCTCCCCCACCTCCTCCACCTCCTCCACCACCACCACTACCACCTCCTCCTCCTCCTCCACCATCTCCTCCTCCCACTCCACCTCCTCCTCCTCCTCCTCCTCCGCCACCTCCTCCTCCTCCTCCGCCACCTCCACCACCGCCACCTCCTACTCCTCCTCCACCACCTCCACCTCCACCACCACCTCCTCCACCACCTCCTCCTCCTCCACCTCCTCCACCACCACCTCCTCCACCACCTCCACCACCTCCTCATGTGGTGAAAACAAAAACAAGAAAAAAAAAACAAAAAAAACCAATGTGCTGGGTGTGGTTATGAATTTGCATCGGCACAATCCAGAAAGGTGTTATATACAATATATATATATATATATATATATATATATATATATATATATATATATATATATATATATATATATATATAATATAAATAGTAAATAAATATATATATATTGTCACGGTGACGGGTACCGAGACACCAGCTTGTCACTCAGGGGATTAATCCCCGGTTGTCCTCGGTGGAGCCGAACCTGGGGCCACCGCTCACAATTAACGTTGTGGTACGGTGGGTTGTTTTAGAACCACGAACGCCACCCAGGCAACCACGGGTTCCAGTGTCCGCCATCTAATTATTCCGTTTAACTAGAGGTCACGTGATTACCGGAGCCGGCAGCACGCCCTCAACAAAGCACCAATATTATCTGATTAGATTTTAATTTGGGCGGCCGAGCATTTTAACCGCCGGTGCGTGCCGCCGATTTTGTTTGTTCAAATCTGTGGTAATTTACCTCCCAGTCTATCTCGGTTCGAACAATATGCTAGACCAATGAAGGAAAGGGCAAACACGGACGGGTTGGAAATCGATAAATAATTTATTAATAATGAAATAAATAAATAAAAATAACTTTTTACTACACCACTACTACACCACTGAAGACCTCGATCCTGCTATCGTGGCCGCACTCATCACTGCCCACAGTGCCACACGCCCCTGGACATGCCGCCAAGGTTGAAAAAGTCAAAAGGCCCACAATCATCGTCGCCGCTGGCTCCAGTGAAGAGTGGGCTTACTTCGAGTCACGATGGTCTGAATACGTCGATGCAACCAAAGTCACTGACCGCGATAAAGTGGTGCAGTTACTGGAGTGCTGTCACGAACCCCTGCGCAAGGATCTAACAAGATCGACAGGTGGTAGCCTTTCAAACAAACCCATAGAGGTGGTTATGGCAGCCATTAAAAAAACTTGCTGTTCATGAAGAGAACACTATGGTGGTCAGAGTAACATTACATAATATGCGTCAAGACCGTGAAGAAACAGTGCGCTGCTTTGGGGCCCACCGATGTGGTCAAGCGGGAATATGCTAATTCCTAATCAAATGCCGTAGTTTTGACGCTGAAGTTAACTCCACAGAAGCGATCAGGCATGATGTTCTTACACGAGGAATTGCCGACCCTGAGATCCAGCTTGACCTCCTTGGTGACAAGAAAAAGGTACATGACCCTGGAGGACGTCTTCCAATTCATTGAGGCTAAATAATCTGGCAAACGGTCAGCATCTACATTACTGGACACACACTCAGTGGAAGCAGTTCGCAGCGCATATCAAAAGGCCAAGCAAGTAACCATCAAGGACAGAAACGAGCCATGCTCCTACAGTGGCAAAAAGGGACATGGGAAGCCGAAGAGCGCCCCAGCTCATGTTCGCAAGACAGAATGTGCGCTATATAGTCACAGATGTGGGCATTGCAATCGCGATAATCACATGGAGAGTGTATGTCGCAGTAGGAACAAACCGAAACGCACGAGTGCCTCTTCTAATAACAATGAAAACGCTGTGTTTGATACCTTATGTACTGTTCATGTATCAGCACAACAGTCGAATGAAACTCCTAACATATCTGGGCATGAATGTAATGAGTTTGATAACGTTATTAATTCGGGTCGATCACACTGTGAGCGTTCCATCACCCTTGACCACCATGTTTATGACAAACTCTCTAATACATGGATCAGGAAGAGTTCAAAAGCTCAACCATTTGCTAATGTGACTGTCAAAATCATGCACGAAGACTACGCAGCCCTTGGCTTTGACCTTTCCACTCAGACCATGACTTGCCATGTCCCCGCGATGGCAGACACAGGGTGCCAGAGTTGCCTTGCTGGTATAAAGGTCATCCACCGCCTTGGCTTGTGCAAATCTGACCTCATCCCAGTAAGGCCGAGGTCACATTTGCCACGGCGGCCGTGGGGTCTCCAAAATCTACGGCCACTAGCAATTATACGGCGGCCGCAGTATTTCCACGGTCACACAATGTAGCAGTCACGTATGTTTTTATTTTTCGGGGAGCCGCACGGTGTATTTAGAAATTGGGGAGACCGAAAACCTGGGGGTGCCGTACGGTCTTTGATTTGATGTCGCACGGTGACCTTAGGGCGTTCCTGCGGCAGCCATATAATTTTCAAGGTAGACGCAAGGGAGCCTCAAGGTGCCGCAAGGCGACCGCAGGGGGGTGCAGCCAGATGTGCAGCCAGACGGACGAACGTGCAGCCAGACGGACAGTAACGAGTGCATTCTTTTTTTGTTTTCTTTTTTTTTTACCAGTTCATTTGTTTCAGCTTGTCGAATTGCAACGGAGAACGTAGAAATGAAAAAATTTATAACCCCACGACCATACGGCCTGTAAAATATAGCCATACGGCGTAGGGCCACCCTGAGGCCACCTCAGTTTCTCTGCGGCCACCGCACGTTTCTGTCAATCCAGAGGGCGTACGGCCGCCGTATCCTCGCCGGAGAGCAAATGTGACCTTGGCCTAACCATGAGAATGCACACTGCCAACAATGGAGGCAGCAATATCCTTGGGGCCACTGTACTCTGCTTGTCAGGCAAAAACAAACCGAGTCAGGCCATTGAAACTAGGCAAATGACCTACGTCACAGATAGCTCTGACAAGCTCTTCCTCAGCAGAGAAGCCTGTGCCGCCCTTGATATCATCCCAGATAGCTTCCCCAAGATTGGCATAGACCCGACAGAACAGCAGTCGGACGCAACAGCAGTCTTACAGGAAGACCCCACCACAGCGTGCCATTGCCCTCAGCATCGTCGACCCCCGCCACCCCCGACAAAGCTGCCATTCCCCGCAACTGATGCTCATCGCCTGCATCTACAACAGTACCTCCTTGAATACTATGTCAAGCGCATTTAACACCTGTGAGCATCAAACATTGCCTCTCATGGATGGCCCGCCCATGAAACTGATGGTGGATCCTAATGCTGAACCAGTGGCACACCACACACCGGTACCAGGCCCACTACACTGGCGGGATGCGGTCAAAGCTGGGCTAGACCACGATGTACAGTTGGGTGTGCTTGAGCCAGTCACCTTTGGTGAACCCGTCACCTGGTGCCATAGAATGGTTGTCTGTCCAAAGAAGAATGGCCAGCCACGCCGCACTGTTGATTTCCAGGCCCTCAACGCCCATGCTACACGGGAAACACATCACACGCCATCACCCTTTCATCAGGCTAGATCGGTTCCGAACGGTAAGAAGAAGGTCTTTGATGCATGAAACGGATACCATAGCGTGCCCATCTGCAGAGAAGACCGACACCTGACCACCTTCATCACACCCTGGGGTAGATACCACTACAAAACAGCCCCTCAAGAGTATATTGCATCTGACGATGGATATACAAGGCGTTATGACAAGATCGTGTCTGACATCACCAATAAAACCAAATGTGTTGATGACGTCTTGCTATGGTCTGACTCGCTGGCAGACAGTTTCTTCCAGACTGTTCAGTGGCTTGACACCTGTGGACAGAATGGAATCACCCTGAACCCTGACAACTTTGTGTTTGGTGAACATATAATGGAATTTGCTGGGTTCAAAATAACTCCCAATAGTGTCCATCCTTGCAGGAAATACCTCCGCGCAATCCTCGATTTCCCAACACCCAAGGACATCACAGATGTACGTTCTTGGTTTGGAATTGTCAATCAAGTGTCATACACTTTCAGTATGGCTGAGAAGATGTTGCCGTTCCAGCAACTACTTAAACCCAGGACACCGTTTAAGTGGGATGAGCACCTCCAGGATGCATTTGAAGAGTCAAAAGCTGTCATCGCCAGTGAGATCGAGGAGGGTGTCCGGATATTCGACCCCAGCAAGCCCACATGCCTCGCTACAGACTGGTCCAACACTGGCATTGGCTTCTGGCTACTGCAGAAACACTGTACCTGCACCAACATAAAGCCCTTATGTTGTCACACAGGATGGAAAATCACGCTCGTGGGCAGCAGATTCACCCACCCTGCTGAATCACGTTACGCACCAGTTGAGGGTGAGGCCCTTGCAGTTGCTGACCCCCTAGATAAGGCCAGATACTTTGTTCTGGGATGTGAAGACCTCATAATCGCTTTCGACCACAAACCTCTGCTCAAAATCTTTAATGATCAAAGTCTAGAGGATATCTCGAACGCTCGCCTCAGGAACTTAAAGGAGAAGATCTGCGATACAGGTTGCGGATGGTCCATGTGCCGGGGATTAGACATCGCGCCACAGACTGCATCTCACGCCACCCTACTGGAGAGCCTGTGAAACTGACCCTCACTGATGATATGGTGGCCATTGATTCCACGCCCATCATCCTGACGCATTCCAAAAACCTCCTGGGTGGCTTATGTAGATCAGCTCCAGAAACCCCCAACGGGTGTGTTCCCACATCTGCTATGTCCTCCCTCACCTCACTCAGCCTCAAATCTGTAACATGGGACAGGGTTCGAACCGCAACAGCCAGTGACAATAACATGCAGAGCCTTGTTGACCTTATCGAGTCAGGTATCCCTGAATTCCGTCATGAGCTCCTGGATCCCGACGCGAGTACTTCCAGTTTCGAGGTG
The DNA here is from genome assembly GCF_056783735.1 of Eptatretus burgeri. Lineage (NCBI taxonomy): Eukaryota > Metazoa > Chordata > Myxini > Myxiniformes > Myxinidae > Eptatretus > Eptatretus burgeri. The sequence goes on from NC_140964.1 coordinate 138,290,081, forward strand.
GTCTACATACAGTTGATGGTGTCATACTCTACAAGGATCGTGTCCTTATACCACCGTCTCTCAGGGACAAGGTGTTAGTCGTTCTGCACGTTGCCCATCAAGGGGTCACCTCTATGACTGCGAGAGCAGAGTCCTCCATCTTCTGGCCTGGCATCACCCCTGCCATTGCGGCCCTTCGTGCTGGGTGCTACCGTTGTAATCGGATTGCGCCCTCCAATCCAAGTGCGCCACCCACTCCCCCGACACCCCCAGATTATCCATTCCAATGTATGTGTGCCAACTACTTCCACTACAAAGCAGGCAACTACTTGGTGGTGGTCGACCGGTATTCTAACTGGTCGATAGATGAGAGAGCCTCACATGGTGCAGGTGAACTCATCGCTTGCCTAAGATGTACCTTTGTCACATTTGGTATTCCTGATGAATTAGCTTCCGGTGGTGGTCCTGAATTCACAGCGGTCACTACACGTCAATTCCTCAAGGACTGGGGTGTAAATCATCGACTCTCCTCAGTAGCTTATCCACATAGCAACTGCCGTGCTGAAGTTTGTGTCAAGACTGTGAAGCGTCTTCTCATGGACAACACTAGCCCTAATGGAGGCCTTGATACTGATGCGTTCCAATGTGCCATCCATGCTCCAGTATAGAAATACCCCAGAAAGAGACACGAAATTCTCTCCAGCGATGTGCATTTTCGGCCGTCCAATTAGAGACTTCATCCCAATACCGCTTGGCAGATACAAACCTCATAACACTTGGCGTGAGACTCTGGCGGCTTGGGAGGAAGCACTCCGCAACCGCCACATGAGAGACGCTGAGCGCTGGTCTGTACATACCAAGAGACTCTTGCCCCTTGTTGTCGGCGACTGTGTTCGCGTCCATAATCAGACCGGGCCACACCCCCTCAAATGGGACAAAACTGGCATCATCATCGAGGTTCGCCAGTTTGACCAATATGTGGTGAAAGTTGATGGTTCAGGAAGGGTTACTCTGCGCAATAGGAAATTCCTGCAAAAGTATCTTCCTGCGCTAACACCGCTACCAAGATTGACGATCGATGGTGACATTGGAGTGCAGAGAACGATGGTTTGGCAGCACATCGTGCACACCACAACACCGACCAGTCACAAGGAGGCTTATGGCCCATCCATTACTCACCCAATGCCAGTGCAACATCCCACCGTCAACTCTGTGGCCACTCCACAGCAGCCACCTGCTACATTTCCTGTTGAATCACCCAGGGTCAAACGAAGCCCTCCTGGCTGTTGTCGGCTCTTTGATGATGCAACAACCCCATCCATGGCTAATAGGCAATCAGCCATGGCTCAGGAAGTGCCTGAAAATCAAGTTTCGTTCCACTCATCGGGCGGGGGGGGGAGGGGGGTGGTAGGCAAAGCCTTGATGATATGATAGTATATATCCAAATACATACGTATGCAAAAGTTCTCCACTCAAATAGCTGTAGTTATTGTGTATTTTCATCTTGAAAATCTATGCATTCCCCACGCTCTCTCATTTGAATTTTCTCCATTCGGATCACGTTTAGGCCATGTGATGCCTCGATAGCCAATAGATCAGCTGACATCGAATGCAAATTACGTCAGACTGTCATGTGACCAGCTAAGTTGTCCAAGATGGCAGCTTCCTGCAGGGAGGAAATCACCGGCAGCTGATCGGCGATTTATCGGTAATTTTTGATGAATATGGCCAGTGAGGGCGCTCCCCAGTGCATTATTCACCAGGACAATGTAGCGAACGAAGAAGTCAAACGTTTTACGTCTGTAAGATGGGATAAATGGAGAGAAAGTGTCAACAAATGGCTCGTCTTAGACGGTCACGAACGACGTTTAGCCGAGACTGCCGTCGCGGGAGGACTAAATTCGATCATGGGCCGATTGTACCCGGAGTGCCGGTGCAGGGGGACTAACCATTGTGCAACGCCAGCGCATCGACCCATCGAATGAACGCCATTGACCCTGCATCGGACAGCTTTATATATAGCCGGTCAGCCACGGCCGGACATTACATACATACGGCAGGCGGAGCAGACAACTGGGCAGTCGAACCGGCGCTGATCGACACTTGAAGCACACCCAGTCAGCGCGAGGATTGACTTTGCCACATCGCTCGTCGTGTGGCGTCTTCTTCTGGGAAGAGCAACCCTCGCCTCACCATCGTCAGGGTGGCCTGGGGCCAGCCCCGCAGGGTTGAGTCGATGTAACGGGAAGCCGGGCGGTATTGTGTGTCGCGGAGAGTTGATTCAATTATATTTATATATTTTACACCCATGTAGTTCGGCTCTCGTGTTGAGGATGTTCCAGACCTCACGGGGTGGGAACCCACCCTCCTCACCCGTCACCGCATCAGCCCCTAGACGCCCCGACTACTACAATAGGGAAAGCGGGGTAACCTAATTTTGGCTTTTCGTGAGAGTTGCAGGTAAGTTGCTAGCCAAATGATGTGTACTGCAGTTCCGTTGCATTGTGAATCGGAAGTAAATAGAACTATATTTGCAAGATCAAACCAGATATATACATAATTATCCGTCATCAAGAATTATCTGTCATCACAAGGTGAGAGGCAAGGAATTCTCTGAGCTGACCAGACGCGATAGTATCTATTTCTCTATCTCGGCATCACTTGGATGACAAAGGTCAATTTGCATCAAGGTTTATCCATGCAACCTCTTCTTCGTCATCATTAGAAACATCAGTATCATCACTGTTTACGGTGTTGGCATTTTCACATTTGGTACATTTACACATATCTGTACATGGTACATTGTTTTTTTGACAAGAGCACCTCAACCCTGCACACTTCGAAACATGACAAGAACAATGGCTTACTTGTAAGAGAATATCTGTACCTGGATTCAATTGCATCCATGTGATGCTGAGTTTCCCATCAACCATTTGCCAACCATGTCCTCCTACAGGAGAAGGGGCGTTTATCCACTGGCGAATAGATCGTTGATGGATTGCCGCCTGGTAATTTGCTCGTTGGGCATGCATGCGCAGTTTTTTTGGCGATGGTTCATAATGCAATCATCAACAATCGCTGAGTCATCATGCATGGTTTGTGAACAACATTTCTCAGCCCCACGTATTCTTTTTGCATCGATGAAGCGACGGGAGCAAGTGTCGTGATTGCCCAGATGACTTGGGATTTCTTCACACTCAATATACACTCTCGGCTAAACGTCGTTCGTGACCGTCTAAGACGAGCCATTTGTTGACACTTTCTCTCCATTTATCCCATCTTATAGACGTAAAACGTTTGACTTCTTCGTTCGCTACATTGTCCTGGTGAATAATACACTGGGGAGCGCCCTCACTGGCCATATTCATCAAAAATTACCGATAAATCGCCGATCAGCTGCCGGTGATTTCCTCCCTGCAGGAAGCTGCCATCTTGGACAACTTAGCTGGTCACATGACAGTCTGACGAAATTTGCATACGATATCAGCCGATCTATTGGCTGTTGAGGCGTCACATGGCCTACACGTGATCCGAGTGGAGAAAATTCAAATAAGAGAGTGTGGGGAATGCATCGATTTTCAAGATGAAAATACACAATAACTGCAGCTATTTGAGTGGAGAACTTTTTAATACGTATGTATTTGGATATATACTATCATAATATCAAGGTTTTTGTCTACCCCTCCCCTCCCCCCCCCCCCCGATGAGTGGAACGAAACTGCACTATAAAGCTTACGGCTGATGGACTATACGTCGTCACAGGAAACTCGGCATATCAGCGTAGCGCCCACAATATCACCTCCTCAGGTCAGCGGTCCCAAACCCAATACGGTTGCCAAATGCCCTGTGCTTCGCCAACCAGCTGCTGCACCCGGACGGTCCGGCCGCAGCACTAGCCAGCCTGCCTGGCAGTCTAACTATGACATGTGATTCTGGCATTGACCATCACTGACATTGCGTTTGGTTTCTGGTTCAGTTTTTCAATTGGCTTCAAAGCGAGTTACATATATTCTTCCTGTTCTCAGTCTTTGTCACGCCAAAAGACACACACACACACACACACACACACACACACACACACACACACACACACACACTTGTATTTTCCATGCCAAAGACTTGGGGGGAGATAGAGGATTCTTTATCATTATTAATCATCATGTTCATTCTTATATCTTTCAGACCGTGTTCATTGTTGAAGTTGCAATAAATCGCCAACTGGATTAACAAAGAGAACTACAGTCTTATTTTGCCAGCACCCAGCTTTGCCGTGTCCCCTCTCACGGGGCAGCCTTGAATGCCAGTCGACGTCTGGAGGGCACCGAGATCGTCCGTTGTGGGTTTAGACCCTGGTGTTGTTGGTGATTCATCCGAGCCTCACTTGTTGGGGGTACTGCTCACACCCACATGCTCGCTTGCCGAAGCACTAGAAGGGTGAATTGTCTCTACAGCGCTGGTAAGACATCTGCTTCTTGGTCACTTCTCTCGCCCTTTGCTTTTTCCTCTATCGACTTTTTCTCCTCAGAGAACGTCCGTCTTTCGCTCGTTTTTTATATCTCAGAACGTCATTCCCCACAAAACGTACCTCACGCTTTCTCTCGCTCGTTTTTATATCCTCGGGCCATCTCCATGGGGTGCCGTCCGCCCCAAGCTCACCCCGCCCTACTGGGACACGATTACCATGACGACCCGTGAGCTCTCAAAAAAGGAGGGCGTCGGAGCTCGCAAAAGAATGCTGCTGAGGAAAAATGATGGCAGGCTTCAGAGCTCGTGAAAGAAATGTGTGTGAATGTGTCTGTGACGGTCTGTCGTAAAGAAAACCAGAGAGTTGGTGTTGATGTGGATTTTTTTTAACCCACCTTGTTGTGATCATTGTCCTCCTGAAGGATTCTAACTGGCCGATTGTGGAATCCTATTTGACTTCAGGCAGAGTTTAACGTTTGTCCTATTTGATTATAAAATCCTACAAAAACCCTATCGACACTGATAAAACTGATGTCCACACAAGTCCTTCCTTGTGAAACAATTTATTTTCTAATTATACACCAAACACTTCTCACCCTTGTACAATGAACTTAAGAATCCCCATTTTTTGCAATATTATTTGGTTCTATTTCATTTATTCTTACTTTAGTTAACAGTTAGACGAACCCGATTCAATTCACATCTATCTTACATCAGAGAGTTTTATTCTAACTTGGTACTTGGTCAGTTCCAAGGAGCACAAGCCACTGAGAAACTATACTTCCTCACGTGCTTGCACTGAGAAGAATGTGCCTTTCAAAACATTTTTATACTTCCATGAGAGAGAGGTTGGGGGATATTCACCCAGACTGTAGACGTGTCTTTTAGACAAAAAGCCACTTCGTACATTTTCTAAGCAAAGGTTCATTTATCAGCTCGGTCACTCTGCTCCAGAACAACACATTTCTTATCATTTAGGGCAAAAGTCTTTTGGCCAGAAATGACAGCCAATTCAATTTGCAGCATAAAAGTTACATTTCTCAAACTCCATTTGTTGCAATTTAAAATACATTAATATAAATTTTTCCCCCACACTCCCCCGTTTTGTTTTTTTTTTAAGGAAAATTTGAATTATTTTTCTTACACATGATTACCATGTCCCATTCCTGAAGGAGAAAACATTTCCATTATTCAAGTTCAATCAACAATGGCAGCGTGTGCTCATATCAGAAAATGAGTGAGTTTCCATTTAATTTATGGCCTGTTCATCAGCATGTGTCACACATTGGAAACATGCTACCCAAAATCAGAAGATAAACAGGTCAGGTGTGGATAGAGCGGCACCCAACGGGAAACACAATCGAAGCACTCCTTGAGCTGAGGAGAAGGTAGATGTGGGCAAGTACAAGTTTGGGCCGGACACTGGGTTGAAGGAGCGCAGTGTAGAATTCCAGGCCTGTCGTACATTGAAGTGACCACAGCAAGTTCACGATGTATTTGCAGAGCGGCAATCGAGAGTGTGGCTGAGAACATTCCTCCACGCAGGCACCACACAACGCTGACGTTAAGACTTTGCTCAACCTTCTCCTCAGTCGGTTTTTTTCTTTCTTTTCCCACATTGCTCCATCTTATCTCCTCAGGAAGGGGCATAATCATGTGTTGAATGCTCAATCACCCAAATCTGGGTTCTCCCATCGTCCAATCTTTGTGTGGAATTTCTTTCCAAACTACATTTAGATGAAATCGTACGTTGCTTCAAAGACTGCTTTCAACACTCCGAAACAAACAAAGCATCAATTAAACATCAATCAATAAACGTCATGGGCACATGTAGTTCTACAAGACTAACAAAGATTCTTATGGAAGCATTTAACTTGCATTATATGTCATATCAATATTTTAATCCCTTTCCTTGTTATTTCCCCAAAAAACATGATAAAATATACAGAAATCCCAGTTGTACATATACTCAAAACATCCATCTCATTTGCTATTTCCATCGACATTTTAAATCTCTGACATTTCTCCATCTGTCCACTTCTCTCTCACCAAAACAGCAAACATGCTGCCATTTTTCCAACTCACATACACAAACCATCTATCACTTCCTCCGACTTTCTCAATTACGAATCCATTTTCTTTTATCAAAACAAATAAATCATTTTAAACAGTTGTTCAAAAATTGTCAAATCACTTGTCAAATCTGTTATCAGGCAAATATCATTTAAATTGCAGTTCAAACACTCTGTCTACACATGCAGCTTCACCCTCCACAATCTTTATCCCAGTCTTGGAAAAGCATCTTAAACTTCAGACTAATAAACATCCAAACTCTCTTAAACAACTTTTTGGTCAAAACAATAAAATATTTCCTTTTAAAATCCATAAATGAAAAATTAAATCTTCAGCATCTATCAAATTAAATCATGAATTTACCTTGACTGCATCGATCAAAGGGTTGCACTGGGTTGTTTGCCATTGCTTTCCCAGCACAGGTAACCTCAACATTCGCAGACGAATAAAACAATATTTCAACGTCCATCCGAGGGAATCATCTATTATCTGTGAATTGCCCCACGTGCTAAACATCATCAAATCATTAAAATCATTCCAAATCACGTTTCTACATTTAAATCACAAACAGTATATCCACATTCACAATTGTTATTTCACAATTTATTCAAAATCCCGATGGTTGTAAAATAAAACTTCAACACTTTTTCCTAAATGTACTTCACTTTAAACATTCAGTAGAGAGGGTGCGCCACAAACACCAAGGAACAAGGCACAGGAAGTTCTCTCCACATCCGGTGGGAAGAAAAAGGAAAAAAGACTCTGACAGGCAAAACCCACAGTTTGCATTACTCTGTCGTGGCTTCAACACATACACTAAACAGCATTGCATCTCATAGACTCGCGTGTGATCACGTGACAAATACCAATCACATTTCTATCTCATCCTCTTGAATCTGCATATGAATCGAATTTCACACCGAAAGCAAAGGCTCGAACAAAGACTCACTGTAAAGATATATGCCAACCCCCCACAGATCGAGTGGAGGGGGGTCTCACACAGTGTAGTTTGTGACCTTCGCGTGGAAATACAACGCCAAGAATGTATAACATGCCATTTCAAACAGACCCACAGCTCAACTCAGCACGAGTTAAAATATCGTCAAAATCCCAACAGAACACGTTTCATTGCAGTAAATATTGGACTCGCACAAGTTTCATTTTTTACTCTCAGTAACACATGCATCTCAATGCAAATCACCAACCATGCTCCCAGCCGGTTAATCGTCTCTTGCACGCTACAAAACGTTTCGTGCAAATCATTGCATTTACAAATCCGTAAAACCTCCACACAATATAATATAACAACCTCACTGCCAACAAACTTCCAGTGAGTTCAATGAACAAAAAGTAACTCTTATAACTCTTACAAACAGGTGACTTATAATATTTATCTATTTTAACCCTATCTCGGCGTCTCAGCCGTGTCCTCGGCCATCTCTCTCACAGCCGGTCCGTATCAATGCAAACATGTAGCACGTCGCTTCATCATGCCCATTTAATTACGCATCTGGCTCCTTAACGAGCCTCTTCTTGTCATCTGACTCCTCTTCTTCTCCAGCACTTTTCTAAAACAACTACAGTACTTATCGTTTTGTCAGTTATTATCTCTGACTTATTTCCAGTTGTTACTGGATTTCGTCAGGGATGTGTACTGGCCCCCACACTTTTCAGCGCTTGTATGGACTGGATTTTAGGGAGGATGTCGGAGAGATCAAGTTGCGGTGCATCGTTTGGGAATGTCAAGATCTCGGACCTTGATTTTGCAGATGATGCAGTCATCTTTGCGGAGACTTTAGACATCCTTTTGGGGGCCCTCGAGGTGCCCTAACAGCCCGGTCACGCCTTGACGTTTTCGCCAACGTATGCCGATTTTTGAATTTTTTTTCTAAAACGCTGGCACACGTTGAATACGTTATGGGTAAGTTTTGATAACATTGAGAGCACGCTGAAAAACACTGCCATACGTCGTTGTACACTGGCTTTAAACGTTGTACTTTTCGGTTGTCCTCAAATTTTTGCATGCTTGAAATTTTACGACGTATGCCGGCGTATGACTCGCACGTTCCGCTACGCTGGCCATAAGTTGCAGGCACGTTATGCGATCGTTGACACACGTCGACACACGTTACTCGTAAGTTACTCATAAGTCGAAAAACGTCGAGGTAATGTATAGCGCACCCGAAACTTATTTCTAACCTATGAGTAACGTTTTGTAAGCACGCCACACGAACGTTGTTCACACTTCACAACACGTGACTTTAAAGTTCCTCATACGTCAAAACACGTCAAAGTAACGTTTAGGGGACCCGTGACTTATTTATAACCTATGAGTAACGTGCTTGGGAATTATTTGTAAAGCATGTCCTACGCACAAATACGTATGTAGACGTATTTGACGTCTTCAGGACGACCATAGAACTTACTGAACGCGTTTCTAACTTACAGATACCGTATAATGGCGTATTGGCAGCGATTAGGGGAATTGGGAAATAAAAAGCAGCTTCGCAGGAGGAACCCGTCTTTTTTTTAGACTTCGTGGTGAGTACATGTCCATGTCATTCCGAGAGATGGAGGATCCGGCAAGGCTGAGACGACAATACCTACCTGTCCTCGAACATCAACATGACCTCATCGAGTTGACACTGCACCAGTTGCGTGCCAATAGAGCCGGGAGAAGAAGACGTGAACGGAGGAGAAAGAACTGGGTCAGACCATGGATCGGGAGGCGACGCCATTACGGCATATATGACCAGCTCATGGTGTAACTCCGGAACGAGGACCATGCATCCTTCATCAACTTCCTGTGAATGCCCCCAGCGATGTTCGACGAGCTGCTAGCCAGATTGGGTCCAAGGATAACCAAGCAGTACACCTTCTACAGGGATCCGCTTGAGCCTGGCATGAGGCTGGCACTGAGCCTGCTGCTGTTGGTGCCGTGACTGCAGTGCTGTTTAAGCGATTTAAGTCGTTCAATGAAAACGATTTCAATTGCCGAGCACCAGCGTTCAAAAACAATCGGCGAGTGACAGGCATTTATTAAAAGTGAAGTTGCAGCCTATGAATAGAAAACCTCACGTAATCGTCGACGATACGCTGCCACGTTATGCATACGTTAGACTATCGTTGGGCATAGGTTGTGGACGGCTAAAACACGCTAATCAATCGTTAGTATAACTTATCTATAAGTTATCGAAGCATTCTGTTTTCATTACTTGTACATTATGCATTTGTCCAAGTCGTTTTGAATACTTTACAAACTGAAACAAAAAAAATAGTTCATCGTGCGAATGAGAAAAAAAAATTAGCCGAAAAGAACATCGAACAATGGTGCAAAGTAGTCTCCTATTCGTGGACGCAACGAGGATCTATCATCACCCACACCCTCCCCATCACACTCACCTACTGCTACTGACATGGACCTACTACGACTACCAATACTACTACTACTACTACTACTGACACGCTCACCTAATACTACTACTACTGATACTACTGACATTGACATCCACTCAACATGGAGTCTGGAACACTGACGGGTTCCTCTTGTGAAGCCCATTTGTATATACCAATTTCCCTAAACGCTGCCAAATCGCCATTATACGGCAGATGTAAGTTCGAAACGCGTTCAGTAAGTTCTGTGGTCGTCCGGAAGACGTCAACCAAATTCGTCTACATACGACAATGTGTGTCTGAGATACGTTACACATAGGTTCAAAGCACACTACTCATAGGTTCAAAGAACGTTACTCATAGGTTAAAAATTAAGTTTCGGGTATGCTAAACATTACCTCGACGTGTTTCGATTTATGAATAACTTACAAGTAACGTGTGTCCGACGTGTGACAACGATCGCGGAGCATGCCGAGAACATATGCCAGCGTATGCGGAACTTGTGAGCCATACGTCGAGTACGTCGTAAAATTTTCAGCATGCTTGAAATTTCACGACGTACTAGACGTACCACGGAATATGACAGAGTACTTCATTGTTTTTCAGCGTGCTCGTAACGTATACACAACTTACCCACACCGTATTCGACGTGTGCCAGTGTTTTAGACACATTTTTCATAGGTCGGCATACGTTGGCTAAATCGTCAAGGTGTGACTGCGATGTTGACACTTCCAATCTTCAGGCGGTTATGATTTAAATCGGCGTGCGGCAGCTTTTTAACAGAGAACGCCACGAGTTCGTCGGCGATACGTGCAGCGCGCTATGCCTAAGTTGAACTATCGTTGGGCATAGTTTGTGAACGCCAACAACAGGCTAAGCATTCGTTAGTATAAGTTGTCTATAAGACAACGAAACGTTCTGTGCCCATTACTAATATGTTATGCATACGACCAACACGTTATGAATACAACTAAAACTTAAAAAAAAATACTCAAAATTTCAGCGTACGCCAACGTTTTACATACATTTTTATACGTTGCCATTGCTGGCTAAAACGTCAAGGTGTGACAGCGTCTTAAGCAGCAGTCAGAGCTCCTAGCATCCTGGCTGAAGTACTGGAACCTGGTCAAGGCAAATGTAAGGATCTGCAGTTTCAGGACACAGAACAAGGAGCTCGCCTCACTCTTCGACATGGAAAACAGGTTGTGCTACTGCACGGATGTCTCTGGCCTGTTCACCTCCCTTGGCTTCCCACACAATCCCTCAGATTTGCGTTTTTTCATTGACTCTTCCAAGCGAAGTCTGAAGGCTGTGCTCCTGCACAATGGGAATAAATACCCAGCCTTCCCATTGGCCACTCATTCATTTGAAGGAGTGATATGACAATATGGAGCTCTTTCTGGAAGCTGTCAAGTACCAGCAGCACCAGTGGAGCCTCTGTAGTGACCTCAAGGTCATTGGGCTGCTTATGGGTATGCAGGTGGGCTTCACGAAGTACTGCTGCTTTCTCTGTCACTGGGACAGTCGGGCTGTCTCCAAGAAAATCCTCTGGTGGACATGATCAAGATGCTTCTTCCCCCTCTTCATATCAAGCTTGGCCTCATGAAGAATTTCGTGAGGGCCATGGACAAGGATGGCACTGCCTTCAAACACCTGTGTACCCTGTTCCCAGGTCTCAGTTCTGCTAAGCTCAAGGAGGGCATCTTCGTCAGATCTCAGATCAGGGAGGTGCTGAAGGATGAGGTATTCAAGGAGAAGCTCAACTTGAAGGAACTGAGAGCATGGGAAGCATTTAAGTCAGTCTTCCATGGCTTCCTTGGTAACACACGGGCACTAGATTACCAAATGCGTGTCAAGACGTTGGTGCAGGCTTATCAGGATATGGAGTGCCGAATGTCTCTCAAGATTCACTTTCTCCACTCCCACCTCAACTTCTTCCCCCAGAACCTCGGAGCAGAAAGTGACGAACATGGGGAAAGGTTCCACCAAGATATAAGTAAGACGGAGAGCAACTACCAAGGCAAGTGGAACCCCAGAATGATGGGGGACTTCTGCTGGATGCTCCTGCGCAACATCCCGAAGGCAAAGTACACCAGATCCTCCAAAAAAACTCACTTCTGACTGTCTGTCGTACTATGATGTACTATGATGTGTTATGATGTACTATGATATATACACGTACAGTACTATGATGTGTATATATGCTAATATCCAAGTGACAGTAATATTTAGTTCTGTCAGTGTTCTGTGTCTATGTTTTGTTTTGTTCTGTAATATGCCATTTGAATATATGAAATAAACACATTATATTATAAATATATGCATTACAATAAAAAAATGGGTTATGTGAAAGCAAAAAAACTAGAGGTGATAGAGCAAAACTGTTTAGAAATTTGAATTCAGAAAGAAAGGAGGGGGTGGACGTCCAGCCGCGCGCTCGCAGCCAGGTAGCCTGCCACATTCTCGTCCCTCAGCTTATCTTTCCTCCGAGCTGAAGGGATAGTAAAGACCATTTGGGTCCGTTTCTTTTGGGTGTGCATCTGTCTGTGAGACCATCTTGAAGTAGGAACTGTTAAGTGCTTTTCTTGCACACTGCATTTCATGACTCTATTCGGTGTTAATTCTGCTCTGTGTTTCCCCTTTCCCTATTTTAAATAAATCCCCTGTTAAATGTATCAGCTCGTTTGTGTTTTCTCCATTGGTTGAAAAAAGTGTGTGTTGGGTGATTAAAAAGGCCGGTGCTGCTGCAAATGTACGTTTGGACCGACGGGACCTCGGTAACCATCCGCTCAGGTTACACACGGTTCGAGCACGGAAATGACTCGTCCCATTCGAGTCCCGTCAAAGGTGTGAATACTCGGTAGCTCGCAACGTGGGTCTCTAGGTATTTTGAAGTTTCACAAATAACCCTGTCCCACGTGGTGGAATTATTGACGATTCACGGTCCTGTAACGAACCCGTACCCTCGGAGTTTTCCGAAAGGTACGATCTAGATTCCAGGTGTTCGGCAGAGTCGACTCTACTGCTCCAACTACCAGCCATGCTCGCAGCCAATACCTGGCCCGCAACAGTATATCATCCGTATTATCACTAAGAATACAAGTTATAGGTTTTGATTTCTTTTTACATTTCTGTGTACCACAAAATAGTTGTATTATATCTTCAATGCTATAATCATGTAGTTTCTTTTGAAGTTTAAATATACCGATTATATCTTCTTTTTGAAGACCCGCATCAAAACCTTGTGAGAGAAGTTGATACTCAGGTTGAAAACTTGACTTTGTGAAAATAATTAAATTGTCATAATCTAAAAAGTTGGGAGTAAGGAGCATCTTTAAAAGCAGACAGGTTTTCCCACATCCACTTGAACCAACCATGAGACATCTGAATGAATTTGGAAGATTTTTATGATTGTTAAATTATATCTTATTTTCCTAAATGGGTAAAAAATCATTCATTTATATATTTGGAAAACAGGTTATATAATTTTTTTATTGGCTTTTTTAGAAACTCTATGTTTTATCTGAAGTTCAGGTATAATTTTAAGATAATCCATTATTTGATTTATACAATATCTTGTGTTGAGATTTCCCTGAAAATGACAATCGTTAATAATATAAATCATCAGTCCATGAAACATTATCGTCATTTATTCCGTCTCTTCCCCTGAAAGAAAAGGTGTATGATCACCCTCGTACCTTACATTCATTTCTCTTGTTAATCTTGAAAAGCGATTCATTTTTGATATAATTTTGAAACAGTTGTTCTTTTTTATATTCTTTATCTATCTATAATTCCAGCAATCTGTGTGTGTGTGTGTGTGTTTTTCTATCTGTGTGTGTTTCTGTGTGTGTTTCTGTCTGTGTGTCTGTGTGTCTGTGTGTCTGTGTTTCTGTGACCGCTGTTTCCCGACAAACACTGGTCAGATCTAATGGAAACTTGCCAGGTATATTGCTGAGGACCTGAGTATGTGCCTTTTCAAGATTTGATATTAATCGGACAAGTGATTCCCAAGTTATGGCCATTTATTTACCAATCAATGACAGGACACGTGCTGCGTAGGCGTGGCCGATGCGCCATTTAGTTACCAATCACAGGACACGTTTCTGTGTTGGCGTGGCTGTGTAGGCCGTTGCACGGCCGGCCGACGATGACGTCACGTGCCGTGCTGGTTACGATGTGGATCGATTGGTGCCTAAGTTACCATGGGGTAGGAGTGCCAATGGTAAATGGCAGCGAATGTCATGGCAAACAAAGACAGGGAGATAAACTTGATTTTAATTAACTCTGTGTCTAAGTATCACAGCAGTTGTTACCTCAATGCAAGCGATAATTCGTGGAATGATGTGAACATTCCGTACGGGCACGCACTGCTTTTGGATAGTGATGACTTACTGTATTCTAATAATTTCTCGATTTCTTATGCGCATTTATAGATAAACACAATGCCCCAATCCAGTCGTCATTTATGAGAGCGAAGGAATGGCCTGTGTAGTAGTTTGAAAGTTTGTTTTTTTTTGCAAGTACGGCCACGCACATATGGGCACGTGAGAGCGAAGGAACGGCCTGTGTGGTTGTTTCTGGCACGCGGTTTGAAAGTTTTTTTTATTATTTTTTTGTATGTACGGCCATATATATGCATATATATGTATATATATATGTATATATATATGTATATATATATATATATATGCAAAGATTGACTCCAACTTGTATTTATAAACTCGATAGCCAGGTTGCGCTTTACCACAGGATTAACTGAATCCATTTTTCCCCAGAGATCCATGCGGAGACGAAGGGGTTCGAGTGTCCAGGGAGGCCAAATGGGGACTTAATGTTGGGGGCTGACTGGAAGTGAGTCCAGCCTCATTTCCTTGGCTAACTTGACACAGGCCAGGCCAAGAGGCAAGGAAGCAGAGTTGTTGTTTAACTTCAGGTATTCCCAACAATTTTCAAACAAGGATTTACCAGGATGGCTATCCCCAGAAGAAGTGGATCAAGCCCAATATTTCATTCTCAGCATCTCCCAGCGAAGGGACAAGGGCATCTCACCTATTTCCACCAGAAGGGCAGACACTGGAGTGCTAGTAAAAGCACCTAAACATACATGAAGGGCTTTTGACTGGACAGTCTCAAGTTTTTTTATTGTTGCTCTTGGCCATATCACCGAAAGCCAGGCATCCGTAATCCAGGTGGGAACGAATTTTAGCTTTGTATATCATGAGAAGACTGTCACGATGTGCTCCCCACTCTGTTCCTGAGAGACAACGTAATAAATTTATGCCTTTGGCACATTTACCTATCAGCTCCTTCACCTGCGGGGTCCAGGTGAGTCCCTTATCGAAGGTGACTCCTAAGAAAGACACCACTCGAGATGGATGGAAGCAAGTGCCATTAATTACCATTGCTATATCATCCATTCTCTTCTTACAGGAAAATATGATAAACTTGGACTTATCAGCTGATAGTTTAAAACCCCAGTCTTCGGCCCATTTCTCCATGAGCCGGATATCGCCCTGGAGTTTTTTACTCGAAATAGCAAGATTTTTACACCGAATCCACATAGCAAAGTCGCCAGAAAACAGGAATAACTTGCTATGGAGCTTGTGGATGGAGGCAACATCATTTCTCATAATACTAAAGAGTGTTGGGCTTAAGCAGCTTCCCTGGGGAATGCCCTTATCAGAATGAAACGAAGAGGAGAGGCTCAGGCCAACCCTCACCTGAAATGTTCTATTCGATAAAAAGTCACCAATCCAATCGTACATTCTGCCATTGACCCCGAGATTACTCAGTTTATAAAGGAGGCCATTTTTCCAGACTGAATCGTATGCTTTTTGGATATCGAGGAACACTCCCAGAAGAGACTCCTGATTACCTTGGGATTTCCTTGCATCCTTTGCCAGTGCGGAAATGTGATCCATAACGGACCGTCCCTTTCGAAAACCGCTCTGGCCTTTATACAATAGGTTGTTCTTTTCCAAGAAGAAAACCAATCGGTTATTCACCATTTTCTCCATTAATTTGCAAACAACTGAGATAAGGGAGATCAGGCGATATGAAGATGGGACAGTGATCCAGCACAAATCCACTTCTTTCCCCTCTTTCAGGATAGGAATTACAATAGCGTGTTTCCAATCACAGGGAAGTTTTCCTAAAGCCCAAATCCTATTGAAGAAACTCAGGAACACTCTCAACACCCGATCCTCCAAGTGTTTGAACATAAGGAACGATAACTGATCCGGGTCTGGGGCGCTATTCATAACCGAACGAATCACCTGCTTCAGTTCCCAAATAGTGAAGTCAAGATTGAGTGAAGGGTTTGAAGGCAGAACTGTATTGGTGATCACCCTGGTTTGACTTACAACTTGGGGAAAACGAGCCACGAAAACGTCATCCTTTATGATATTCTCGCAACTGGAAAAAATTGGCCCACGGCTTCTGCCCTGTCCGTATTAGAACACAGGGCTATGTTCTGGGAAATAATCACTGGAAAAGATCTCCCTCCCGACTTAACTCCCTGTATACTTTTGACTCTTCCCCATATAGTTTTGAAAGGGGTATCCGGATTAACTGATGAACAAAATGATTTCCAAGAGGCAGACTTGGCCCGTTTTATAGTTCTTTGGGCTATCACCCTTTTCCTCTTATACTCTATAACGTCCTCCAACCTGAGGGTTTTCCTAAGTCTCTTAAGAGCCGCCCATCTTCCCTGGATTGCCAATTTGCATTCCTCATTCCACCAGGGGACCTTAATTTTCCTACCCCCTGAAGGAATTGAGGTTGGGATTGTTTCCCAAGCAATGTTATACATAATTTGAACAATATTCTTATTGATGCTATCTATGTTGTGAAAACCAATCTCTTCCTTCACTTCCCTGACACATCGATCTGAAAACTGACCCCAATTCGCCTTAGAAAAGTTCCAAGAAGCCGGACCGAGTGAGTCCACAGAACCCCTTTCACATTGGAGATTTGTGATCACAGGAAAGTGATTACTCCCTCGGTTGTCATCATGGACTTCCCAATCGCATCTCGCAGCTTCGATTGAAGAAATAAAAGTGAGATCCAGAGGGGACATTTTCCCTGTGGATGGGTTTATACATGTTCCCTGTCCGTCATTTAATATCACCATATCGAATTCATCGATCAAATCCTCAATAATATCGCCCGTTCCTATCAGTGTCTTTGGAGCCCCAGAGAATATTGTGACGTCCACGGGACTTGAACAGTCCCGCCAACGTAGAATGAGCCGAAACGATGGAGGCGGTTTATTTGTTTATAACCCAAACATGGCGGTTCTAATCGCTCTACCGCAAACGGGACGAGGAAGGTGGCACGAGTCACTTTTCACTGAGTTGATGATGTTTATTTGTTTTTATTATTAACAAATAAAAAAGACTCGGCAAGAAGAGGGATCCGGGGCGATTCGACGGGATGGTGTGGGATCGGGCGTGGGGAAAAGACAATTCCAATGAATATACAGATCTCAACCCTCAAAGGCACCAAGTACGTACACACACACACACACACACACACACACACACACACACACACACACACACACACACACACACACACACACACACACACACGTAGCTATTTTTGGTGGTCAGGCTGGACCGTGGTGTGGACGCAACTGTCTCTGGATCGGCGTCGGACGAGCTGGCCTTGCTCTCGTCAGGGGGGGGGGCAGGAGAAACCGTGGTGCTGTCGACCTCCTGGTCCTGGCCCAAGTCCGCTCACAGCCACCAGGGAACCAGTTCTGGCGCCAAGTTGCGAGCAGGAGAGGGAGGCAGGTCCGCCCGCCGTTCGACCCCGTATTCCGAGTCAGCAGAACCCCAGAGCCAACCAAGGTGAGGCACGAGGCTCAGCAAGGCTCCAGGACACGATCAACACGATCGAATCAGCACAACAACAAGGACGCTTCCCGCGCAACAGCCTCCACACCAAAAAAAACACGATCTTTTTGTGCCGATCTTCTTCCTCTTCGTTTTCGACCCCGAACAGAACTTTTTTATGCTCCCGCCCTCGTCACTTCCAATCGAGCCGTTTTATTGGCCCTCCGCCGTCGCCTTCCGCCAATCGTTATCACGGGGCGGAGCCATCCGCAGCACTGCCCTGTGACGTCACGGCCAGCCTCCAGGGACTAGTAAAAGGGGTTTACGCAGACACACTTACCCTATCCCGTGTCCCTATCTAATTACGTGACAATTATCATTTCCCCCTTGAAGAAATGGACATTTACTAGACCACTTATCACCACTGAATTGCTACTTATTACATCGAGATCCTGGTAAACTCGAACAGCATGGCATACCTAATTAAACATCCTAATTACCCTTTGAATGCATACCCCCCCCTCAAACGTAACACTGCCCCCTCCTCTGGTACCGCAGCTCCTGCAAGGTATATCACAGGCGCTACCGTACCAGCCTTAACACTCACTGACTCACACCTAATTAACCTAACGAAATAAAGTAGGAGGGGCAATGGGCAGCGAGTCGCAGCTAACTTACCTATCCTGCTTAATGTACTACCCCCTTATGGCCTTATCCTCGCCTAAACAATCATTCATTTTTTTTTTATCACTTGAGAGCACTGAGCAAAGTTGCACTCCATCCTCGGGATCATCGCTCTTGCCCAACACTGTTCCAGTGATCTGGAGAGGGGAAACAAAAGGTTCCACAAAATACAACACTTATACTTTACATTCCTACTCTAAGCCTTAACAACACTATTCACAGGATATTTACACTTGACCGCCTCCCCCAGTGGATGCTAATAGACCCAGCGTTACCTGGGGAGCCAATTTTGAAATTTGCTCGCCCCAAAATTATGCGGACATCATGCCCTTGCTGCACATGTCAAGTTGTGCGGGATCGAGTGGGACTCACACATCTTCACAACACTCACACCATGGTAATCATCACATTTCTAGGTCATGGTCCCCATTTTAATCATGCAGGCTGAATCCCATCGTGGCCGTGGGGTGGGTTACCACAAGATGATGGGGGCATCTCAGGTGCAACCATGCCCACAGGTAAGCTTTAGTCCAACCCAGACGTTTCTCCGCCCCGCTCCCTTTGATTCCCACCCCCCTGGTTGCCATCAGCTCTCATCCCGTACAACACACTGGAAGGGGTCTCACTGGCTCCTCTGGCCTTCCTGGGTCGCCAAGGTCCTACCCGCCTTGGTCGCCCAACCAGACCCTCTCCCAGTTGCCTCCAGACACTGTCACCGTTAGCCACCAGGTGGTGAATCTCCTTGAAGGGGGTCGCAATTCACGCTCACCGTGAGCTTCAGCAATCCCTGTGGACAAGCACATCATCCCCAAACACAAAACCCACATGACTCCCCCACCCCATCGGCCTTACATGTGACACCTGCATTTCTAACACTTCACCGACCATGACCTTCCCTGTTCCCACACCATGTCCAATAAAAAAAATCAATGTGTGCACCATACATTTCACTTCTTAACTTAAAACAACTCACACAGCACTTCTCCTCACCCGATCCACGCACCAGCCATTGGACAGCCACTCGTGCCCGCTTGGTTACCAATTACCCATTGTCCCTATTGTCACTCTAAAACCCAGCAGAACTCACAAACCCTCACCTTCAGCACATGGGGCAGGAGGCTGCCCGGGCCCAAGCTCCCTCACAGAAGCGGCCAATCTTCCCCAATTAATTTTTTTTTTTTTTCACCAAAGGAGGGCACTTCGCCACAATCTCAGCAGCCGAGCATGGCCGTATATACTCAGCCCAATCTAGTCTCCCCGACCCCCGACAGTGATCTCCGGACCCGACCTATGAAAGGGCATCTCGGATAGACCTGGTGGTTCAGCAGGAGGATTCACCCTCTCCGAGTTTAAAAGTCTATTGGAGGGTCCCTCCCTCGCCGGGTACCGGCAATATAGTTGCATGTGTCCTCTTCGCCCGCACCGGAAACAACTCCCCATAAAAGGCCCCCGTGAGTATCGGTGAAATGTCTCTTCCGGTTCTGGACCCCCTCGGCCATAATCGAATTGCTCTATTGGCTGGGCTGGACCCCGCCGCTTTGGCGCACTAACTACCAGATTACCCTTTATCAAACTTGACAGTTTCTGGCAAATTTCCTGAAACATTTGGGTAATGCCAATTTCTCCCAGCCCCTCCCCTTGATCCTAGATCTCCACCTGTCGGACCGTCACCGATGGCCTCTCGGGCACCCAACCCGGCCGCCTCCACGAGGCCAGCCTGGCCGCGCACTCGGCCGCTCGGTGCACGGTGGGTGGATCCTGTAGCTCCACTAGCGCTCGGACCTCAGGGTCAGGAAGGGCAGCTAAAAATTTCTCTAGTGCCAGTCTGTCCCATGCCTCCACTGTAAGGTCCCGATACGCGATCCTGACTGATTGGTAAATGTCCTGTGCCAGCTCCTGCACTGTCTCACCCGGCTTTAATCTGCGGTGCTGGAGCTGGGCCCGCACTAGATCACAGTTCGCTGCAAACCCAAACCGACGGCTCAACGCCTCGCAAATGTGGGAGCTGGTCAACATCCCCTCCGCGATCACGTTTAACACATCTGCGGCTGGTCCCCGCAACGTTGCCACCAAATTCCCTGTACGTTCCCGCTCATTCCACCCGTTTAGTCGGGAAATACACTCAAATTGCGTCAGAAAAGCTTCAAGGCTCCCTGACCCGTCAAAATTTACCAGGGGGATCACTTTTACGGTGGCCTGCTTCTCAGTTTCTCCCTTGTCCGAATCCAGCCCAGGGATCAAACACCCTTGTGGCTGCGTATCCAATTTCGGAGCCCACTGTGGCCAAAGATGTTTTGTGGTGAGGGTCTCATGGGTCAATTTTGCCTCCTGTTCCAAATGTTGAATGGACCGATTCACCTCTTCCCGCAGGATCTTCTGGGCCCGCACAACCTCCTCCAAGGCTCCATCGCGAGTTTGTAGCTGCTCCTCAACCAACCCGGACACTCTACTTACAAAAGACGGCTCTACCAGGCCTTTATCCAAGAGTTCATCTTGGCTCATAATTTTATCATGTTCGTCCAAACGAGCCTCCAATCCTTTTACCTCCTCCGCCAACTTCATCCCTTGCTTCCTCAACTCTCCCCACTCTTCAACTTACAGCTGCATACGAGCATCCACACAGGCACGATGACGTTCCAGGCTTTCATCCACTTTATCAACCCGAATGTTCGTTGCATCAATTTTATCTAACAATTTTTTCCCGACTTGAACAGTCCCGCCAACGTAGAATGAGCCGAAACGATGGAGGCGGTTTATTTGTTTATAACCCAAACATGGCGGTTCTAATCGCTCTACCGCAAACGGGACGAGGAAGGTGGCACGAGTCACTTTTCACTGAGTTGATGATGTTTATTTGTTTTTATTATTAACAAATAAAAAAGACTCGGCAAGAAGAGGGATCCGGAGCGATTCGACGGGATGGTGTGGGATCGGGCGTGGGGAAAACAGACAATTCCAATGAATATACAGATCTCAACCCTCTAAGGCGCCAAGTACACACACACACACACACACACACACACACACAAAACGTAGCTATTTCTGGTGGTCAGGCTGGACCGTGGTGTGGACGCAACTGTTTCTGGATCGGCGTCGGACGAGCTGGCCTTGCTCTCGTCAGGGGGGGGGGGCAGGAGAAACCGTGGTGCTGTCGACCTCCTGGTCCTGGCCCAAGTCCGCTCACAGCCACCAGGGAACCAGCTCTGGCGCCAAGTTGCGAGCAGGAGAGGGAGGCAGGTCCGTCCGCCGTTCGACCCCGTATTCCGAGTCAGCAGAACCCCAGAGCCAACCAAGGTGAGGCACGAGGCTCAGCAAGGCTCCAGGACACGATGATCAACACGATCAAATCAGCACAACAACAAGGACGCTTCCCGCGCAACAGCCTCCACACCAAAAAAACCACGATCTTTTTGTGCCGATCTTCTTCCTCTACGTTTTCGACCCCGAACAGAACCTTTTTATGCTCCCATCCTCGTCACTTCCAATCAAGCCGTTTATTGGCCCTCCGCCGTCGCCTTCCGCCAATCGTGATCACGGGGCGGAGCCATCCGCAGCACTACCCTGTGACGTCACGGCCAGCCTCCAGGGACTAGTAAAAGGGGTTTACGCAGACACACTTACCCTATCCCGTGTCCCTATCTAATTACGTGACAATTATCATTCCCCCCTTGAAGAAATGGACATTTACTAGACAACTTATCACCACTGAATTGCTACTTATTACATCGAGATCCTGGTAAACTCGAACAGCATGGCATACCTAATTAAACATCCTAATTACCCTTTGAATGCATACCCCCCTCAAACGTAACACTATTATGACTATTGAAACCGCCACAGACAAGTACCACCCCCTCACACCTTCTAAAACCCTCCTGAAGACTCTTGTGCATCAATGGTTGGCAAGGATTATAGAAGTTTATAATTGTAAGCCTCCCCCTGGAGCCATGGACCTTGATAAGAATACACTCCAGCTCCATAATGTCTTCCGTTTCCGTGAAGGGAACACCAAATTTCACATAATGCCACAACCACCCCCTTTACCTCGAGCTCTATCCCTACGAATAAGGGTATACCCCGGCATATGAAATCGATTATGCTCCTTGAGCCATGTTTCTTGAAAACAAATAATATCCAGTTTAGTTAACAACTCAGAGATGTATTTTTTTAAAATTCGGACCAGTGCGCCACTAGACTTTTAGCATTCCATTGGGTCCTGAGACTGTTTGGCGTCAGGACTGGTTTCTCTCTCTTTTTTTATTGCCCGTCTTGTTAAATATTTTATTAATAACCTTGGTAGAAATACCATCCCACCCAGATGTTTACAGGCAGCTGAAGCAATAATGCTAATCTTCTCCGATCTCCTATTTACAACAGCTGTGCAATTTACCACCTCAGTAATAAATCCAATGAACCCCAATTTAGAAATGTTCAAAACCACCATGGCACTTGAATCCTCAGTTTGGCAATCCTGATCTATTGTCTCCGTCTGGAAAACAACCGAAACTGTTTGTATCTTAACCGGAGCTGGAGTTTTAGTAATCCTATTCGTTTCTTTGATTGGCAACACAACTTTGGGGACCTTGAGCACCGCCTCCGCATACGATAAACTTCCCAGTGGTTTTCACTTGCTGAATCTGGGCCGCTCTTTGAAATTCTAAACAACCTCTGTAGGCTGCACTGTGCTCCCCACCGCAATTGGCACAGCACATCTTAACGCACGTACAACTCTCATACTCATGATCTCCATTACACTTGCTGCAACGCCGTTTACCCCGACAGGATGTTGCAGTATGCCCGAATCTTTGGCATTTGTAGCATCTTAAGGGGGGACGGATATACTCCCGAACAGGAAAGGCTTGGTAGCCCAGGAACACTTTAGGGGGAAGGACCGGGATGGAGAAGGACAACACCACACATGTGGTATCGACCTTTACACCATCCCTCACCGACGTAAGACGACGAGCATCACCGACTCCCATGTCAGCCAAATTCCTCTTGATAACCTCCATATCAATGCCCAGGTCAATCCCATAAATTACTCCCCGGCATTCCCTTAAAGACCTGGGGATGTGAGCAGATATTCGAATATCCCCAAAAAGAGAGACTCTCAGAATCTTTTCCCGCTGGGCCACCGATTTGCACTGGATCAGAAGGTCACCTGATCGAAGTTTCCTTGCACAATGTATGTCACCAAATTCTTTTCCAATTACGGGAGCCAATTTTATAGGGTTATTGAAAATTAACGACTTGGACCCTTCCACAGCCGAAATTATAATTGGGAATTTCTCCCCCGGCTCCTCTTTATCCTTTACCCCTTTCCGCACCTCCGACTCTTCACTACTTCCATCACCGGGCCTGCCCCTCTTCATGGCCGACACTCGAGAAGTTCTAACACTTCTTGACGAGAGCGCCCCATCATCCTCCCCCGATACCCCCTCCATATACTCTCATCCCCTGGGGATCCCCAAGAGTGAAAATAAGGACCTTACCGATCAATACCAAAAATACAAGTACTCAGAACCAGAGGTGATACCGAAATACCGGAAGTACTTGGAAGCACCTCCACTGCTAAAAAAAAAAACTCGATGCCATCGGCTTGATTCTTCTTCTTTTTTTGTTTTTGAGGGTTTTATGGCGCGGTCAGAGCCAGGAGGCTCTATCCAAGCCAAGCACCAGAATCTGGCCAAACTCTTCAAAGGCAGATACATTTTGAATATATCTCGCACATTCCTGCCAAAATTTTAATATCACCTTAACGAGATGGAGATGGAGATGGAGATGGAGCACGAGATGGAGATGGAGATGGAGATGGAGCACGAGATGGAGATGGAGATGGAGATGGAGCACGAGATGGAGCACGAGATGGAGCACGAGATGGAGCACGAGATGGAGCACGAGATGGAGCACGAGATGGAGCACGAGATGGAGCACGAGATGGAGCACGAGATGGAGCACGAGATGGAGCACGAGATGGAGCACGAGATGGAGCACGAGATGGAGCACGAGATGGAGCACGAGATGGAGCACGAGATGGAGCACGAGATGGAGCACGAGATGGAGCACGAGATGGAGCACGAGATGGAGCACGAGATGGAGCACGAGATGGAGCACGAGATGGAGCACGAGATGGAGCACGAGATGGAGCACGAGATGGAGCACCAGATGGAGCACGAGATGGAGCACGAGATGGAGCACGAGATGGAGCACGAGATGGAGCACGAGATGGAGCACGAGATGGAGCACGAGATGGAGCACGAGATGGAGCACGAGATGGAGCACGAGATGGAGCACGAGATGGAGCACGAGATGGAGCACGAGATGGAGCACGAGATGGAGCACGAGATGGAGCACGAGATGGAGCACGAGATGGAGCACGAGATGGAGCACGAGATGGAGCACGAGATGGAGCACGAGATGGAGCACGAGATGGAGCACGAGATGGAGCACGAGATGGAGCACGGAGATGGAGCACGGAGATGGAGCACGGAGATGGAGCACGGAGATGGAGCACGGAGATGGAGCACGGAGATGGAGCTGGAGCACGAGCACGAGCACGAGCACGAGCAGGAGATGGAGATGGAGATGGAGCACGAGATGGAGCACGAGATGGAGCACGAGATGGAGCACGAGATGGAGCACGAGATGGAGCACGAGATGGAGCACGAGATGGAGCACGAGATGGAGCACGAGATGGAGCACGAGATGGAGCACGAGATGGAGCACGAGATGGAGCACGAGATGGAGCACGAGATGGAGCACGAGATGGAGCACGAGATGGAGCACGAGATGGAGCACGAGATGGAGCACGAGATGGAGCACGAGATGGAGCACGAGATGGAGCACGAGATGGAGCACGAGATGGAGCACGAGATGGAGCACGAGATGGAGCACGAGATGGAGCACGAGATGGAGCACGAGATGGAGCACGAGATGGAGCACGAGATGGAGCACGAGATGGAGCACGAGATGGAGCACGAGATGGAGCACGAGATGGAGCACGAGATGGAGCACGAGATGGAGCACGAGATGGAGCACGAGATGGAGCACGAGATGGAGCACGAGATGGAGCACGAGATGGAGCACGAGATGGAGCACGAGATGGAGCACGAGATGGAGCACGAGATGGAGCACGAGATGGAGCACGAGATGGAGCACGAGATGGAGCACGAGATGGAGCACGAGATGGAGCACGAGATGGAGCACGAGATGGAGCACGAGATGGAGCACGAGATGGAGCACGAGATGGAGCAGGAGATGGAGATGGAGATGGAGATGGAGATGGAGATGGAGATGGAGCACGAGATGGAGCACGAGATGGAGCACGAGATGGAGCACGAGATGGAGCACGAGATGGAGCACGAGATGGAGCACGAGATGGAGCACGAGATGGAGCACGAGATGGAGCTGGAGATGGAGCTGGAGATGGAGCTGGAGATGGAGCTGGAGATGGAGATGGAGCTGGAGATGGAGATGGGGATGGGGATGGAGATGGAGATGGAGATGGAGATGGAGATGGAGATGGAGATGGAGATGGAGATGGAGATGGAGATGGAGATGGAGATGGAGATGGAGCACGAGATGGAGATGGAGCACGAGATGGAGATGGAGCACGAGATGGAGATGGAGCACGAGATGGAGATGGAGATGGAGATGGAGCTCGAGCACGAGCACGAGCACGAGCACGAGCACGAGATGGAGATGGAGATGGAGATGGAGATGGAGATGGAGATGGAGATGGAGATGGAGATGGAGATGGAGATGGAGATGGAGATGGAGATGGAGATGGAGATGGAGATGGAGATGGAGATGGAGATGGAGATGGAGATGGAGATGGAGATGGATCACGAGATGGAGATGGATCACGAGATGGAGATGGATCACGAGATGGAGATGGATCACGAGATGGAGATGGATCACGAGATGGAGATGGATCACGAGATGGAGATGGATCACGAGATGGAGATGGAGATGGAGATGGAGATGGAGATGGAGATGGAGATGGAGATGGAGATGGAGATGGAGATGGAGATGGAGATGGAGATGGAGATGGAGATGGAGATGGAGATGGAGATGGAGATGGAGATGGAGATGGAGATGGAGATGGAGATGGAGATGGAGATGGAGATGGAGATGGAGATGGAGATGGAGATGGAGATGGAGATGGAGATGGAGATGGAGATGGAGATGGAGATGGAGATGGAGATGGAGATGGAGATGGAGATGGAGATGGAGATGGAGATGGAGATGGAGATGGAGATGGAGATGGAGATGGAGATGGAGATGGAGATGGAGATGGAGATGGAGATGGAGATGGAGATGGAGATGGAGATGGAGATGGAGATGGAGATGGAGATGGAGATGGAGATGGAGATGGAGATGGAGATGGAGATGGAGATGGAGATGGAGATGGAGATGGAGATGGAGATGGAGATGGAGATGGAGATGGAGATGGAGATGGAGATGGAGCACGAGCACGAGATGGAGATGGAGCACAAGCAGGAGATGGAGATGGAGATGGAGATGGAGCACAAGCAGGAGATGGAGATGGAGATGGAGCACAAGCAGGAGATGGAGATGGAGATGGAGATGGAGATGGAGCACGAGCACGAGCACGAGCACGAGCACGAGCACGAGCACGAGCACGAGCAGGAGCAGGAGATGGAGATGGAGATGGAGATGGAGATGGAGCACGAGATGGAGATGGAGATGGAGATGGAGCACGAGATGGAGATGGAGATGGAGATGGAGCACGAGATGGAGATGGAGATGGAGATGGAGCACGAGATGGAGATGGAGATGGAGCACGAGATGGAGATGGAGATGGAGATGGAGCACGAGATGGAGATGGAGATGGAGATGGAGCACGAGATGGAGATGGAGATGGAGCACGAGATGGAGATGGAGCACGAGATGGAGATGGAGCACGAGATGGAGATGGAGCACGAGATGGAGATGGAGCACGAGATGGAGATGGAGCACGAGATGGAGATGGAGATGGAGATGGAGATGGAGCACGAGATGGAGATGGAGATGGAGCACGAGATGGAGATGGAGCACGAGATGGAGATGGAGCACGAGATGGAGATGGAGCACGAGATGGAGATGGAGATGGAGATGGAGATGGAGATGGAGATGGAGATGGAGATGGAGATGGAGATGGAGATGGAGATGGAGATGGAGATGGAGATGGAGATGGAGATGGAGATGGAGATGGAGATGGAGATGGAGATGGAGATGGAGATGGAGCACGAGATGGAGATGGAGCACGAGATGGAGATGGAGATGGAGATGGAGATGGAGATGGAGCACGAGATGGAGATGGAGCACGAGATGGAGATGGAGCACGAGATGGAGATGGAGCACGAGATGGAGATGGAGCACGAGATGGAGATGGAGCACGAGATGGAGATGGAGATGGAGATGGAGATGGAGCACGAGATGGAGATGGAGATGGAGATGGAGATGGAGATGGAGATGGAGATGGAGATGGAGATGGAGATGGAGATGGAGATGGAGATGGAGATGGAGATGGAGATGGAGATGGAGATGGAGCACGAGATGGAGATGGAGATGGAGATGGAGATGGAGCACGAGATGGAGATGGAGATGGAGATGGAGATGGAGATGGAGATGGAGATGGAGATGGAGATGGAGATGGAGATGGAGATGGAGATGGAGATGGAGATGGAGATGGAGATGGAGATGGAGATGGAGATGGAGATGGAGCACGAGATGGAGATGGAGATGGAGATGGAGATGGAGCACGAGATGGAGATGGAGATGGAGCACGAGATGGAGATGGAGCACGAGATGGAGATGGAGCACGAGATGGAGATGGAGCACGAGATGGAGATGGAGCACGAGATGGAGATGGAGCACGAGATGGAGATGGAGCACGAGATGGAGATGGAGATGGAGATGGAGATGGAGCACGAGATGGAGATGGAGATGGAGATGGAGATGGAGATGGAGATGGAGATGGAGATGGAGATGGAGATGGAGATGGAGATGGAGATGGAGATGGAGATGGAGATGGAGATGGAGATGGAGATGGAGATGGAGATGGAGATGGAGATGGAGATGGAGATGGAGATGGAGATGGAGATGGAGATGGAGATGGAGATGGAGATGGAGATGGAGATGGAGATGGAGATGGAGATGGAGATGGAGATGGAGATGGAGATGGAGATGGAGCACGAGATGGAGATGGAGATGGAGATGGAGCACGAGATGGAGATGGAGCACGAGATGGAGATGGAGATGGAGATGGAGATGGAGATGGAGATGGAGATGG
Source organism: Eptatretus burgeri (assembly GCF_056783735.1). Classification (NCBI taxonomy): domain Eukaryota; kingdom Metazoa; phylum Chordata; class Myxini; order Myxiniformes; family Myxinidae; genus Eptatretus; species Eptatretus burgeri. The sequence goes on from NC_140964.1 coordinate 138,318,813, forward strand.
AGCACGAGATGGAGATGGAGATGGAGATGGAGATGGAGATGGAGCACGAGATGGAGATGGAGCACGAGATGGAGATGGAGATGGAGATGGAGATGGAGATGGAGATGGAGATGGAGATGGAGCACGAGATGGAGATGGAGATGGAGCACGAGATGGAGATGGAGATGGAGCACGAGATGGAGATGGAGATGGAGATGGAGATGGAGATGGAGATGGAGATGGAGATGGAGATGGAGATGGAGATGGAGATGGAGATGGAGATGGAGATGGAGATGGAGATGGAGATGGAGATGGAGATGGAGATGGAGATGGAGATGGAGATGGAGATGGAGATGGAGATGGAGCACGAGATGGAGATGGAGCACGAGATGGAGATGGAGCACGAGATGGAGATGGAGCACGAGATGGAGATGGAGCATGAGATGGAGATGGAGATGGAGATGGAGATGGAGATGGAGATGGAGCACGAGATGGAGATGGAAATGGAGATGGAGCACGAGATGGAGATGGAGATGGAGCACGAGATGGAGATGGAGATGGAGATGGAGCACGAGATGGAGCACGAGATGGAGATGGAGCACGAGATGGAGATGGAGATGGAGATGGAGATGGAGATGGAGATGGAGATGGAGATGGAGATGGAGATGGAGATGGAGATGGAGATGGAGCACGAGATGGAGATGGAGATGGAGATGGAGATGGAGATGGAGATGGAGATGGAGATGGAGATGGAGATGGAGATGGAGATGGAGATGGAGATGGAGATGGAGATGGAGATGGAGATGGAGATGGAGATGGAGATGGAGATGGAGATGGAGCACGAAATGGAGATGGAGCACGAGATGGAGATGGAGATGGAGATGGAGATGGAGCACGAGCACGGAGATGGAGATGGAGCACGAGCACGGAGATGGAGATGGAGCACGAGCACGGAGATGGAGATGGAGCACGAGCACGGAGATGGAGATGGAGCACGAGCACGGAGATGGAGATGGAGCACGAGCACGGAGATGGAGATGGAGCACGAGCACGGAGATGGAGATGGAGCACGAGCACGGAGATGGAGATGGAGATGGAGCACGAGCACGAGATGGAGATGGAGATGGAGCACGAGATGGAGATGGAGCACGAGCACGGAGATGGAGATGGAGCACGAGCACGGAGATGGAGATGGAGCACGAGCACGGAGATGGAGATGGAGCACGAGCACGGAGATGGAGATGGAGCACGAGCACGGAGATGGAGATGGAGCACGAGCACGGAGATGGAGCACGAGCACGGAGATGGAGCACGAGCACGGAGATGGAGCACGAGCACGAGCACGGAGATGGAGCACGAGCACGAGCACGGAGATGGAGCACGAGCACGGAGATGGAGCACGAGCACGAGCACGGAGATGGAGCACGAGCACGAGCACGGAGATGGAGCACGAGCACGGAGATGGAGCACGAGCACGGAGATGGAGATGGAGATGGAGCACGAGCACGGAGATGGAGCACGAGCACGGAGATGGAGATGGAGATGGAGCACGAGCACGGAGATGGAGCACGAGCACGGAGACGGAGATGGAGCACGAGCACGAGCACGAGCACGAGCACGGAGACGGAGACGGAGATGGAGCACGAGATAGAGCGAGAACACGAGATACAACGAGAGCACGAGATACAACGAGAGCACGAGATAGAGCTAGAGCACGAGATACAACGAGAACACGAGATACAACGAGAACACGAGATACAACGAGAACACGAGATACAACGAGAACACGAGATACAACGAGAACACGAGATACAACGAGAACACGAGATACAACGAGAACACGAGATACAACGAGAACACGAGATACAACGAGAACACGAGATACAACGAGAACACGAGATACAACGAGAACACGAGATACAACGAGAACACGAGATACAACGAGAACACGAGATACAACGAGAACACGAGATACAACGAGAACACGAGATACAACGAGAACACGAGATACAACGAGAACACGAGATACAACGAGAACACGAGATACAACGAGAACACGAGATACAACGAGAACACGAGATACAACGAGAACACGAGATACAACGAGAACACGAGATACAACGAGAACACGAGATACAACGAGAACACGAGATACAGCGAGAGCACGAGATACAGCGAGAGCACGAGACACAGCGAGAGCACGAGACACAGCGAGAGCACGAGACAGAGCGAGAGCACGAGACAGAGCGAGAGCACGAGACAGAGCGAGAGCACGAGACAGAGCGAGAGCACGAGACAGAGCAAGAGCACGAGACAGAGCAAGAGCACGAGACAGAGCAAGAGCACGAGACAGAGCAAGAGCACGAGACAGAGCAAGAGCACGAGACAGAGCAAGAGCACGAGACAGAGCAAGAGCACGAGACAGAGCAAGAGCACGAGACAGAGCAAGAGCACGAGACAGAGCAAGAGCACGAGACAGAGCAAGAGCACGAGACAGAGCAAGAGCACGAGACAGAGCAAGAGCACGAGACAGAGCAAGAGCACGAGACAGAGCAAGAGCACGAGACAGAGCAAGAGCACGAGACAGAGCAAGAGCACGAGACAGAGCAAGAGCACGAGACAGAGCAAGAGCACGAGACAGAGCAAGAGCACGAGACAGAGCAGGAGCACGAGACAGAGCAGGAGCACGAGACAGAGCAGGAGCACGAGACAGAGCAGGAGCACGAGACAGAGCAGGAGCACGAGACAGAGCAGGAGCACGAGACAGAGCAGGAGCACGAGACAGAGCAGGAGCACGAGACAGAGCAGGAGCACGAGACAGAGCTGGAGCACGAGACAGAGCTGGAGCACGAGACAGAGCTGGAGCACGAGACAGAGCTGGAGCACGAGACAGAGCTGGAGCACGAGACAGAGCTGGAGCACGAGACAGAGCTAGAGCACGAGACAGAGCTAGAGCACGAGACAGAGCTAGAGCACGAGACAGAGCTAGAGCACGAGACAGAGCTAGAGCACGAGACAGAGCTAGAGCACGAGACAGAGCTAGAGCACGAGACAGAGCTAGAGCACGAGACAGAGCTAGAGCACGAGACAGAGCTAGAGCACGAGACAGAGCTAGAGCACGAGACAGAGCTAGAGCACGAGACAGAGCTAGAGCACGAGACAGAGCTAGAGCACGAGACAGAGCTAGAGCTAGAGCACGAGACAGAGCTAGAGCTAGAGCACGAGACAGAGCTAGAGCACGAGACAGAGCTAGAGCACGAGACAGAGCTAGAGCTAGAGCACGAGACAGAGCTAGAGCTAGAGCACGAGACAGAGCTAGAGCTAGAGCACGAGACAGAGCTAGAGCTAGAGCACGAGACAGAGCTAGAGCTAGAGCACGAGACAGAGCTAGAGCTAGAGCACGAGACAGAGCTAGAGCTAGAGCACGAGACAGAGCTAGAGCTAGAGCACGAGACAGAGCTAGAGCTAGAGCACGAGACAGAGCTAGAGCTAGAGCACGAGACAGAGCTAGAGCTAGAGCACGAGACAGAGCTAGAGCTAGAGCACGAGACAGAGCTAGAGCTAGAGCACGAGACAGAGCTAGAGCTAGAGCACGAGACAGAGCTAGAGCTAGAGCACGAGACAGAGCTAGAGCTAGAGCACGAGACAGAGCTAGAGCTAGAGCACGAGACAGAGCTAGAGCTAGAGCACGAGACAGAGCTAGAGCTAGAGCACGAGACAGAGCTAGAGCTAGAGCACGAGACAGAGCTAGAGCTAGAGCACGAGACAGAGCTAGAGCTAGAGCACGAGACAGAGCTAGAGCTAGAGCACGAGACAGAGCTAGAGCTAGAGCACGAGACAGAGCTAGAGCTAGAGCACGAGACAGAGCTAGAGCTAGAGCACGAGACAGAGCTAGAGCTAGAGCACGAGACAGAGCTAGAGCTAGAGCACGAGACAGAGCTAGAGCTAGAGCACGAGACAGAGCTAGAGCTAGAGCACGAGACAGAGCTAGAGCTAGAGCACGAGACAGAGCTAGAGCTAGAGCACGAGACAGAGCTAGAGCTAGAGCACGAGACAGAGCTAGAGCTAGAGCACGAGACAGAGCTAGAGCTAGAGCACGAGACAGAGCTAGAGCTAGAGCACGAGACAGAGCTAGAGCTAGAGCACGAGACAGAGCTAGAGCTAGAGCACGAGACAGAGCTAGAGCTAGAGCACGAGACAGAGCTAGAGCTAGAGCACGAGACAGAGCTAGAGCTAGAGCACGAGACAGAGCTAGAGCTAGAGCACGAGACAGAGCTAGAGCTAGAGCACGAGACAGAGCTAGAGCTAGAGCACGAGACAGAGCTAGAGCTAGAGCACGAGACAGAGCTAGAGCTAGAGCACGAGACAGAGCTAGAGCTAGAGCACGAGACAGAGCTAGAGCTAGAGCACGAGACAGAGCTAGAGCTAGAGCACGAGACAGAGCTAGAGCTAGAGCACGAGACAGAGCTAGAGCTAGAGCACGAGACAGAGCTAGAGCTAGAGCACGAGACAGAGCTAGAGCTAGAGCACGAGACAGAGCTAGAGCTAGAGCACGAGACAGAGCTAGAGCTAGAGCACGAGACAGAGCTAGAGCTAGAGCACGAGACAGAGCTAGAGCTAGAGCACGAGACAGAGCTGGAGCTAGAGCACGAGACAGAGCTGGAGCTAGAGCACGAGACAGAGCTGGAGCTAGAGCACGAGACAGAGCTGGAGCTAGAGCACGAGACAGAGCTGGAGCTAGAGCACGAGACAGAGCTGGAGCTAGAGCACGAGACAGAGCTGGAGCTAGAGCACGAGACAGAGCTGGAGCTAGAGCACGAGACAGAGCTGGAGCTAGAGCACGAGATAGAGCTGGAGCTAGAGCACGAGATAGAGCTGGAGCTAGAGCACGAGATAGAGCTGGAGCTAGAGCACGAGATAGAGCTGGAGCTAGAGCACGAGATAGAGCGAGAGCACGAGATAGAGCGAGAGCACGAGATAGAGCGAGAGCACGAGATAGAGCGAGAGCATGAGATATAACTAGAACACGAGATAGAACTAGAGTACGAGATAGAGCGAGAGCACGAGATACAGCATGAGATAGAGCTAGAACACGAAATAGAGCGAGAACATGAGATTGAACTTGAGCACGAGATAGAGCACGAGACAGAGCTAGAGCACGAGACAGAGCTAGAGCACGAGACAGAGCTAGAGCACGAGACAGAGCTAGAGCACGAGACAGAGCTAGAGCACGAGCTAGAGCACGAGCTAGAGCACGAGCTAGAGCACGAGATAGAGCACGAGATAGAGCACGAGATAGAGCACGAGATAGAGCACGAGATAGAGCACGAGATAGAGCACGAGATAGAGCACGAGATAGAGATAGAGCTAGAGCACGAGATAGAGCTAGAGCTAGAGCACGAGATAGAGCTAGAGCTAGAGCACGAGATAGAGCTAGAGCTAGAGCACGAGATAGAGCTAGAGCTAGAGCACGAGACAGAGCTAGAGCTAGAGCACGAGACAGAGCTAGAGCTAGAGCACGAGACAGAGCTAGAGCTAGAGCACGAGACAGAGCTAGAGCTAGAGCACGAGACAGAGCTAGAGCTAGAGCACGAGACAGAGCTAGAGCTAGAGCACGAGACAGAGCTAGAGCTAGAGCACGAGACAGAGCTAGAGCTAGAGCACGAGACAGAGCTAGAGCTAGAGCACGAGACAGAGCTAGAGCTAGAGCACGAGACAGAGCTAGAGCTAGAGCACGAGACAGAGCTAGAGCTAGAGCACGAGACAGAGCTAGAGCTAGAGCACGAGACAGAGCTAGAGCTAGAGCACGAGACAGAGCTAGAGCTAGAGCACGAGACAGAGCTAGAGCTAGAGCACGAGACAGAGCTAGAGCTAGAGCACGAGACAGAGCTAGAGCTAGAGCACGAGACAGAGCTAGAGCTAGAGCACGAGACAGAGCTAGAGCTAGAGCACGAGACAGAGCTAGAGCTAGAGCACGAGATAGAGCTAGAGCTAGAGCACGAGATAGAGCTAGAGCTAGAGCACGAGACAGAGCTAGAGCTAGAGCACGAGATAGAGCTAGAGCTAGAGCACGAGACAGAGCTAGAGCTAGAGCACGAGACAGAGCTAGAGCTAGAGCACGAGACAGAGCTAGAGCTAGAGCACGAGATAGAGCTAGAGCTAGAGCACGAGACAGAGCTAGAGCTAGAGCACGAGATAGAGCTAGAGCTAGAGCACGAGACAGAGCTAGAGCTAGAGCACGAGACAGAGCTAGAGCTAGAGCACGAGATAGAGCTAGAGCTAGAGCACGAGACAGAGCTAGAGCTAGAGCACGAGACAGAGCTAGAGCTAGAGCACGAGACAGAGCTAGAGCTAGAGCACGAGACAGAGCTAGAGCTAGAGCACGAGATAGAGCTAGAGCGAGAGCACGAGACAGAGCTAGAGCTAGAGCACGAGATAGAGCTAGAGCTAGAGCACGAGACAGAGCTAGAGCTAGAGCACGAGATAAAGCTAGAGCTAGAGCACGAGATAGAGCTAGAGCTAGAGCACGAGATAGAGCTAGAGCTAGAGCACGAGACAGAGCTAGAGCTAGAGCACGAGATAGAGCTAGAGCTAGAGCACGAGATAGAGCTAGAGCTAGAGCACGAGATAGAGCTAGAGCTAGAGCACGAGATAGAGCTAGAGCTAGAGCTAGAGCACGAGATAGAGCTAGAGCTAGAGCACGAGATAGAGCTAGAGCTAGAGCACGAGATAGAGCTAGAGCTAGAGCACGAGATAGAGCTAGAGCTAGAGCACGAGATAGAGCTAGAGCTAGAGCACGAGATAGAGCTAGAGCTAGAGCACGAGATAGAGCTAGAGCTAGAGCACGAGATAGAGCTGGAGCTAGAGCACGAGATAGAGCTGGAGCTAGAGCACGAGATAGAGCTGGAGCTAGAGCACGAGATAGAGCTGGAGCTAGAGCACGAGATAGAGCTGGAGCTAGAGCACGAGATAGAGCTGGAGCTAGAGCACGAGATAGAGCTGGAGCTAGAGCACGAGATAGAGCTGGAGCTAGAGCACGAGATAGAGCTGGAGCTAGAGCACGAGATAGAGCTGGAGCTAGAGCACGAGATAGAGCTGGAGCTAGAGCACGAGATAGAGCTGGAGCTAGAGCACGAGATAGAGCTAGAGCTAGAGCTAGAGCACGAGATAGAGCTAGAGCTAGAGCTAGAGCACGAGATAGAGCTAGAGCTAGAGCTAGAGCACGAGATAGAGCTAGAGCTAGAGCTAGAGCACGAGATAGAGCTAGAGCTAGAGCTAGAGCACGAGATAGAGCTAGAGCTAGAGCTAGAGCACGAGATAGAGCTAGAGCTAGAGCACGAGATAGAGCTGGAGCTAGAGCACGAGATAGAGCTGGAGCTAGAGCACGAGATAGAGCTGGAGCTAGAGCACGAGATAGAGCTGGAGCTAGAGCACGAGATAGAGCTGGAGCTAGAGCACGAGATAGAGCTAGAGCTAGAGCTAGAGCACGAGATAGAGCTAGAGCTAGAGCTAGAGCACGAGATAGAGCTAGAGCTAGAGCTAGAGCACGAGATAGAGCTAGAGCTAGAGCTAGAGCACGAGATAGAGCTAGAGCTAGAGCTAGAGCACGAGATAGAGCTAGAGCTAGAGCTAGAGCACGAGATAGAGCTAGAGCTAGAGCTAGAGCACGAGATAGAGCTAGAGCTAGAGCTAGAGCACGAGATAGAGCTAGAGCTAGAGCACGAGATAGAGCTAGAGCTAGAGCTAGAGCACGAGATAGAGCTAGAGCTAGAGCTAGAGCACGAGATAGAGCTAGAGCTAGAGCTAGAGCACGAGATAGAGCTAGAGCTAGAGCTAGAGCACGAGATAGAGCTAGAGCTAGAGCACGAGATAGAGCTAGAGCTAGAGCACGAGATAGAGCTAGAGCTAGAGCACGAGATAGAGCTAGAGCTAGAGCTAGAGCACGAGATAGAGCTAGAGCTAGAGCTAGAGCACGAGATAGAGCTAGAGCTAGAGCTAGAGCACGAGATAGAGCTAGAGCTAGAGCTAGAGCACGAGATAGAGCTAGAGCTAGAGCTAGAGCACGAGATAGAGCTAGAGCTAGAGCTAGAGCACGAGATAGAGCTAGAGCTAGAGCACGAGATAGAGCTAGAGCTAGAGCACGAGATAGAGCTAGAGCTAGAGCACGAGATAGAGCTAGAGCTAGAGCTAGAGCACGAGATAGAGCTGGAGCTAGAGCACGAGATAGAGCTAGAGCTAGAGCTAGAGCACGAGATAGAGCTAGAGCTAGAGCACGAGATAGAGCTGGAGCTAGAGCACGAGATAGAGCTGGAGCTAGAGCACGAGATAGAGCTGGAGCTAGAGCACGAGATAGAGCTGGAGCTAGAGCACGAGATAGAGCTGGAGCTAGAGCACGAGATAGAGCTGGAGCTAGAGCACGAGATAGAGCTAGAGCTAGAGCTAGAGCACGAGATAGAGCTAGAGCTAGAGCTAGAGCACGAGATAGAGCTAGAGCTAGAGCTAGAGCACGAGATAGAGCTAGAGCTAGAGCTAGAGCACGAGATAGAGCTGGAGCTAGAGCTAGAGCACGAGATAGAGCTAGAGCTAGAGCTAGAGCACGAGATAGAGCTAGAGCTGGAGCTAGAGCACGAGATAGAGCTAGAGCTAGAGCTAGAGCACGAGATAGAGCTAGAGCTAGAGCTAGAGCACGAGATAGAGCTAGAGCTAGAGCTAGAGCACGAGATAGAGCTAGAGCTAGAGCTAGAGCACGAGATAGAGCTAGAGCTAGAGCTAGAGCACGAGATAGAGCTAGAGCTGGAGCTAGAGCACGAGATAGAGCTGGAGCTAGAGCACGAGATAGAGCTGGAGCTAGAGCACGAGATAGAGCTGGAGCTAGAGCACGAGATAGAGCTAGAGCTGGAGCTAGAGCACGAGATAGAGCTAGAGCTAGAGCACGAGATAGAGCTAGAGCTAGAGCTAGAGCACGAGATAGAGCTAGAGCTAGAGCTAGAGCACGAGATAGAGCTAGAGCTAGAGCTAGAGCACGAGATAGAGCTAGAGCTAGAGCTAGAGCACGAGATAGAGCTAGAGCTAGAGCTAGAGCACGAGATAGAGCTAGAGCTAGAGCTAGAGCACGAGATAGAGCTAGAGCTAGAGCTAGAGCACGAGATAGAGCTAGAGCTAGAGCTAGAGCACGAGATAGAGCTAGAGCTAGAGCTAGAGCACGAGATAGAGCTAGAGCTAGAGCACGAGATAGAGCTAGAGCTAGAGCACGAGATAGAGCTAGAGCTAGAGCTAGAGCACGAGATAGAGCTAGAGCTGGAGCACGAGATAGAGCTAGAGCTAGAGCACGAGATAGAGCTAGAGCTAGAGCACGAGATAGAGCTAGAGCTAGAGCACGAGATAGAGCTAGAGCTAGAGCTAGAGCACGAGATAGAGCTAGAGCTAGAGCTAGAGCACGAGATAGAGCTAGAGCTAGAGCTAGAGCACGAGATAGAGCTAGAGCTAGAGCTAGAGCACGAGATAGAGCTAGAGCTAGAGCTAGAGCACGAGATAGAGCTAGAGCTAGAGCACGAGATAGAGCTAGAGCTAGAGCTAGAGCACGAGATAGAGCTAGAGCTAGAGCTAGAGCACGAGATAGAGCACGAGATAGAGATAGAGCTAGAGCTAGAGCTAGAGCACGAGATAGAGATAGAGCTAGAGCTAGAGCTAGAGCACGAGATAGAGCTAGAGCTAGAGCTAGAGCTAGAGCTAGAGCTAGAGCTAGAGCTAGAGCTAGAGCTAGAGCACGAGATAGAGCTAGAGCTAGAGCTAGAGCTAGAGCACGAGATAGAGCTAGAGCTAGAGCTAGAGCTAGAGCACGAGATAGAGCTAGAGCTAGAGCACGAGATAGAGCTAGAGCTAGAGCTAGAGCACGAGATAGAGCTAGAGCTAGAGCTAGAGCACGAGATAGAGCTAGAGCTAGAGCTAGAGCACGAGATAGAGCTAGAGCTAGAGCTAGAGCACGAGATAGAGCTAGAGCTAGAGCTAGAGCACGAGATAGAGCTAGAGCTAGAGCACGAGATAGAGCTAGAGCTAGAGCACGAGATAGAGCTAGAGCTAGAGCACGAGATAGAGCTAGAGCTAGAGCACGAGATAGAGCTAGAGCTAGAGCACGAGATAGAGCTAGAGCTAGAGCACGAGATAGAGCTAGAGCTAGAGCACGAGATAGAGCTAGAGCTAGAGCTAGAGCACGAGATAGAGCTAGAGCTAGAGCTAGAGCACGAGATAGAGCTAGAGCTAGAGCACGAGATAGAGCTAGAGCTAGAGCACGAGATAGAGCTAGAGCTAGAGCACGAGATAGAGCTAGAGCTAGAGCACGAGATAGAGCTAGAGCTAGAGCACGAGATAGAGCTAGAGCTAGAGCTAGAGCACGAGATAGAGCTAGAGCTAGAGCACGAGATAGAGCTAGAGCTAGAGCACGAGATAGAGCTAGAGCTAGAGCACGAGATAGAGCTAGAGCTAGAGCACGAGATAGAGCTAGAGCTAGAGCACGAGATAGAGCTAGAGCTAGAGCACGAGATAGAGCTAGAGCTAGAGCACGAGATAGAGCTAGAGCTAGAGCACGAGATAGAGCTAGAGCTAGAGCACGAGATAGAGCTGGAGCTAGAGCACGAGATAGAGCTAGAGCTAGAGCACGAGATAGAGCTAGAGCTAGAGCACGAGATAGAGCTAGAGCTAGAGCACGAGATAGAGCTAGAGCTAGAGCACGAGATAGAGCTAGAGCTAGAGCACGAGATAGAGCTAGAGCTAGAGCACGAGATAGAGCTAGAGCTAGAGCACGAGATAGAGCTAGAGCTAGAGCACGAGATAGAGCTAGAGCTAGAGCACGAGATAGAGCTAGAGCTAGAGCACGAGATAGAGCTAGAGCTAGAGCACGAGATAGAGCTAGAGCTAGAGCACGAGATAGAGCTAGAGCTAGAGCACGAGATAGAGCTAGAGCTAGAGCACGAGATAGAGCTAGAGCTAGAGCACGAGATAGAGCTAGAGCTAGAGCACGAGATAGAGCTAGAGCTAGAGCACGAGATAGAGCTAGAGCTAGAGCACGAGATAGAGCTAGAGCTAGAGCACGAGATAGAGCTAGAGCTAGAGCACGAGATAGAGCTAGAGCTAGAGCACGAGATAGAGCTAGAGCTAGAGCACGAGATAGAGCTAGAGCTAGAGCACGAGATAGAGCTAGAGCTAGAGCACGAGATAGAGCTAGAGCTAGAGCACGAGATAGAGCTAGAGCTAGAGCACGAGATAGAGCTAGAGCTAGAGCACGAGATAGAGCTAGAGCTAGAGCACGAGATAGAGCTAGAGCTAGAGCACGAGATAGAGCTAGAGCTAGAGCACGAGATAGAGCTAGAGCTAGAGCACGAGATAGAGCTAGAGCTAGAGCACGAGATAGAGCTAGAGCTAGAGCACGAGATAGAGCTAGAGCTAGAGCACGAGATAGAGCTAGAGCTAGAGCACGAGATAGAGCTAGAGCTAGAGCACGAGATAGAGCTAGAGCTAGAGCACGAGATAGAGCTAGAGCTAGAGCACGAGATAGAGCTAGAGCTAGAGCACGAGATAGAGCTAGAGCTAGAGCACGAGATAGAGCTAGAGCTAGAGCACGAGATAGAGCTAGAGCTAGAGCACGAGATAGAGCTAGAGCTAGAGCACGAGATAGAGCTAGAGCTAGAGCACGAGATAGAGCTAGAGCTAGAGCACGAGATAGAGCTAGAGCTAGAGCACGAGATAGAGCTAGAGCTAGAGCACGAGATAGAGCTAGAGCTAGAGCACGAGATAGAGCTAGAGCTAGAGCACGAGATAGAGCTAGAGCTAGAGCACGAGATAGAGCTAGAGCTAGAGCACGAGATAGAGCTCGAGCTAGAGCACGAGATAGAGCTAGAGCACGAGATAGAGCTAGAGCACGAGATACAACGAGAACACGAGATACAACGAGAACACGAGATACAACAAGAACATGAGATATAACAAGAACACGAGCACGAGATAGAGCGAGAGCACGAGATAGAGCGAGAGCACGAGATAGAGCGAGAGCACGAGATAGAGCGAGAGCACGAGATAGAACGAGAGCACGAGATACAGCATGAGATAGAGCTCGAACACGAAATAGAGCGAGAACATGAGATTGAACTTGAGCACGAGATAGAGCACGAGATAGAGCACGAGATAGAACGAGAACACGAGATAGAACGAGAACACGAGATAGAGCACGAGATAGAGCACGTGATAGAGCTGGAGCACGAGATACAACTAGAACACGAGATACAACTCGAACACGAGATACAACGAGAACACGAGATACAACGAGAACACGAGATAGAACTTGAACACGAGATAGAACTAGAACACGAGATAGAACAAGAGCACGAGATAGAACAACAGCACGAGATAGAACAACAGCACGAGATAGAACTTGAGCACGAGATAGAATAAGAACACGAGATGGAACTTGAACACGAGATGGAACTTGAACACGAGATGGAACTTGAACACGAGATAGAACTAGAGCACGAGATAGAACTAGAGCACGAGATAGAACGAGAGATAAGAACTAGAGCACGAGATAGAACTAGAGCACGAGATAGAACTAGAGCACGAGATAGAACTAGAGCACGAGATAGAACTAGAGCACGAGATAGAACTAGAGCACGAGATAGAACTAGAGCACGAGATAGAACTAGAGCACGAGATAGAACTAGAGCACGAGATAGAACTAGAGCACGAGATCGAACGAGAGCACGAGATCGAACTAAGAGCACGAGATAGAACTTGAGCACGAGATAGAACTAGAGCATGAGATAGAACTAGAGCACGAGATAGAACTAGAGCACGAGATAGAACTAGAGCACGAGATCGAACGAGAGCACGAGATCGAACTAAGAGCACGAGATAGAACTTGAGCACGAGATAGAACTAGAGCACGAGATAGAACTAGAGCACGAGATAGAACTAGAGCACGAGATAGAGCACGAGAAAAGAACTAGAGCACGAGATAGAACTCGAGCACGAGATAGAACTAGAGCACGAGATAGAACTAGAGCACGAGATAGAACTAGAGCACGAGATAGAACTAGAGCACGAGATAGAACTAGAGCACGAGATAGAACTAGAGCACGAGATAGAACTAGAGCACGAGATAGAACTAGAGCACGAGATAGAACTAGAGCACGAGATAGAACTAGAGCACGAGATAGAAGTAGAACACGAGATAGAAGTAGAACACGAGATAGAGCACAAGATAGAATGAGAGCACGAGATAGAGCAAGAACATGAGATAGAACGAGAACAAATTCTTCTTCTTCCTTCTGATAATCACTTTTGTTGTCCTTTCAATCACTGATCTCCATTATAGTTGTTGACGACTCATATTATTATTATTATCTTGCCAAAACGAAGTTTTTGCAAGATATGTTAGTCAGCTTGTATGTTATTTTTTTTTTGTTTGTTTGTTCGTAATCATGGATAAAAAATTCTGCAGAGCACAGTTATCATTGGAAATTTTTGTAACTTCGCATGTCAGAGGCCTATAGAGTTCCCTTTCAGCACACAAAATTTGGAAGGTCAAGGTCACTTTGTCGCAAATCAGGGGAGTCGACGAAACCATTATTTTTTGAGTAATTTTGATCGGATCGTCTTCAAACTTCATGGGAATATAGTTCATGGTCTGGCGCTCAGCTGATAAATTTTTGCTGGCGATTGGCCTTGACCTTCATGGTTAGCGCCTGAGGTCAAACATATTTGACGCCAAGGTAAAATTTTCGAGTTTTGGGAACCATATCGTGTAGTACCTCAAATTGAACACCTTGATGAGTACTTTCTAGATATGTCAAGCTTGAGACATTATGATGTCATTTGGTGACGTTATGAGGCAAACGCATATTTTTCATGGTTACTCTGTAGAACGATTCTCATCGGAATCTCTCGTAGGCAGATATTCCTCAAGGAGTCGCTCCTGGTGGATAGCAGCTCTGTTCACCTCATTGTGACCTTAAAGAAGTCACACGTGGTCACCTTTTGGCAAGATTCGGGTCACCCTGCGGGTGACATTGTTTTTTTATTATTATTATGATTTTAATCTCGATTTTCTTCTTCTTCTTTTTCTGTTTCACGGCGCGATCAGAACCTTGAGACCGCATTAACCCAACGTCATCGATTCCAGTCAAATACATAAAATAAAACAAGTCACGGAGTTTATTCTGTTCGCCTCCATTTCCTTGATTAATTTTAAGACCGATTTACAGAGTCGATGGAGATTCTGGATCAACTGATAAAGTGTGTCCGGTTCACCCGACCAGGGGATCCCGAACTCTGGAACACAGAGTGAAACACGTGATCTGGTTCTCCCCACTGAGGACATTAAGTGAGAATGTGTTCCAGGTCTTCAGGAACCTCACACTGCCCACAGAACCCCGTCGGGTGACTTTCTTTCCCAGATAAATAGATGTTTCGAACTCAGTGTTCAAGTCTCAGCCTGTGGAGGATTCCTTGGGGTGGGTGCCTCAAATGCCCTATTCCTCAGAGAGGATGATCAACTGTCTCTGTTATCATCTGAGCTCAAGCATTTGGACATCGGTATTGCAGCACTCTCTGAGCTGAGGAGACCAGATTACGGAGAGATCAAGGCGGGTGGTTACACCACCTTTTGGTTTGATCGCCCTGATGGTAACCATGCCCAAGTACTTGTTGCAGCTGTGTTCAATAAACTGACTCCAATGATAATTGAGGTAACACTGGAAAACGAGTGTATTATGGGACTAAGGATTCGTCACTCCTTGGGTATCATTTCCTTGGTCTCTGTAGATGCTCCGACTGAGGCGAGTGATCTCACTGTGAAGGACATTCTGTGCCACACTCGAGACTGTGGTTGATCAGTGCCCCAGGCGAGATACTCTTCTCGTCTTGGGGGATTTCAATGCATCAACTGGAACTGATCGGGATGGTTATGAGATATGTGATCATCTTCATGGGTCTGGAACTGTGAACCAGAATGACACGAAGTTCCTTCACTTTGCAAGAAGTCATGGACTTTGGGTGTCTCGTTCACGCAGCGACACGTCCTGCTCCGGCATATGCCCCCATATCTGACCTGACCTGATCATAATTCGATTAGAGAGTGATGACAGGTCCAGAGGGATTGGGGTTTCAAAAATTGACCTTAGTACCCATTTGGCTGCCTGATCGCAGCCTTTTTTTATGATGTCATAATTGTGACATCAAACGATTTATCCGGTCAGTATCAAAATTTGAGGATCGTCTTGGGCTAAATTCGATGGTGGGAAGAAATTGACGACGTCATTGGTCATGTGGTTTGGTAGCTCTGATTTTATTTTATTTTGAAGAATAAACATTTGAAAACTTCTGCTTCAGAACGGCTTCACAGATCAAGAGGAAACTTCACCAACCTGTTCCCCAAGCCTTGGGCATACCAGGGTTTCACAAATAATTCATGTTACATCGTCTGGCAACCATATTGGATGGAACCATCCAGGCATCCATTGGGACCATTCTATGTGCACAGCATTGATGCTGTCGAAGCAGTCTCCTTGGCCATTGGACACAACCCTGGACGGGTCACCACTCTTACGCAGTATACAACCATGCTGGCACTCATTTTTTCCCAACTTCAGAAGGACGACAGACAGTCAACCCCACATGGTTGTGTGAACATCACATTCAACAGCCGAGTGGGATTTGAACTCAGGGTCCTCGGACCCCAAGCCCACCCTCCACACCATGAAGCCAACACCAGGCATGATGGAACAAAAACCTTAAAAAAAAAATATCTGTTGAATCACTTCATCAATCAACATAAAACTTCACAATTATGATCCAGAAGTCATGGGGAATATGTTTTAAATTTCAGCCTGTCTGGACACATGGTCTGGCAACTAGAATTATTTAATATTTTGAATCTGGGTGCAGGAATGTGAGTGAGTGAGTGAGTGAGTGAGTGAGTGAGTGAGTGAGTGAGTGAGTGAGTGAGTGAGAGAGAGATATGGAATCAAGGATTATCAACTCACTCCATGCTAATTATCTGAGCAAAGACCTTGCCCAGCAGTTCGAGCAGCGTCATCCCTCGGAAGTTGTTGCAGTCTTGGCGATCACCCTTCCCTTTCCAGAGATGGACAACAAGGCCCCTCTTCCAGTCAGTTGGGGTGATGTTTGTGTTCGAGGCAGAACACAGAACTGAATGCAATGATATGAGTGCAGCATTTCTACAAGCCTGGAGAAGTTCAGCATGGATGCCACAGATCCATGGAGCTTTATCCCATTTCAACCGGTTCACCGCAGCCTGTGTTTGCACAAACGAAGGTCGATCACAGTTGATTGGAGGGTCAGCAATAGGGATAGTAACATCCCAGATATCCAACTCGACAGCTGATGGATCAGCCTGATTCAGCCAAAGTAACCGCCCCAGTGGGTCTTCACTTCGCACTCCTCTGTCAAGAGCCCACCACACTCCACTCGAACTGCAGAACACCAAGGGATTGACTCGGAGGAAAACAATGCACATCATCTTTTTAAAGAAAGACGAGAATCACATGACCACAGGTGATGCTCCACCCCCTCACAGATTCCTCGCACATAGGCCGTCTTGTCCACCCTCAGTGCAAGTGCAGTTTTAATCCTCAACACCCTGAGCAGCTCAGCTCTGCCATGAAGTCTGGCCCTGCGACTCTGGATAATGGTATCCTGTGTCCCTTGAGAGATAAAATTATTTTTTGCCCGACAGACCAAGAGTTGGTGTAACCACTCGCCATGATCTCGCCACCATCCGGTCTCCAAACCTCAGAGGGTGCTGCAATACTTTGAATACTATCTTTCCACACAGGTTGCAACTGACAAACCAGACATAATCTGCCGAACAGAAACTTTCCTCCCCCAAGACGTGTCTGACTCCCAAGTGTCTCTCCCTGGTTACTCCATCCTCCCGCATGACAGACCTGAGCCTCGTCCTGGTGGAGGAGTTGCTCTCTTCATCAAAAACTCCATTCCTCACTCTCCCTGTACTGTCCTTACTCCCCCACACCCCCAGGAATACCTCTGGCTACGGCTTCCCCTCCACTCTTCCCTCATGCTTAAATGTGCACTGCACCGTCCACCAAACAATGATGACGCCATTCACACCTCACTTTCCGAAAACATGGACTAACTTCTATCCTCTCATCCCAATTTCCTTCTTCTAAAATGTGGTGACTTCAATTGTCATCATGCCAGTTGGCTGGGTGTGGGTACCTCTCTCACCTGCCATGCCACTTCAGTCAACTTCCCGACCCGGATCTCAAGCAATGGTACTCCATCTCTTCTGGATCTGATTTTGAGAAATTTCTCTGAAAATATCTACTGTTCTTCCTCCGATTCAATCGGTTCTTCTGACCACGTGCTTGTCAAAATAACCATCTCTTTGGCTGTTATCAGAAATCCACCTCAGTGCCGTCAAGTCTGGCATTACACTCAGGCCAACTGGCAGGGTCTCCAAGCAGCCATCAAACTTCTCGACTGGTCTCGCATCACTACTTTCTCCAACATCACCTCATCCTGGGAATTCTTTCAAAGAAACTCTGTCTGTCTGTCTGTCTGTCTGTCTGTCTGTCTGTCTGTCTGTCTGTCTGTCTGTCTCTCTCTCATGCACAGATTTATCCCCTCTCGTCTTCAGTTGTCCTTCCCTTCCTCCCGCCCATGGTTCACTGAAGCTTGCGGCGAGGCAGTTGCACTGAAACAACTTGCCTTCACCTCATGGAAAGCAAACCCAAAATGAGGGGAATCTCAATTCCTTCCATAAAGCTCGGAACAAGTGTGTCTACCTTCACAAGAGACAGAAAACAACATCTTTCCAAGCCCAAGTCTGAACTCTCAAATCTCTCTCCCTCCTCCAAATCCTGGTGACATCTAATCAAATCTGTTTCTGGTGTATGTTCCCCCTCCATCCCCTCCTTTGCATCAAATGGCCCGACTGCTGATACCGCACATGAAAAGGCTGGATGCCTAAACTCGGTGTTTGCATCTTAATCTTGTGTACGAAACCGTTCACTTTCTGTACCCACCTTACCCAGCTGCACCCAACTGTCACTGGACTCTGTGTCCTTTTCTCCTGACAAGGTGGAGAGCTTGCTGTCAAACCTCGACTCAGATTCTGCAACCGGTCTTGCTGGCATCATAAAAAGGTGCAAAAACAGATCCCTGCAACTACAGACCAATCAGCCTTCTCCCAATCATCAGCAAGGTCATGGAATCCATAATTGATTCAGCCATAAAATCCTTACTCTTCTCCAATGGCCTGATTTCCATTCATCAATTTGGTTTCAGACCAGGTCACTCTATCTTCCCTGGATATGCTGCTTCTGCTCTCCCAACAATGGATGGAGGTCCTCAATGCCAGACATAAATTCAGAGCCATATCTACAGACATATCGTGTGCTTTTGACACGTCTGGCACCCTGCGCTGCTCATCATACTCTCTTCCTATGGTATCCAAGGTCATTGCCACTCATAGCTTGCATGCTTTCTCTCCTGTCGCAGCCAACGTGTGGCCCTAAATGGAGTTCTCTCATCACCTCTTCCAACCCAGGCTGGAGTTCCTCAAGGCAGCGTTCTGGGCTCTGTTCTTTTTCTGGTTTTCATCAATGATCTCACCAACTCTCTGGAAAATCCTTTTTATCTCTGTGCTGATGACTCCACCCTCTGTCATACCATCTGTCATCCCTCAGACTGGCAAGCCACAGCTTCTTTGTTCAGTGCAGATTTGGATAAAATCACAAACTGTCCCAACTCGTGGAACATGTCTTTCAATCCTGACAAATCTCACACTCTCACAATGTCTCTCCGGAAGGACCGTTTGGAACCCCACCACCACCTCCCACCCTCCATCTTTCTCAACAATCCTCTGGAAGAAGTCCTTTCATTCAAGCTTCTGTGTCTCACGATCTGCCATGATCTTTTCTGGGAAAGCCACATTTACAAGCTGGCCTGCAAAGCCAGTCGAAGACTGGGCATTCTCCCTCGAGCAAAGTCCTTCCTTGGCACACCTGAACTCCTGACCACGTACAAACCTTTTGTCCACAGCCTTATGGAGTACTCCTCTCCCCTCTGGGCTGGTGCTCCTGCCTCTCACCTTTCTCAGCTTTACACTGTGGAAACCAAGGCATTTCGGATCATTGGTATCTCCCACGATGAGGCTGAGTGTTTGGGTCTCTCTCTCTCACTGCAGGCAGGTCGGTGGTTTCTGTCTCATGTTGTCTCCTCTCCAGCCTCGCCCCGCTTGCGCTGTCTGCTATGTGTCCCCCCCCCCATATTTCCTCAGGGTGCTCAAGGTCCGCCAGGATCCGCCTTCTGATAAAACTACTAAAATCAAGAATCACTGCTCACCTTCACTCTGGAACCCCACCTCTGGAACAAACTCCCACACTCTCTTCAATCCCACTCTTCCCTCAAGGTCTTCAAAACAGCTGTTCATCACCATCTCTTGTCTTCCCCCATTCAAAGCCATGATCTTTTCAACCTCCGTTCATCCAACCCAAACCCACCTCCTTCAAATTCCCTGCTTTCCTTCCTGAAAGTCCGTGCCGTGTCCATCTTCTTTACCCTTTGCACCCTACCCCATCCCTCCACCTTCCACAGATCTCCTCATGTCTCTGTTCCCCACTGTTTTGTCCTGCCCTCTTCCACCCCTCTTGTCTCCTGCTCCCCTTGTTTATGTTTCGTGTTAGCTCTCACACGAGCCTCGACATAACATGCAAAAAAACCCCAAAAACTTGATGACATCATCGGCCATGTGGTTCCACAGCCACTTTTTGTTCTTTTCTTTTTAACATAAAAACCTTCAAAAATCTTCTGAAATGCTGAACAGATCAGAGCAAAACATTTCAGCTATGATTGCCGATCCATGGGATCAAAAAGTTCTCCACCTCTGACGTCATAGGTCACATGGTTTGGCAGCTCTGATTTTTTTGAAAAATAAACTTGAAAACTCTCTCCAGACCGGCTTGACAGATCAAACAGAAACTTCACCCACATGTTCCCAAGACTTGGACATACCAGGGGTTTCACAGATGATTAAAGGGTCACATGGTCTGGTAGCCATAATGGATCGAACAAAAATCTTAAAAAATTATTTCTCTTGTTCAGCTTATTCAATCGACGTGAAACGTCACAATTATGATACAATAGTCATTGGGTCACAATTACACAATTACAGGTCACAATAGTCACAATTATGATACATTTAAAAAAATGTTTTAAATTTGAACCTGATGGTCTGGCAGCCAGAATTATTTAATATTACAAATCTGGGTTCAGGATTATAAATTAAACTTGGTACAAGTATTATAATGATGTAATAATGGGCACGGAGGCATATCTGGCGATGTTGTCGGAGGGGTGGAGGACAAAAAGGTAGAGGAATGTAATGTTGAGTCATCAGTGTACAAATGTATTTGGATATTTGTGGAAGAAACAAGATCACTGATAAAAAAAATTAATTAGAGTGGAGGAGACAGGACAGAACCCTGAGGGATATCGTTGTTGGAAGGGAAGGAGGGGGAGGTTGAAACTTCAACAATTACGGAGATTGAACAGATGAACAGAAAACTCTGAATGAGAAAGCAAAGTGAAGGAGGAAATCAGGAAGAGAGGAGTTTGGAGATCAGACCATGAAACCACAATCTGTCAAAAGCTTTTGAGACATCGAAGGGTCTGTGGGAGCTGGATTATTAAATGTAATATAATAATCACGTAAAAAGCAAAATTTACTTAGTTCTTCAAAAAAAATATTTATTTAACTTAGTTTAGAAATGATTTACTCGTAGAGCGAATAGACAGGCATGCGAAAAAAAAACTAAAATATACATGCCGAGTGAGCTTGGTGTACGTGCAGAGTGAGCTTGGTGTACGTGCAGAGTGAGCTTGGTGTACGTGCAGAGTGAGCTTGGTGTACGTGCAGAGTGAGCTTGGTGTACGTGCAGAGTGAGCTTGGTGTACGTGCAGAGTGAGCTTGGTGTACGTGCAGAGTGAGATTGTAAGAAAACACACACATGGTCTTTACTTTAGTCCAAATAACCTATTGTTAAGTCAGATCTGTTAAATAAACTCTTGACCTGTCATCATGTGGCCAGCAGAATGAAACAATGACTCTCTCTTACCCCTCCCCACACTCCTCTCCTTGGTTCAGAAAACAAACTCCAACCATTGTGTGTGTGTGTGTGTATATATATATATATATATATATATATATATATATATATATATATATATATATATATATATATATATATATATATATATATATATATACATATACCGGGAGCCCTCGGGGCTGAGTTAAACCGAAGAGGGGAACAATTGCCGTCCTCATGGTAAGATGCCAGATGATATTCTCACCTCAGAACTCTGCGTCTGCCGGGACACTGCTGCTGGGTTGACATTCTGTGGTCAATATCCGTATCGTATCATCGGCGCTAGCTCAACCTGGCAGCAGAACGGCCCCAAGGTGGTTTCTGATATTATTCGTATAGCTTGTAAAACGGTATAAACATTGACAGACGATTTCGCTGCTGGAATACCGGTGACAGATGCCAATTCGATGCCGCGAAAATCACGCGAGCTCAACCGAACAGCGGAACGGCTAAAACCAACGCAGAATGGTAGTACCAGTCCACTCGACTTCAACTAAACTCGAGGCGGATCGTAACTTCAGTCGAGCACAATAGGGTCTCAACACACTCTGGCCACAGTCCGATCGTGCCGAATCCTTATCCCATCCTTGTCCACGCGACCCGCTCTCCCTCACTGGACGGTTTTGGTGCACACAAGTTCTCGTCGCCTCTGTCACTGGGCAAAACGGGCGCCGAATCCATTGATTGGTCCGGGGGCGTGGTGACATCACGCGGACCGCCCCTCACACAGTGGAGGAGTCCCATTGGTCAAAGGACGGCAACCTCGCTCGCATCACCCCGATTGGGCGAGAGCCACCGCGAGGTTCCGCCTTGAACTCCGCCCACCGCGGGTGCTGAGGCATTGGGTTGAGGAAGCGAGGCGAAGGTGTGTTGTTGTTGAAGATGTCAGATATAAAGATTTAAAGCCCGACTATGCAATAACTTCGCAGCGCATGAACACCCAATTACCCACTAAACAAGGGACGGGACCCAAACTAGAAACACACACCGATATAACTGTTCGATAAGGACCTGAATGTTGAGTGCTCATGGTTGCCAGATTCGTAACATCATACTTAGGTACAAAAAAAAAGAAGGCATTCCTTATTGAGGTGATAATAGCAGTGATTTTGGACCAAACGATGCAGAAATCAAGAAAATGTCCAAACATCAAGATCTCAAGAAAGACGTGAGAAACCGTGGAAGCTGAAGAATAACAAAGTTATATCAGTGATTGCTGGACTGACAGGAATGATGTCAAAGAACCTCACAGAGTATTAAATACAGGGGTAACACCCATGGGCGCTCACCTGGTAGTGGCTGGATCAGATCACCAGGCAACCACTGGTCGGCATGGATGACACAAAATACATCAGAGAGAAGAAAGTAAATACCTGTGGATTGGTTTTTTAAAATGCCATAAACAAACCTTGGTACATCATGGGTGATAAAGGTTGTGGTCAAGTTTCAAAGAAATTGTGTGTGGTTTCAGGAAAGAGAGCAAATGCATATTTTGGGGAGCAAACCCCACCCCCACCCTCCCCCCCCCGAGAACCCCTTCTACCCCAATTTTTTTTTAATGTTGGTACATCACGGGTGGTGAAGATAGTGGGCAAGTTTCATCGGAATTGTATGTCGTTTGAGAAGAATGAAAATACCTCTTCGGGGAGGTAACACACTCCTCCCCTTCCCCCCCCCCCATAAACTCCCTCTGGAGACCCCTTCAGACCTCCTCTTTTTATGCCATCATGAGTGATGAAGGTTGTGGTCAAATTCCATTGAAATCGTATATGGTGTTTCTGAGAAGAAGTTGCAAGTATTTGTGGGTAGACGGATGACACGCAATCCCATGAACTCCCCAGAACTACTTTACAGGTGTGCTAAAAACCATCCCTGGGAATATTCTTTCAAACGAACTGCAGTTCGAAGCTGTCCAGGGTCAGGAACGATCCTGAAGAGAGCCCTCGCCACGAAACTTTGAGAACAGAAAACGTCAAAGCTTGGTCCATGAATGATTGGTCCGAGGTGTATGCTTTCAGCCTGCACTGGGAGGACTCCATTCTACATTCTGTAACCTTCAAATGTCGATACCAATCAACGACACGCGCAAACACACACACAAACACACAAACACACACACACACACACACACACACACACACACAGAGATACATGGAAGGACCCTCTTTCACCTCCTGATGAACCCCACCAACATGTAGACACAGTAGGCAACTCGTCAGTCCGATGTTTTATGAATGCAGGGTTGTGTCAAAGCCGGACGTCTTGGCCACCTGGTCATCACTGTTATAAAGTGGTAGTTCTTGTTATCATCGTTGTGCTTCTTCTTCCCCATTGCATTGAGCCTGGAATTGGGGCTTATCGATTTGGTCACGATTTCTTTGTGCGTTCGTGCATCCGCAAGCATATCTCAAACATGTGTGGACCAATTTTATTCGTACTTGGCACAAAGACAACACATGATGGCATACACCTGTTCATGTGATTGTTATCTCCATTTGGAGGTTTCAGGAAGGAGGGAGGGAGTTCTCCCAGAAATCAAAATCTCCACCTCATAATTTTTGGTGAAGGATCATGATTCATGAACCAAACTGTGACGTTTCGTTTTCATGGCCTCGTTCCAGCAGCTCTTTTCAAAAGATCCTCTAACATCTTCCTCTGACATCAAGATCCTCTTCACTGATCCTCTAACATCCTCCACTTGCAGCTCATTTGTGGTGATGTTCCAAGGAATGATTTTTAAGTGCTCACTCAGGGTTTTCTTCATCATTCCTGTGGCTCCAACTATCACTGGTACAATTTCAGCTTTCTTCAATTTCCACATCCTCTTGACCTCATTTTTTAGATCCTGGTATTTCGTAATTTTCCCAATTTCTGAAGAATTTAATCCGAAGTTATTGGGAATCGAGACCTCGATCAACAATGACTTTTTTTCATTTTTTCTTTGAGCACCATGTCCGGATGCAATGATTTGTTTGCAATGTTCACACTTGACGGGATCATCTTGTCACACGTGAGAATTATGTTATGGCTGTGGAGGTAAATGGAGGAATTTCATGGCAAAATAAGGATTGTATGGAGTTGCTTGGTCCGTGTTTGTGTTGGAGACATTTCGATGTAAATTAAGTGTGGAAACTGTGAACTGAGTGTTATATGTCACCACACGAGAGGTGGTGCTGTGTTGATTAAGTCGGGATTGAGGATAATTTCTCCCAGGAAAAATTGCCCCCTCTGACCTTCTCCGATGTTTTTGGATTTCAAGACCGGTGATACAGGAAAGATAACATCCTTGAAACAACAATCGAACCACACGTCCAGGTGGTACATCACTGTACGGCAGGCGAAACCACATCCCTGGAGGGGATGATTCATGGATGTGACGACAGAGAGCCAGTCGAAGGACAGTGAGGTTTGGAGCAGGAGAACGGTGAGGACAGTTGTCGAAGAGGACAGTTGTGAGAGGAACGTGGCTGAGACGGAGGATCTCGTTTTTGCTCTCCTCTCGGGATGACAAAATGGCTTCGCCATTCTCGTGTCGTGCTGTGAATTTGCCTGCACGACGGAGCAAGACACCAGTCATTGACTGTTCGGCAGAATCTTGAAGTTGCACGGTTACGAGAAAGAAAAGAAGAGGAGTGCTCTCATTGAACTCGGCATGATCCCATTTGTATCCATTTTCCCGGAAGCTTTTTGCAGGTTTGTTCGCTTTCATGTTCATTTTCTCGGCAACCGTTGGTCCAAATGTCACGAAATCTTCGCAATATTCATCTCGTGTTGAATTTTTTAGGAATAATTATGACGTCACAGGTAACTTGATGCGGTTTGCATTTTGGAAAAACAAAAAAAATTGGACCTCGATATCTCCAAAATTGTTGGATGGAAAAAAAATTGAAACAGCTCATTATCAAGTACACCGCATGAGGAATAAGGACTGTTAACCATGACATCATCAGTCCCTTCATTATGATGTTAAAATTCTACAAGTACAACACTTTATCCAAACATGAAGAAAATTATTTAGGATGACCTGTGCAATGACATTGTTGTCGATCTGGGGTTTGAGTTTCATCATGAGGGGAAGCGCTCGAGTTCCTCCGAAACACCAGGTCCCGAGGCCACCGAACACATAACGACACGGCACTCCAGCGGGTTGCTGAGCAACCACGTGTGACAATTGGTACTGCCAATCCGCAGTGTTACACAACTTTGCGTGGTACCTTACATGTGGACGGCCGCACCAAGGGTGGGGGTCTCATGTCCGGGATGCGTACTCTGGTTTACTCAACGAATCAGGTGGAACCGAGTGGAGCTGCGAGTACGCACCAGCTAACAAGAGCAAATTTTGTGGGGTAAAGCTACCCAGCTGATGACGTAAGGATCATACTGGACCAGTGGATGAAAAGACAGGACAAAATGGGTAAAATCACAATATAAGCAATTTGGTTGCAATGCAAGGGTGAGGAAAGGCATGTGGAACAATGAAAGGTTTAAACACAAAAGCATTATGTACAGCAGCGGAAAGCAATACGTTGGGAGAAGATTTCTTTTATACGTTGGGAGAAGACCGAACATTCCCTGAAGACAAAGTGGGTTGTATCAAACAGGGCAACTGATGAGGTGCGGCAAAATAAATGCAATTATAAACAAAAGAGAAGACATCGGGCAGATCTACATCAATCTAAACTTCTACAATCTTAATTATGCCAACCTAACAGCCATCATCAAACACCTACACAAGGAAATTATAAAGCAAAGAGAGAGGAGGAAAAGCTTGAGGTGTTGACGACCTCTTTTTGCTGTTGGCATAGCCGACGGCCCCACGCTTCCCAGTCAATGAGGAGGGGGAGGAGGGAGGAAAACTGTGGTGTCGACTGTGTGTGGTCAGAGGACATGTGATGATTGGCAGATGAGGTGTAAGGCAAAGAGGACGGTGTAAAGATGTAGCTAAGGGGGTTTTGGAAAGAGAAAAGAATGTGTGAGAGGATAGACCATGAAGAGCAGAAAGAAATCTGTTCATACAAATGTTTATGCTGTCAAATTGGATTCCGTCTGGCATCGGGCTCTTCCATTCGGTCGCGGACTCTCTTCCGATCCATTCCGCCGCTCATCTCCAAGACCAAAGAGTGACTCACATCACAAGAGAAGAGAAGAGAAGGGCAGGCGGGCCAGAGAAGAGAGCGGGCAAGAGAAGAGGGCGGGCCAGATCAGAGATTTTTCTTTTATACGTTGGGAGAAAACAGAACATTCCCTGAAGACAAAGTGGGTTGTATCAAACAGGGCAACTCGGAGGGCAAGTTGCAGGGCAACTTGGAACTCGGTCGTATCTGCTCGCAGTTATAAAGTGGCTCGTCTAATCATTATTATTATTAAGAAAGCCAATATGACGAGTCTGAATCATCGTTGTTGCCACGGTGGTGTAACAGAGTGCCTGCATGAGGCTGAACACAATATCACCTTCACAATGGTATATTGTCAGCAAGGCAATAATTCCCTTGTTTTAAGAACTATGTTGCACTTATCCTTTTATATTTCCAAGCAGACGCCTCTGGATGTTGTTGGAGAAATAATTTTATCAACCAGGGTGAACCTTTCGGAAAGCCATGAAGACTCGGCAAATTCTGGGGAAGCCACAAAGGGCAGTAAGCATTTTACTCTGTTTATACGGTATTTATTTCCTGTGGCTGGAGAATGTAAAAGAACAATGAACAATTAAATGAACAAAAAAAAAAAAAAAAAAAAACTCTCTCTATCTATCTCTCTATATCTCTCTCTCTATATCTCTCTCTCTATATCTCTCTCTCTATATCTCTCTCTCTCTCTGTCTCTCTCTCTTGCTCTCTCTCTCTCTCTCTCTCTCTCTCGCTCTCACTTGCTCTCTTTCTCTCTCTCTCTCTCACTTGCTCTCTCTCTCTCTCTCTCTCTCTCTCTCTCTCTCTCTCTCTCTCTCTCTCTCTCTGTGTCTCTGTGTCTCTGTCTCTGTCTCTCTCTCTGTCTCTCTGTCTCTCTCTCTCTGTCTCTCTCTCTCTGTCTCTCTCTCTCTCTCTCTCTCGCAAAATATGCACGGCAAGTGGATCGCGAAAGTGAATTTATGAGTTGAATCTTAGCCGATGATACGAAAGAATGCAAGTGCAGCGGTGTGTAACTTATCTGCGTGAATGGGTATGCTGGGTAGCTCACATACACGACCTAAGGCAGTTATTCCTTGTGGATGTCATCCCGAACAGAGTCCATTCCATCCCAAAATATATTGACGTCTAATGCAGTTTTCGCAAACATTTGAAAAAGGTTATCTGTGGACCACATCTCTGTGAATTGCAGAATTTGTTGAACTGGCTGGCTGTTGGCCGATCTGGATCCGGATCTTCACCAAAATCTAATCAGTTTGTCCTTGTCAGACACCCAACCAGCCCACCAAATTTCATCCGTCTCCATCTCCAACTTTTTGAGATATCAAACAATCAAGAAGAAGACGTCGTGCAGATCACGATACTTGAAAAAATCAATGAAACAAATTTGACCTCAAAAAGAAATAATTGGTGGTTGACTTGAATGACCAAATATGCATCTCCTCTTCAAATTCCAAGTCAATCACATGAAAATTGAGGATTTGTTGAGATGTCTCACCTGAGATGTTGACCTTTGGCCTATGTTGACCTTTTGACTTAAAAAACAACAGGCTTCTTCCTCATGACAAACTCTTCCATGTGATGAACTTTCATGAAGATCCATTTGAAATTGTGATCTGTACGTGATCGTCAGACGGAATAACAAAATCGACTGACCAATATACTTTAAAAATATTTGATTTTGCAAGTAACAAAGACAAACAAAGAAACAGGCAGAGAGGGGTGAAAACATAACCTCCTTCACCTTCGGTGGAAGAGGTAACGATTCAGCCTGGCGGAGGTGCTGTATCTGCTTTACCGAGTGCTATTCTTGTTCGCCTCACCGAAGGAGAGGGAATTGTTTTGGGGTCCGTTTGTTTGTTTGTCCGCACAGAACTTTCATGGTTTTCTCCGCAACTGCTTGTCGGATAAAGAGGAAATTTTCATCATCGGAGCAACAACTGATGTGGAATGTTTCATTTTATTTTTTGTAAACATTGTCGAGGCTCATATGAGAGAGAACAAACAACACACAACAAGGGGGGCAGGAGACAAGAGGGGCGAGAGAGGGAAGGACAAAACAGTGGGGAACAGAGACATGAGATCTGTGGAAGGGAGAGGAATGGAGCGAGGAACACGGGGTAAACAAGGTGGACACCTCAGGGACTTTCAGGTCCTCAAATGACAGGAATCTTTCGGGAAGGAAAGCAGATAATTTGAAGGAGGTGGGTTTGGCAGGGATTAATGAGATAGAAATGAACATGGTTTTGGATCAGTGAAGATAAGAGGTTTTGGAAAAAAATCTGTTTTGAAGATCTCGAGGGAAGAGTGGGATTGAAGAGAGTGTGGGAGTTTATTCCAAAGGTGAGAAGAAAAAAAAAAAAAGAGGAATGAAAGACTGAAGGTGATTGTTCATTGGAGAGAGGGATGACTTCAAAATTAGTCTTGTTCTGAGCAAGTACTCTTTGCTGATCATTTTACGCATTTTTTGTGTTGTACCTGGGGGTCTTCTTTTATGCCGAGGTGTTTGTGGGATGCTTCGTTTTCTAGTTGCTGTGTTATCTGGTCTTTTTTATGGATGTATTGCATGCTCTTCTGCGTGGAACCTCATGTGGTGATTCAAATCGCTTTTTCGGCAGAAACCTTTATCACATGTGGAACATTTGTAAGGACGCTCTCCTGTGTGGCTGTTCATGTGCCTCTTCAAATTGCCTTTGTCTGAGTAACCTTTATCACAGGTGGAACATTTGTAAGGACGCTCTCCTGTATGGATCCTCATATGCAGATTCAAATCGCTTTTTCGGGAGAAACCTTTACCACATGTGGAACATTTGTGAGGACGCTCCCCTGTATGGATCACCATATGCATCTTTAAAGTGCCTTTTTGAGAGAAACCTTTCTCACATGTGGAACATTTGTAAGGTCGCTCTCCTGAATGGATCCTCAGATGCTGATTCAAAATGCCTTTTCGAAAGAAACCTTTATCACATGTGGAGCATTTGTAAGGACGCTCTCGTGTGTGGATCCTCATATGCTCATTCAATCTGCCTTTTCGAGAGAAACCTTTTTCACATATGGAACATTTGTGAGGGCACTCTCCTGTGTGGATCATCATATGCATATTGAAATGGCCTTTGTGATAGAAACCTTTACCACATGTGGAACATTTGTGAGGACACTCTCTTGTGTGGCTGTTCATGTGTTTCTTCAAACTGCCTTTGTCTGAGTAACCTTTATCACATGTGGAACATTTGTAAGGACGCTCTCCTGAATGGATCTTCAGATGCACATTCAAAGTGAATTTTTGAGAGAAGCCTTTATCACATATGGAGCATTTGTAAGGACGCTCTCCTGTATGGCTGTTCATGTGCCTCTTCAAATTGCCTTTGTCTGAGTAACCTTTATCACATGTGGAACATTTGTAAGGACGCTCTCCTGTATGGATCCTCATATGCAGATTCAAATCGCTTTTTCGGGAGAAACCTTTATCACATGTGGAACATTTGTGAGGACGCTCTCCTGAATGGATCACCATATGCATATTCAAAGTGCCTTTTTGAGAGAAACCTTTCTCACATATGGAACATTTGTAAGCACGCTCTCCTGAATGGATCCTCAGATGCATATTCAAATTGCCTTTTTGAAAGAAACCTTTATCACATGTGGAGCATTTGTAAGGACGCTCTCGTGTGTGGATCTTCATATGCTCATTCAATCTGCCTTTTTGAGAGAAGCCTTTGTCACATATGGAACATTTGTGTGGATGTTCTCCTGTGTGGGTCCTCATGTGTATTTTGACATTTCTTGGTGAAGTAAAATCTTCACTGCCTCTATTACACTTGTAATGCATTTGCCTTTCGATAACCTTTTTGGGTTTGTTTAATTTAACATTGATTTTTGTGGTGTTTTCACCAGACATACACTTGTATTTTGAAGGTTGTGAGTCTTGTTCTTGGGATTGTTTCTTCAAAGGGGATATCTTCTTCACTGTGACACTGCTCCTGGATCTTATCTGCCCAAATGGACTCCTTGATT
>NC_140964.1:138351610-138394110 GCF_056783735.1 Eptatretus burgeri
TGTTAAAAAAGGAAATGTTGTACATGTTATTTTCTTTACTCTGTATTTTATCCCATCAATGTGGGGTTTACAACCAGTTTGTTCGCCCCATGTGGGCTGGCAGGATGGCCTGAGGTGGGCACACTTGCCGCTGAGTTGTCCAGCTTGGGTTTGAATCCCGATGCGGCTATAAACTGTAACCGTCGTGTTTCACAGACATGGAAAGGGATCAATGTGTGTGCCGTCATTCAGATGAACGTTCAACAGGGCACCCCTCTTCCAGCATTAGTTGTGGGACATTAAAGACCCCACGGCATCTTTCTTGAAGAGCAGGCGAGCTATCACTGGCACACTGCCCAAATTCCAAATTTCTTCTCTCATTTACAGGGGGCACTAAATCAGTTGCACAGCCACACTCGAAGCAATGATGTAACGAGCAGCCACAGCAAACAAAATGACAGAATGATAAATGAAAGTTCCCCATCACCACCTCACCTTCACTCTTCCCCCTTGCTCTCCAATTATTGTTTCATGAATCAGCATTTAATCAATGTCTGTAACCAAGGTTGCACAAAACAAGGGCAAAATAAACAGAAAAGCCATGGTTGGGAAGAACCTCTTATTCCTTTTCTTCTTCATCATTTCCCTTTCATGGACACCCAGCACGACGAAATACAAAACCTGCCAAAGGGCAGAGGAGCTCGTGAACCAAAGCCATCCATATCTGGTGCTTACTGCATTTGCAGATGTCCTCCTGCAGTCGGTTGCCTTCCCGAGGAGGTTGGTCACAGGATTTGCACTCCAGCCACCAAATAAAACACTTCACTCTGCAAAACACATTGTTGTGTGTGTTGGGGTGGTGCTGAGGTGTCATCCACCAGAGTCTCCTCGGGTTAACCTGAGGCTGTTCCTTTGGGTGGGTGCCTGCAGTATCATATCCCTAAGAGATGGGAATAAGCCAGGCATCTGCCTGGGTTATGGTCTGACAGCGACACCTGGAGTACTGGTGGAAAGCTGACACAGCGACGTGCTGTGCGCATGCTTCCGATGAATGAATGAATGAATGAATTTCCCTTCACACAGCGCGAGGCCAGATGTGATCAATCTGCTACTGTCCCACATCGGGCCGGACCACACACGACGCCGCACGTCAGAGTTGTCTTCAGACCCCTCTCCATTTGTTCAACATTTAAAAACTTATGAGGGGGTAGCGAGTGTAGGCAGTGGTGATGGGTGCAGCGAGTGCAGGAAGTGGTGAGGGCAGGCAGTGTTGAGGTGGTAGTGAGGGCAGTCAGAGGTGAGGGGGGAGCAAGGGTATTGTCACGGGACAGTGTGTGGTTGATGCCGTCTGTTCTTGACCCCTAAACTGTCTCCACCCACCCACCTACCCACCCCTCTTTCCTCCTCCACCAAAATTCGTGTAATTTTTTAATTATTATTTGATTTTAACCCCATGGTGAGGTCCCTGCACCTGCCCCACTTTTCTCATCCCCACTCTCCCCCACCCCCAATCCTCGTGTTAAATTGAGTCGTTACCTTGACGGATTTATTGAATCTGAATCGTGGTGTCAGTCGAGCAGACATGATTGACCAAATTTGAATTGCCACCTCCTGTGCCAAATTTCCTTGTTCATACCTGTTGCACACTGCATCGCCAAAATAATGCGGACACCCCTTCTGATTGGTGGATTCGGCTATTTCAACCACACCCATTGCTGACAGGTGTATGAAATCAAGCACACAGCCATGCAATCTCCATCGATAAACAGTGGGAGTTGAATGGGCCGTACTGAAGTGCTCAGCGATTTCAACGTGGCACCGTCATCGGATGCCACCTTTCCAATTAGTCAGTTTGTCAAATATCTGCCCTGCTGGAGCTCTCCGGTCAACTGCAAGTGCTGTTATTGTGAAGTGGAAACGTCGAGGAGCAAGACAGCTCAGCTGTGTAGTGGTCAGCCACACAAGCTCGTAAAATGGAACCACTGAATCCTGAAGTGCGAAGCACAGAAAAATTGTCTGTCGGCGGTTGCAAAACTCACTACCATGTTCCTTACTGACTCTGGAAGCAATGTCAGCACAAGCACTTTCCGTCGAGAGCTTAATGAAAGGGGTTTCCATGGTCGAGCAACCCAACACAAGCCAAATATCATCATGCGCAATTACAAGCCGACATTGGAGTCTGGGCCAGTGAAAATGGGTTCTCTGGAGTGATGAAACACACTTCACCATCTCGCAGTCTGACGGAGAAACCAGAGTTTGGCGGATGCCAAGAGAACGCTACTTGCACGAATGCACAGTGCCAACTCTAACGTTTGGTGGAGGAGGAATAATGGTCTGGGGCTGTTTTTCATGGTTCAAGCTGGACCCTTTCGATCCTGTGAAGTGAAATATTAAGGCGACAGCATACAATGACATTCCAGATGATATCTGTGCTTCCAACTTTATGGCAAACAAACAGTTTGGGGAAGGCCCTGTCCTGTTTCAGCATGACCATGTCCCCGTGCACAAAGCGAAGTCCATACAGAAATGGTTTGTCGAGATCAGTGTGGAAGAACTTGACTGGTCTGCACAGAGCCCTGACCTCAACACCACACACCTTTGGGAGAATTGGAATGCCTGCTGCAAGCCAGACCTCATCACCCAACATCAGTGCATGACCTCACCAATGCTCTTGTGTCTGATTGGAAGCAAATCCCCACAGCAATGTTCGAACCTCGAGGGGAAAGCTTTCCCAAAAGAGTGGAGGCTGTTTTAGCAGCAAAGGGGGGATCAACACCATATAACTGCCCATGATTTTGGAATGAGATGTTGGGCGAGCTTGTGTCCGCATACAGTACTTTTGGCCATGTCGTGTGTCTTCGTCACCCAAACCCGTCACCCCAGGCAGTCACCTGGATCACCTGCCCCTAAATCTGGCTCTGGCCACACCACCTCTATATAACAATAGGCTAATGCTGTCTGTCTGGAGAATACTGAAACAAGGAAACTCTCCTTGGAGAGAAACTTTAAAAATAAAGTTGCTTCAAAATAATCCAAACCTGCAGGAAAATTACAATTTTTTTCAATCTGATAAAAAAATTTGAACCTCGGAAGTGTCGAAAGCTGAGTCGTGTCAAAACCACCTGGGTGGTGGAGGAAGCAACAGACCGCTGCCTCGATATCTTTGCAGTTAAATATGATTTTAGAATTTTACACGATACATCTATGTGTCATCATATGCTGGTTCATCCATCCGTTTGTGTGTAACATTCCTTCCTTCCGTGAAAGATATCATTTGACGACAATGTTGGTTAGGTCAAAAGGATCTACAGGGTATTAAAAGGTATGAAGGTCCAAAGAGTAGAAAGGAGTCTCAGGGTCTTCAGAGTTCGAAATGTATGAAGTGGATCGAAAGGTTCTTGGAGGTCTCAGTGTTTCAAAAGGTGTAATCGGTCTCAAAGGGTCTTGGGAGAAAAGATTGGGGTGAATATCTGCTGAATGTAACAAAAGCACACTTGGTAAACCAAGCACACCATGCCAAGTCTGAACGTCATAACGTATCCCTCACTGGAGGTGAGCTTTCACGAACATTCTCCAAGCAGAATTAAGATCATTCAAATCGTGCCACAGAGGGGATGGCTGAAAGGGACGGAAGAAAAAATAATTTGGTTGTCTTTAACCTTCCTGAATCTTCTCCAAATACTTCCAAAGGTTGGCAGAAAGCAGACTGAAGGTCTGTTGCAGAATTGTTCGAGATCGGAACACAGGTAGAAGGAATACATATGAATCATGCCATAAGGCTGGGGGGGTATTGGACATGACCAGAACGTGGGCCGAGAGTCTCACTTGTTGAGCTAAAACATTAAAAAACGAAAAACAGAATCCTCCAAAGCCTGTTGTTGGCTTCACGGTTAAGGTGGCTTGCTGAAGATCTTAGGGTCTTGAGTGTGAGCCCCTTCTTACCATTGAATTAACACCAGGTGGGGTTAACAGCTTGTCATCCTTCAGAGGATGGCAAAATGAGTAACAATGCACTGGTAATAGAGGGCACTAAATTAGCAGCACAGTCATGCCCCCAGAAAATGATGCAACCAGCAGCCGCAGGCTGCACATGATGACTCACTCACTTGATCGGACAGCCAGTTCTGGGTAGAGTCTGAGATACAGGATGAATTTCCCCAACCGAACCCAGAACCCGAAATGGGCGCAGCGGCAGAGGCCGCGGTGGATGACACCCCCCTCCCCTCCTCCGTCAAATTCCTTCCCCGGCCCCCAGCGAAACCGCGACCAATAATGGCGGATCGGTCTTGCTTGAGCCATCGGTCATCACACAGCTGATGCTGATGATGCAAGCAATGAATGCGGATCGACAACAAGCATTGGGAAACAAAATGGATGGAAATATGCAACAAATGAGTGAAATGAATAAAAAAAAATGGAAACAAACACAAATGAAATAAAAACAAACGCGTGCAGAATGAATGCGAAAGGGAATAAAAGAAGAAATGAAAAGCGAAATAAATCGCATGAACATCAACATGGATACAAATATGAAAACACTGCGGGGTGAGATGCAGAGCATGGGGCGAGGCCTGCAGGTGGGCATAATCGCAATAGCGTGCAACGAAGCGCGGACAACGGTGTGCAAAATGGCGGCACCACGTGTTGGAGCGAACGAGCTGAGGGGGAGTGTGGACTGTGTCAGCCCCGCGGTGGAGGACAAAATAATACGGGAGACTTGTTGGACGAGACTCGTAACGGCAGAGAAGGAAAAAGTAATTGGGGTGACCGAGACGTGTACGAGATGAGGGAGATAATGATCGAGGTGACAGAATTAACAGAGACGCGGGAGATGGAAACGGTAGAGGAGAGACGACACGATAAAGACGGGGTGAAAAACGAGCACACACACACACAGAGTTCGTGGAGGACAATGAGGAGCTCGGGGAATGTGTCGTGGCCTGGTGCAAGCAGCCGGATAGCCTCCTTCAGGAACGAGGGGAGGGAATATTCCCCCTTGAAGCGGATCACGACCAAGTGGGTCCGGTCGAGCTTTGCGAGGTGGAGGGGGCGAGTGCTGTAGACGGGTGCACGCGGAGCTTGGGGGGTTTGGAGACCAGGGAACCCCTTGTTGTGGCACAAATCCCCGTTGTGAATGTCCCGGTGTGCGTGTTCACAAGTGTGGCGAAATGTGTGCTGCAACGCACGCATAGCGTGGATGAAAGGCTGTGTGTGAAAGAAACCGCGTGCGTGAGTGAAAGGGTGTGCGAGGTTGCGAGTGAGCTGAAGTGCGTGCTTCCCAGCACACCGTGTGTGGATGAAGCACTGTGTGTGGAATAGACAGTGTGTGTGAGTGAAACCCCCTGTGCGAGTGAAAGGGCATGCATGAGTGAATGGCTGTGTGTGAGAGAGACCGTGTGTGTGAGATCGCTGTATGCGGGGGAGATGGCGGTTGGCATGAGCGAACATGCGACGATGACGGAGTCTGACGGTGGACAAAGGCCGAGTAGCGGCCGTAGCTGCATTGGGAACCGTGCCGGGTTTGCACGACAGCACGCGCGGGGTCAGTGCTGTCCATTGCACGAGGCCGCCACGTGCACGCCTCCAGGAGTGAAACCCGATCCGGAAACGCACGCAGTGGATTAGCCGATTCCGCGGACGGACAGAAGGTGGGCTGGAAAATGGATTTGGACCGGATGGGTTCTCCATGCGAGCGTATTTGTGAAGTTCCGACGAGCAGAGCACATGTGTTCGTGTGGGGAACCCCTCGAAACGCGAGACTTGTTTTTTTTTAATGCGCAGGGTGACGTCGTGGCTGCATGGTCGGAGTCCGGCAGGAGGGAAATCCCTACCAGATGGTCCCCTCCGAGGAGGGACGAGGTGCGCGAAGCGCGAGCAGCTGCCATGACATCACGGAGAAAGAGCGCAGGTTGCGAGTTGCCGCACTGGTGCACGCATGAAAAAAGAAAAAGCAAGCCTTGCTTCGGGTGAACATGATTCCCTGGGCAAGGGGTGGAAGACCCCCTTGGCTCTGGGCACAGGATACAACTTGTTAGGGGGAAGGGTTACCTTCGCTAGACCTGCTCCATGGAGCAGGAATAAGTCCTCACGGGCCCGTGGAATGGATTAGTTAGAGGGATGCAGTTTAGATTTAGGATGAGAAATGGAAAATGATTTGGAGACACGGACAGACATTAAGTGTGTAGTGGGGACGTAGCTTTGCTTCGTAGAGTTAAAAGGAACGTGCTATATTGTAAGGGATGACGAGGGAGCACGAGTTAGTTAGGGGATGCAGATGGAAGAATGGCAGTGATCAGCGATGGAGTGAAATGGAATGGAAAATGTACGTGGTGAGTGAGTGAGGCCAGAGGGCCTGAGTGTATGGAGTGAATGTGGTATGCATGGTGCGATGAGTGATTGGGGGGAGGAGTGATTCCCACCCAATGGACCCCAGGGTCAGTATAATGTGAGTTAGTGGGTTCGTTAAATTGACAAAATGGAGGTCGTTTTGCTGTTGGTGGGAACGTAGGCTCGAAACCCATTTGGAGGGGTGCAGGAGCCCTGTCGATGGGCTGGGAGCGTGGCTGCGAACGGTGAGTATCGCTTAGTGGGTACCCCGGGCACCGGGCTAGTCGGCCGCGGTAGGCCAAGGGTCCATGGGGGGCTGGGATAGTGTAGTGGGCACGGGTGGGCCCGCATGATGCGGGGCCCGGGGCGCCATTGGCCGCGTGGGCAGTGCATTGGGCACGGGCACCCAGGGGAGGGGCCCGGGGCGCCAGCCTGCCACGTGAGCATTTCAGGGGAGTAGCCAGGGGGGGCACTCCCTGGCGTTTTGGGAGCTGGTCGGCACGGAGACAGTTGTAGTGCCCAGGGGTGCCATCGTTGGAGAATCGGCAGAGTGTGTTCCTGCCAAGGGAGCCACGCATCCCAGCCACGAAACCGTGCAAGCTGTTAGGGCGAGGCCCGAAATTGTAAGGACACCAACACAGGCGATGGGAATCTTCGTTTTTAGAACCGATAGTTGAAGCGAGAGGCGCTTTTGGAAAGCCCTGGGGGAGTTAACAGTTAAATGGTTAGGGTAGATAGGAAGTGTACCCCTCCGCACCATCCATCCCCTCGCTCTCGTTGTGGGCCGCTGGACCCACCTTGGGATGAGATCGCTGAAATCTGAGGAGGCTGTTCTGAGGCTTCGTTGGGCCTCGACACAGGACACGTCTAGCTCTCCCTTATTCTCCTCCAGGAAGGGAACGTAGGGGTTGGGAGTAGGCTAGGTGACATGATAGGTTAGCCGAACAAGGGCGATAAAGGGGGTTAGGGGACGATTTATAGGGGGAAGTAAAAAATAAAAATAAAAACAAAAAAATAAGTTGGGGCTAAATTGGGTTTTGACAAATTAAGGGGGTGGGTATGGACAGAGACAGGCAAAGGCGATAGGTTGGGAGGGAGACAGTAGGGTAGGTCCGAGCCTGCCTTCCGAGTGGCCAGCACCACTGCACTCCCTCCATGAACCTCCAGTTCAAGGCAAGAGGCCGGCCAGTTCATCTGCCAGCTGTTTGTTTTGCTCCAAGGCCTGTGTCGGTCAGCTCATCTGCCGGCTGTTTTACTACAAGGCCTGTGCCGGTCAGTTCATCTGCCGGCTGTTTTTGCTTCAAGGCCTGTGCCGGTCAGTTCATCCGCCGGCTGTTTTGCTACAAGGCCCGTGCCGGTCTGTTCATCTGCCGGCTGCTTTGCTACAACGGCCTTGTTTTTCCTTGCCATGCCTTGTCTGCCTGCCTTTGCCTTGACCCCAAGCCTTCCAGCCCTTGTTGTTGCATTTGCCACATTCATCCATTACCATGTGCGCCAGGATCAACGCGCGTTCTCCAGGGACTGCCCTGTAGGCAGCCGCATCACGGGACTGCATTGGCGGCCCGTGCACCATGTTGTCCATCCATCCATCTGCACCACAGAACTGCATTGAGCAGCACGTGCACCGTTTTGTTTGCTTGCATCAGTGCCTATTCAGTGTTCTGCAGGGACTGCCTCGCAGGCAGCCGCACACGGAGACTGCATTTGTGCAGCCCGTGCACCGAGTTGTGTTCACTGTGCTCATTTCAAGGGGGAGCCCTAAGACTGCATTGGGCAGCCGGGCACAATCCCTGTTCAAACCTGCATTGGTTTTATGAGCCAGAGACTGCATGTGGGTAGCCTGGCTCCCTGTGTTTCTTTTCCCCACAGAGTTCATCGATCCTGGGCCATGGTGTAGTGTAAAATGTATAAGTTAAGGGTAGATGTACATGAGTTGCATCCCCTGCATGTTTGTCGTAGCGCCGGCAATGTATTTAAGTCGTCTACATGAGTGGGCTTGTTTAGTTAGTTTTGGGACACAAATACACTAAATGTCGCAATCAGGGATCCGAAGGTAAAGCGTACTCGGGGAAACTCACACATGATGACACACGAAAATTCGACGACTCGGGACGAGTCTGTAAAAAGGGGAGGGGGTAGTGTTACGGCTGTGGAAATTCGTAGAACACCATGAAGGTCCTTGGTTCAGTTAGATCAATAAGTCTGTGTTCAGTTTGATTTCCCCACCGTTGCTTGATGGGAATTTATTCGTGTTACAGGGCTGTGATCTTTGAGAAAGCCGTTTTTCTTTCACTATCGTAATTTTGGGACCACCACCGCCAACATTGCTCTCAAACAACCGCTTCAGACCCACCGTCCTTCCACCACCACAACCGCACGTACCTCTCAACAAACCACGCCATCCTGATCACCTCAGCCACAACCCTCATAATCACACCACCGCGTTTCCACCTCGGCACATGGTTGCTGGAGGCCTGGCCTTCGTCGAGGGAAAGCAGGCGGCCCCGTCGCCCCCTCCCCCGGACGAATGGCGTCTCCACGGTGAATTCCGCCCGGCGTGTGGAAGAAAACAACCACAGTGGCGAGGGAGCGCCCCCGATTTGGCGGGAAAACGCTTCGTCCGGGAAGGGTCCCGCATGTTCTGGAAGATTCCCGCGTGTTCTGAAGGAGGGCGGGGCGAGACGGAGGGGCGGGACCTGAGTAATAAAAAGGGCGCACGGGGCATTCGTTCTCTCTCTCTCTCGGGAGTTCGTGTTCTCTTTCGTGTTCTCTTTCGTGTTCTCTTTCGTGCTCTCTTTCGTGCTCTCTTTCGTGCTCTCTTTCGTGCTCTCTTTCGTGCTCTCTTTCGTGCTCTCTTTCGTGCTCTCTTTCGTGCTCTCTTTCGTGCTCTCTTTCGTGCTCTCTCTCTCTCTCTCTCTCTTTCGTGCTCTCTTTCGTGCTCTCTCTCTCTCTCTCTCTCTCTCTCTCTCTCTCTCGTTGCTGGAGTTGTCGCGGCCGCTGAACGCCGCGGAAGGACCTGGGCTGCTTCTGCCGGAGCTGGGTGAAGATCGGGGCTCGTGTCCGAGTGGGGAGCTGGGAGCAGCCAGTCGGCGGAGGTCCGGGCGTCGCGAAAGAGACGCGAGCTGGAGGAGCAGCCT
Organism: Eptatretus burgeri; assembly: GCF_056783735.1. Taxonomy (NCBI): domain Eukaryota; kingdom Metazoa; phylum Chordata; class Myxini; order Myxiniformes; family Myxinidae; genus Eptatretus; species Eptatretus burgeri. Next base: position 138,361,054 of record NC_140964.1, read on the forward strand.
TACCTGCTGTGTCGCGCAAACCGCACGCTCGTGTGGAAAGAGCCGGAGAGAGCTCGCCGGCCGCTGGGCAGGGCCTGGGCTCAACCGTGGCTGCGCTAGCCGCCATGAGGGAAGGAGCATCGCGGGTCGCCCAAGCCAGTGACCACGAGGGTGCAGGTAACCTGCAACGGTCTCGTGGGACTCGTTCGGTCTGCCAAGTCCCACGCCATAAAGACCCAAGAGGTCCAGTCTGACCCCATTGCCTTTGATGGGGTATTTCCTGCTTTTCTTTGAACGAATGTTGTGGCGCCGTGTCTTGCGAAGTAAAACTGTGTAAGTGACTGTACATTGATAATTGCTTATAGTCAGTTGTAGTGTTTTTACCTTGCTTGTGTATTGTCCCCTTCCCCATTGACTGCATGATTGTTTGTATATGTGCATCTGTGGAGTAAATAAATGTGCTTGTGTGAATGTTAACCCGTTCGTCACGTCATTTTTCCCCCATTGAAATGCCATCTTGTATTGCGGAATATTAGTTGGTTTTTAAATAACCGATAAATAGAATCCGGTCCGGCGAGGTCTGGCGATAATACCTGCTCGGTTATCCCAGAACGGAACGGACCGCTTAAGCGGTTCGTGTCCAAGCAGGCCTTCGCCGAGGTATGGTCCCTCGGTAGGTTATCCGTGATGCGGAGGGGAGGAAACACAGCATTGCGGGGAGGGGGGAACACAGCGTGACGGGGAGCATGGGTTTCCTCAGAAGCCGGTTCCCAGCGACCCGCAGCCGTCTACTCAGAGAAAAAATGTCAAAGGTCGCCGCCTACTTCAGCGCAGATTTTTTAAAAATTTTTGTCACCACGGAATCTCTACACCTCCTGTTTTGAAATCCAAGACGAAAACACATTAGTATTTCGATAAAAGCAGGCTTACTTTTACTGTTAGTACTCTCGCCAGGTCGAGCACAACACGGACCTAAAAATAACACAAGCAGCTAAAACACGCCTCCTGAAAGAGAGTTCTCTGCTTTAGCCTCGTTTTGGACTGTTGGCCTGATACCCTGATACCATACAGCAATGACCTCAAGAAAATAAACTGTCGGCCTTGCCGTTTCGGTGCCAAAACGATGGCATCGAAACGAAAATCCCTGTTTGACTTTGGATTTTCAAAGAAGCCCAAAGACATGGGAGGTAAGCTTCTGGCCATTAGTAATTGGTCTAAACTTCCACTCTCGCGAGTGCGACATTGTTGTTGTTTCACGAAACACGCGTTTCACCTCATCCATTTTGAGCTTTTGTCAAGTGATGCGGCTCCAAAATACACGGTCACCCGTTGTGCCTTTTTAATTTATAAAGTAATTCGCCTATAAGCTTAAAGCAGCTTTTGTACATGTTATTATTCGTGGTTATTTGCACTGAAAATCGCCATTTATTCTTCTCACACTCACAGAAGTGAAATGGAATATGGTTTCCTTTATGAATGCTAGTTCATCTTCACTATTATTATGCAACACACTTACTTCAGATTGCTCACTGTACTCCACCATGTGCAGTATCATCTCCCTATTAAGAACTAAGGTATGGCCCAAATGTTGCTAAAATGCCTCTCTTTTAAAGTGCTTAGATACTCCATCTTCCAGACACCTTGGTGTGCCCTAAACCATGGCCTTCAATTAATGAACCCTGTTTAAAAGCTGCTTGAACTGACGATACAGTATGGCTGAATTTCAGTCAACCAGTCAGTCAGTCAGTATGTTAATGCAACGACATCCAGTATAGGCCTAACCACCTGTTTTTTGTGGAGTTTTCCACTCCAACAGCATGATAATATGAGAACTATTTCATGTCAGAAATCATGCTAGAATGTATCTCCAGCCATCGGGGATCCTCCGGCTTCTAGGGCCCTGGACCCCGGCCATACAGCTGCGCTCGCTTTGCTCGTGGTGATGGTAACCTGCTACTTTTTAACGGTAGCCTCCTACTCCAAAAAATAAGGAAACCCCTGGGGAGGGGGGGACACAGCATGACGGGGAGGGGGGGGACACAGCGTGAAGGGGAGGGGGGACACAGCGTGGCGGGGAGGGGGAAACAGTGTGGTGGGGAAGGGTGGCGAAACACAGCGTGGCGGGGAAGGGGGCGAAACACAGCGTGGCGGGGAGTGGGGGGCGAAACACAGCGTGGCGGGGAGCGGGTGGGGCGAAACACAGCGTGGTGGGGAGCGGGGGGCGAAACACAGCGTGGTGGGGAGCGGGGGGCGAAACACAGCGTGGCGGGGAGCGGGGGGCGAAACACAGCGTGGCGGGGAGTGGGGGGCGAAACACAGCGTGGCGGGGAACGGGGGGCGAAACACAGCGTGGCGGGGAGCGGGGGGCGAAACACAGCGTGGCGGGGAGCGGGGGGCGAAACACAGCGTGGCGGGGGAGCGGGGGGTGAAACACAGCGTGGCGGGGAGCGGGGTGGGACACAGCGTGGCGGGGAGGGGTGGGACACAGCGTGGCGGGGAGCGGGGTGGGACACAGCGTGGTGGGGAGGGGGAACACAGTGGGGAGGGGGGAACACAGCGTGGCGGGGAGGGGGGACACAGTGTGGCGGGGAGGGGGGAACACAGCGTGACGGGGAGGGGGGGACAGTGTGGCGGGGAGGGGGGGTCAGGGTGCAGGAGGGGAATGGGATATGTGGTGGAAATGGGGGATGTGGGGGGAGGGGGAGTGGGGACTGTGTTCATGACGTTCCCAGTGAGTTGTAGAATTCCAGAATAATTTCCCTGACGAGTCCAACATCCCTGACACGGAATGTGCCCCGAAGATTAACGAGGAATGTTACATTTTAGACCCACACGATCTTTGGGAGTTTTTGATGATGAATCAGGTTTTTATCTCCATTCAGGTGATGAAGGTTAAATATCCCACGGAACAGGTAAAGTAGGTCATCGTACCTCGTACCCTCGTTTCACCTCCTCATTTCGAGATAAAATTGGATTTACAAGTTAATAATAAAAGTTTCTGGTAGTTTTGTAGTTAAAATGAAGAATGAGGTTTAATCCTCGTTGTACGAAGTTTCGTGATGATGATTAATAAACAACGTGGAGAATAAAACAAAACGAGTGAAAAACACCTCATGAAATCAACAACCAAACACCTCAACAAACATTGAATAAAAACTCCTTTAACTTCCCTTCGTTTCCGTCATGAAGGAACAGAGAATTATTTTATATTTAAATTACCGTTTCCCTCTCTCTCTCCTCCTCTTCACATCATTTCCTCCCCGACCACGAGGACCCGGGTTGGAGAGAACAAGTCACAGGAACATGAACCCGGAAGTTCTTCCTTCTACTTCCGGTTAAACTCATCATTCTTCCTCCTCTTTCAATAATCACTTTTATTGTCCTTTCAATCACTGATCTCCATTCCAGTTGTTCACAACACATATTATTATTATTCTTGTTTTGATTTTAATGTCGATCTTCTTCTTCTTTTGTGTTTCACGACGCGATCAGAACCTCGAGGCCTCATAAACCCCATGAACCCAAACTCATCAATTCCAGTCAAATACAAAAAACAAAACAAGTCACGGAGTTTATTCTGTTCGCCTCCATTTCCTTTATTAATTTTAAGACCGATTTACAGAGTCGATGGAGATTCTGGATCAACTGATAAAGTGTATCCGGTTCACCCGACCAGGGGATCCCGAACTCTGGAACACAGAGTGAAACACGTGATCTGGTTCTCCCCACTGAGGACATTGAGTGAGAATGTGTTCCAGGTCTTCAGGAACCTCACACCGCCCACAGAACCCCGTCGGGTGACATCCTTTAATTTCCCATATGAATTGGAATGAAGAACACAATGTCCGAGTCTGAATCCATAAAGGATTCCTTGGTCTCTTGGGGAGAATCCTGAAAACGAGACCGAGGATCCGACCCAAGGGTTCACCTTGTATCACCATCTCCCCTCGGTGAAGATCTCCCACAGAAATTGTCATTTTCTTTTTTTCATGTTGATCATAATTCACATTCACAAAGGGCGGACGAGCTCCTTGTGAACCAACGGACATCCATATCTCGTGCCGAACTGTGTCTGCGGACCACAGTCGATGATAACTGTTGTTTCTGGGACGCACATTCAAATGAATGTGGAAAAAAGGGAGACACTTCCTCCCCACCCCTCCCCTGCCCTTCCCTCCCCACCTCTCCCATTCCCTTGCCACCTCTCCCCTTCCCTCCCCTTCCAACCTCTCCCCTTCCCTCGCTCCACCTCTCCCCTTCCCTCGCTCCACCTCTCCCCTTCCCTCGCTCCACCTCTCCTCTTCCCTCGCTCCACCTCTCCCCTTCCCTCGCTCCACCTCTCCCCTTCCCTCCCTCCACCTCTCCCCTTCCCTCGCTCCACCTCTCCCCTTCCCTCCCTCCACCTCTCCCCTTCCCTCGCTCCACCTCTCCCCTTCCCTCGCTCCACCTCTCCCCTTCCCTCCCTCCACCTCTCCCCTTCCCTCGCTCCACCTCTCCCCTTCCCTCGCTCCACCTCTACCCTTCCCTCCCTCCACCTCTCCCCTTCCAAGCTCACACGTTTTGACACACACTCTGGGACATTCACATCGGGGTCTTGTGTTTGCCCAAGTCCTGGGGTTTCTGCAACCCAAAAGCTCGGAATGCGCTCTTTCGCACCAGGCAACCGCTCGACCTCGTACGGCCTTACCGGACTCACCTCGTCACGGCCTGCCTCGAGGGAGCACACCGTCTCCCCTTGTTCTTGTGGAAGGTCAATCTGACCCTCGCATTGGGTCTCAAAACATTCCACAAGCTCAACCCCAATTTCCCCAACCAGTTCTATTTTTGTGTGCTCCTCTTTAATTTCGTACAATTCATCCACCTCTTCTTATTCCTGCGTCTCTTTTATTATTTCCGTCATCCCCTGTCAGAGTTTATAGGTTTCTCCCTTAATTATCGTGACGTCACTCGTCACCTCGACCTTGCCCGTCGTCATCGCGGTTCGAACAACCTTCACACTCCCCTTTGACTCGGTCATTTCTTTTATTTCGACGTTTCAGCTCCGCAGCTCCACCTTCATTTCCTCCTGACCCACCTTCAGTGTTTGCACATTCCTCCTCTGTTGGTTTTGAAAACTCATTCCCATGCTTTGCATCTCACCTGTCATTTCCTCCTGACCCGCCTTCATTGCTTGCGTGTTCGCATCCATTCTTTGCATTAGTATCTCCAACATCTGTCTCATGTCACATGACCACGGCGAAACCGATCCACCACGATCGGGCGCGGATCCGACAGGGATCGTTCGGTCCTCCATGGGGGAAATTTGATGCAGGGGGAACTCTGGCATTGTCGCCGTTACCCCCAATGTTACCTCTGGGTTTGTCTGCAGGGAAAGGTCTTCCTGCCAGGTGTTGTCCTGAGTCATGGATTCTCCTAATAATGTTTCAGAACCCACCTGAACCAGTTTGTCTTGGTCCGCCATGGTCCGTACCGAGAATAAATAAAATTTGGATCTTGCTCTTAATTTCGGAGGGAAGGGGGGTGGGGGGAGGGAGTTGCCAAGCACACCCCTGGTCCAAATCCCGTAAATTTCTCCATGAAGGTGGAGGGGTTCAAGATCCCAACTCCTGACACCAAACTGTTGCCAGTTTGGTGTCCGGTAAATTTCTTGTGGAGGTGTGGGGTTTGAGATCCCCACTCCTGACTACCAAACTGTTGCGGGCCGGAGGTCCGGTGGCGAAAACGACCATGAGGTTGGGGAGGTTATGGCATCTCCCACAAGACTCCCCGGAATTAAAGGCTGTCGCTCTCGGATAATTCCGTGAGGCGGCGGGTCGCTTTACCGACCGTGGACGCCAATATCTCAACCACGTGGCGGAGGGTCTTTTTGTCTCGAACCAATTTACCCAATTAACGTGGTTTCGGCTACCGTTGAACCACACCCTCAGTATGCCTTGTCCAAAGCGCACCACTCCACCGACTACCAACTACCTTTCTGGTTCGGATGCAGCAAGTGGATCTGCCAAGGTCGTACCGGCCAGAATGAACGGATTATCGGGTATAAAAACCTGGCTAAACTCAGATCCGAACCATGCTGGACCAAAGAAGGAAAAGACGAAAACGAACTGGGAACATTTCTAATCATGGTTTATTTACAATCAACTTCCAAAAGGACTCAGAGCAGACTTATCACGGGATGTCCAGGCAAGATTTACAATGATCAAACACTTAAACAGTTCTACTTAAACACGGCGCAACACACTCAGACGCGCACTCAAACAAAAATAAACCCAGCTGTATTGCAAAGGACCCCCGCAGCCAGAGAGGGAGGTGAGCTGAGGTCGCAGTTCTTTTGGGGTACCTGCACGTTGGAGGGAAGGGATGCTCCATGGTGCGGCACTTGTCAGTGGTCGTGAAGCTCGGCCCACAGCCACATGCGTGGAGACCGTGTCCACGAAGGAGACCGGGTGGAGCAGAGTGGAGTCCGAGACAGGGATCAGGGCTGCCGACAGGACCCACGAGGGACCCGGTCAAGATTGGACGGCCTCAAACCAGCGCAAGACGGGCCGCTGAGGTGAGACACGGGCAGTCCCTCCACGTCAGGACCCTCCTTCTTTCTTTGGCAACCCGCGACTCCAACCGTCTTACTCCAACTACTGTCTCTCTCCAACCTCAGACCCCAGTTAACACGACCGAACCACACAGAATTCTCTCTCTGCCCTCTCAGGATGGTGCAGTAATTTATCTCCCAGCCAAGGACTCGACGCTGATGATCGCGTCGTAATTTATAGATCTCTCTCAGTGGGGAGGGGCCTTGGTGAAGCCGACACCAATGTCCGCCCTGATTGGATAGGGCCTCCATGGGTCCGCCCTTCCTGAGCGATGTTTCGGCCATGCCGGGAGAAACTCGCACCCCCCCCCCCCACCACTTGTGTCTGGACTCATAGAGAAGAAGCCACAACAAAGATTTTACCCCGGCCAACGGGCCTTGGGATACAGCCGGTGGACAGTGGATCGTGATGGGGGGTGGGATATAAAGATTTATTACCGTCACTAAAAAACCATCGCAACGCACCCCTTCGATTTCCCACGAAACACAAGGAGGGGATCTGTCTACACATATACTTCATGGCATAACTAACTTTGGGTCAACTGTATGTTTGAATGCATACGGTTCCAAGAACCGTAACAGTATCTTTGTTGACAGTCACAGTCACAGTACCCCTTACCGAAATGAAGGTGGATGCTTTGAGCCTGCCCTGGGAGGACCCCATTCTACATTCTGCAACCTTCATATGTCGATACCAATCAACGACACACACACACACACACACACACACACACACACACACACACACACACACACACACACACACACACACACACACACACACACACACACACACATACCTGGTAGGTCTCTTTCACCTCTTAATGAACCCCACCGACATGTTGAGACAGCAGGTAACTCGTCAGTTCAGTGTTTTATCAATGCAGGGTTGTGTCAAAGCCGGACATCTTGGCACCTGGTCATCACTACCAGCAGTAATAAAGTGGCAGTTCTTGTTATCATTGTTGTTCTTCTTCGCCTCCAATGGCTTCAGTCTGAAATGGGGGATTATGGATTTGGTCTCGATTTCTGTGTGCGTGCGTGCATCCACAACCACATCTCAAACACGTATGGACCAATTTTATTCGTATTTGGCACAAAGACAACACATGATGGCATACACCTGTTCATGTGATTGTTATCTCCATTTGCAGGATTCATGAGGTCGGGAGGGAGTTCTCCCGGAAATCAAAATCTCCACCTCATATTTTTGAAGGATCATGACTCATGAACCAAACTGTGACGTTTCGTTTTCATGGCCTCGTTCCAGGGGCTCTTTTCGAAATCTTCACTGATCCTCATCCTCTACTTGTAGCTCGTTTGTAGTGATGTTCCCAGGAATGATTTTTAAGTGCTTCATCATCATTCCTATGACTCCAACTTTCACTGGTACAATTTCAGCTTTCTTTAATTTCCACATCCTCTTGACCTCATTTTTTAGATCCTCGTATTTCGTAATTTTCCCAATTTCTGTAGCATTTAATCCGAAGTTATTGGGAACCGAGACGTTGATCAACAATGACTTTTTAAATTTTTGTCTTTAAACACCATGTCTGGATGCAATGATTTGTTTGCAATGTTCACACTTGACAGGATCATCTTGCAACTCATGAGAATTATGTTGGAGTTGTGGAGGTAAATGGAGGAAATTCATGGTAAAATCAGGATTGTATATGGAGTTGCTTGGTCCGGGGATGTGAAGGAGACATTTCGATGTAAATTAAGTATGGAAACTGTGAGCTGAAGTGGTACATGTCGCCACACGAGAGGTGGTGCTGTGTTGATGAATTCGAAAATGAGGATAATTTCTCCCAGTGTGTAATTGCCCCCTTTGACCTTTTCCTATGTTTTTGTATTTCAAGACCAGCGATGCAGGAGAGATCACGTCCTTGAAACAACAATCGATCCAGATGTCGAAACAGGCAGAAAGAGGACGAAGAGGACAGTTGTGAGAGGAACGTGGCTGAGATGGAGGATCTCGTTTTCGCTCTCCTCTCGGGATGATAAAATGGCTTTGCCATTCTCGTGTCGTGCTGTGAATTTGCCTGCATGACAGAGCAAGAAACCAGTCATTGACTGTTCGGCAGAATCTTGAAGTTGTGTAATCTTGAAATCTTCAACATGTTCCACTCGTGTAGAATTTTTTAGTAATAATAATGACGTCAATGGTAACGATGTGGTCAGAATTTTGTAAAAACAAAAAAAAAATTTGGACCTCGATATCTCCAAAACTGCTCGATGGGAAAAAATTGAAACAGCTCATTATCAAGTACACCACATGAGGAATAAGGGCTGTGAACCATGACATCATCAGTCTAACACAGAGTGAAACACGTGATCTGGTTCTCCTCAGTGTCCGAGTCTGATCCTGTGGAGGATTCCTTGGTCTCTTGGGGAAAGTCGAGGATCCGACCCAAGGGTTCACCCTGTATCACCATCTCCCCTTGGTGAAGATCTCCCACAGAGATGACCATTTACTTTTTATCTTGCCAAAACGAAGTTTTGCAAGATATGTTCGTCAGCTTGTATGTTTTTTTTTTGTTTGTCTGTAATCACGTATAAAAAAATTCTGCAGAGCACAGTTATCATCGGAAATTTTTGTAACTTCGCATATCAGAGGCCTACAGAGTTCCCTTTCAGCGCATAAAATTTTGAAGGTCAAGGTCAAAGGTCAAGGTCACTTTGTCACAAATCAGGGGAGTCGACGAAACCGTTATTTTTTTGAGCAATTTTGATCAGATCGTATTCAAACTTCATGGGAATATAGTTCATGGTCTGGCGCTCAGCTGATTAATTCTTGGTGGCGATTGGTCTTGACCTTCATGGTTCGCGCCAAAGGTCAAACATATTTGACCCCAAGGTCAAATTTTCAAGTTTTAGGAACCATATCGTGTCATACCTCAAATTGAACACCTCAATGAGTGCTTTCGAGATATGTCAAGCTTGAGACATTATGACGTCATTTGGTGACGTTATGAGGCAAACACATATTTTTCATGGTTACTCTGTAGAACAATTCTCATTGGAATCTCTCGTCGGCAGATATTCCTCAAGGAGTCGCTCCTGGTGGATAGCAGCTCTGTCCACCTCAGGGTGACCTTAAAGCAGTCACACGTGGTCACCTTTTGGCAAGATACGGGTCACCCTGCGAGTGACATTGGTTTATTTTCATGTTGATCATAATTCACATTCACAAAGGGCGGACGAGCTCCTTGTGAACCAACGACCATCCATATCTAGTTCCTAACAATGTCTGCGGACGTCCTCCTGCAGTTGGGTTACTTTTTTATCAGTAGATTGGTGGCAGGATTTACACTCCGTCCACCGTAAATCCCTTCATTCCGCAAAACATATGAAAAGCACAAAAACAAATCTGAAAACCCACTCCGTGGGAGCACCTGCTGTACAGGTTCCCTTCGCAGGGCAAATCACCGGATGACAGGATTGGGGCAAAGCTTTCGGGACCCCCATTCTTTCTTTGATGAGAGGAAGAAAACCACGGGGTAACCTTCCTGGGTCAGATTATGGGAGTGTGTTTCAGGGTGGTGCTGAGATCCACCAGACTGATGACCTCCTTGGGCAAACCTGAGGAGGTCCCTTGGGGTGGGTGCCTCAAATGCCCTATTCCTCAGAGAGGATGATTAACTGTCTCTGTTATCATCTGAGCTCAAGCATTTGGACATCGGTATTGCAGCACTCTCTGAGCTTAGGAGACCAGATTACGGAGAGATCATGGCGGGTGGTTACACCACCTATTGGTTTGGTCGCTCTGATGGTTACCATGCCCAAGGAGGTGTTGTCGCTGTGTTCAACAAGCTGACTCCAATGATAATTGAGGTAACACCGGTAAACGAGTGTATTATGAGACGAAGGATTCGTCACTCCTTTGGTGTCATTTCCTTGGTCTCTGGAGATGCTCCGACTGAGGCGAGTGATCTCACTGTGAAGGACATTCTGTGCCACACTCGAGACTGTGGTTGATCAGTGCCCCAGGCAAGATGCTCTTCTCGTCTTGAGGGATTTCACCGCATCAACTGGAACTGATCGGGATGGTTATGAGACATGTGATCGTCTTCATGGGTCTGGAACTGTGAACCAGAATAACACGAAGTTCCTTCACTTTGCAAGAAGTCATGGACGTAGGGTGTCTCGTTCACGCAGCGACGTCCTGCTCCAGCATATGCCCCCATATCTGACCTGACCTGATCATAATTCGATTAGAGAGTGATGACAGGTCCAGAGGGATTGGGGTTTCAAAAATTGACCTTAGTACCCATTTGGCTGCTTGATCACAGCCTTTGTTTTTTATGATGTCATAATTGTGACGTCGAACGATTTATCAGGTCAGAATCAAAATTTGAGGATCATCTCGGGCTAAATTCGATGGTGGGAAGAAATTGATGACGTCATTGGTCATGTGGTTTGGTACCTCTGATTTTATTTTATTTTGAAGAATAAACATTTTAAAACTTCTGCTTCAGAACGGCTTCACAGATCAAGAGGAAACTTCACCCACCTGTTCCCCAAGCCTTGGGCAAACAGGGTTTCAAAAATAATTCATGTTACATCGTCTGGCAGCCATATTGGATGGAACCGTCCAGGCATCCATTGGGACCATACTATGTGCAGAGCATTGATGCTGCCGAAGCAGTCTCCTTGGCCATTGGACACAACCCTGGACGGGTCACCACTCTTACACTGTGTACAACCATGCTGGCACTCATTTTTCCCAACTTCAGAAGGACGACAGACAGGGTCAACCCCACATGGTTGTGTTCACATCACATTCAACAGCCGAGTGGGATTTGAACTCAGGGTCCTCGGACCCTAAGCCCACCACCCGAACCAAGAAGCCAACACCAGGCATGATGGAACAAAAACCTTAAAAAAATATCTGTTGAATCACTTCATCAATCAACGTGAAACTTCACAATTATGATCCAGTCGTCATGGGGAATATAAGTTTTAAATTTCAGCCTGTCTGGACACATGGTCTGGCAGCCAGAATTATTTAATATTTTGCAGCTGGGTGCAGGGGTGTGTGTGTGTGTGTGTGTGTGTGTGTGTGTGTGCGTGTGTGTGTGTGTGTGTGTGTGTGTGTGTGTGTGTGTGTGCGTGTGCGTGTGCATGCGAGATGGAATCAAGGATTATCAACTCACTCCATGCTAATTATCTGAGCAAAGACCTTGCTCAGCAGTTCGAGCAGCGTCATCCCTCGGAAGTTGTTGCAGTCTTGGCGATCACCCTTCCCTTTCCAGAGATGGACAACAAGACCCCTCTTCCAGTCAGTTGGGGTGATGTTTGTGTTCGAGGCAGAGAGCACAGAACTGAATGCAATGACATGAGTGCAGCATTTCCACCAGCCTTGAGAAGTTCAGCATGGATGCCACAGATCCATGGAGCTTTACGCCATTTCAACCGGTTCACCGCAGCCTGTGTTTCCACAAACGAAGGTCGATCACAGTTGATTGGAGGGTCAGCAATAGGGATAGTAACATCCCAGATATCCAACTCGACAGCTGGTGGATCACCCTGATTCAGCCATTCAAAGTAACCGCCCCAGTGGGTCTTCACTTCGGACTCCTCTGTCAAGAGCCCACCACCCTCCGCTCGAACTGCAGAACACCAAGGGATTGACTCGGAGGAAAACAATGCACACCATCTTCTGGAAGAAAGACGAGAATCACATGACCACAGGTGATGCTCCACCCCCTCACATATTCCTCACACATAGGCCTTCTTGTCCACCCTCAGTGCAAGTGCAGTTTTAATCCTCAACACCCTGAACAGCTCAGCTCTGCCATGAAGTCTGGCCCTGCGACTCTGGTTCATGGTATCCTGTGTGCCTTGAGAGACAAAATTGTTTTTCGCCTGACAGACCAAGAGTCAGTGTAACCACTCGCCATGATCTCGCCACCATCCGGTCTCCAAACCTCAGAGGGTGCTGCAATAATTGGAATGCTGTCTTTCCACACAGGTTGCAACAGACAAACCAGAAATAATCTGCCCAACAGAAATTTTACTTCCTCAAGACGTCTCTGACTCCCAAATATCTCTTCCTGGTTACTCCCTCCTCCCGTATGACAGAACTGAGCCTCGTCCTGGTGGAGGAGTAGCTCTCTTCATCAAAGACTCCATTCCTCACTCTCCATGTACTGTCCTTACTCCCCCACACCCCCAGGAATACCTGTGGCTACGGCTTCCCCTCCACTCTTCCCTCATGTTATTATGTCTACTGTACCATCCACCAAACAGTGATGACTCCATTTACACCTCACTTTCGGAAAACATGGACTAACTTCTATCCTCTCGTCCGAACTACCTCCTCCTTAAATGTGGTGACTTCAATTGTCATCATGCCAGTTGGCTGGGTGTGGGAACCTCTCTCACCTGCCGTGCCACTTCAGTTAACTTCCCGACCCAGATCTCAAGCAATGGTACTCGATCTCTTCTGGATCTGATTTTGAGAAATTTCCCTGAATATATCTACTGTTCTTCATCCACTCCAAGCGGTTCTTCTGACCACGTGCTTGTCAAAATAACCATCTCTTTGGCTGTTATCAGAAATCTACCTCAGTGCCGTCAAGTCTGGCATTACACTCAGGCCGACTGGCAGGGTCTCCGAGCAGCCATCAAAATTACAGATTGGTCTCCGATCACGACTTTCTCCAACATCACCTCATCCTGGGAATTCTTTCATAGAAACTTGCTCTCCCTCATGCACAGATTTATCCCCTCTCGTATTCCTCCCACCCATGGTTCACTGGAGCTTGCGGCGAGGCAGTTGCACTGAAACAACTTGCCTTTACCTCAAGGAAATCAAACCCAAAATGAGGGTAATCTCAATTCCTTCCATAAAGCTCGGAACAAGTGTGTGTCTCCCCTCAGAAGAGCCAGAAAACAACATCTTTCGAAGCGCAAGTCTGAACTCTCAAATCTCTCTCCATCCTCAAAATCCTGGTGGCGTCTAATCAAATCTGTTTCTGTGTATGTTCCCCCTCCGTCCCTCCTTTACATCAAATGGCCCCACTGCTGATACCGCACGTGAAAAGGATGAATGCCTAAACTCTGTGTTTGCATCTAAATCTTGTGTACGAAACCCATCGCTTTCTGGACCCACCTTACCCAGCCGCACCCAACTGTCCCTGGACTCTGTGTCCTTTTCTCCTGACAAGGTGGAGAGCTTGCTGTCAAACCTCGACTCAGATTCTGCAACAGGTCTTGCTGGCATCATAAAAAGGTGCAAAAACAGATCCCTGCAACTACAGACCAATAAGCCTTCTCCCAATCAGCAGCAAGGTGATGGAATCCATCATCGATTCAGACATCAAATCCTTCCTCTTCTCCAATGGCCTGATTTCCATTCATCAATTTGGTTTCAGATCAGGTCACTCTATCTACCCTGGATATGCTGCTTCTGCTCTCCCAACAATGGATGGAAGTCATCAATGTCAGACATAAATTCAGAGCCATATCCCCAGACATATCGTGTGCTTTTGACACGGTCTGGCACCCTGCGCTGCTCATCATACTCTCTTCCTATGGTATCCAAGGTCATCTCCACTCATAGCTCGCATACTTTCTCTCCTGTCGCAGCTAACGTGTGGCCCAAAATGGAGTTCTCTCATCACCTCTTCCAACCCAGGCTGGAGTTCCTCAAGGCAGCGTTCTGGGCTCTATTCTTTTTCTGTTTTTCATCAATGATCTCACCAACTCTCTGGAAAATCCTCTTTATGTCTGTGCTGATGACTCCACCCTCTGTCGTACCATCTGTCATCCCTCAGACTGGCAAGCCACAGCTTCTTTGCTCAGTGCAGATTTGGATAAAATCACAAACTGTTCCAACCCGTGGAACATGTCTTTCAATCCTGACAAATCTCACACTCCAACAAGGTCTCTCTGGAAGGACCGTTTGGAACCCCACCACCCCCCTCCCCCCCATCTACTTTCTCAACAATCCTCTGGAAGAAGTCCTTTCATTCAAGCTTCTGTGTCTCACAGAAGACTGCCATGATATTTCCTGGGAAAGCCACATTTACAAGCTGACCTGCAAAGCCAGTCGACGACTGGGCATCCTCCATCGAGCAAAGTCCTTCCTTGGCACACCTGAACTCCTGACCACGTACAAAGCTTTTGTCCACAGCCTTATGGAGTACTCCTCTCCCCTCTGGGCTGGTGCTCCTGCCTCTCACCTTTCTCAGCTTCACACTGTGGAAACCAAGGCATTTCGGATCATTGGTATCTCCCACGATGAGGCTGAGTGTTTGGGTCTCTCACTGCAGGTCAGTGGTCTTTGTCTTCTGTTGTCTCCTCTCCGGCCTCAACCCACTTGCACTGTCTGCTATATGTCCCCCCCCCCCCATATTTCCTCAGGGAGCTCAACATCCGCCAGGATCCGCCTTCTGATAAAACTACTAAAATCAAGAATCACTGCTCACCTTCACTCTTTCATTCCTCTTTTTCCCCACCTCTGGAACAAACTCCCACACTCTTTTCAATCCCACTCTTCCCTCAAGGTCTTCAAAACAGCTGTTCACCACCATCTCTTGTCTTCCCCCATTCAAAACCATGATCTTTTCAACCCCCGTTCATCCAACCCAAACCCACCTCCTTCAAATTCCCTGCTTTCCTTCCTGAAAGTCCGTGCCGTGTCCATCTTCTTTACCCTTTGCACCCCACCCCATCCCTCCACCTTCCACAGATCTCCTCATGTCTCTGTTCCCCACTGTTTTGTCCTTCCCTCTTCCACCCCTCTTGTCTCCTGCTTCCCTTGTTTATGTTCCGTGTTCGTTCTCATACGAGCCTCGACATAACATGCAAAAAAACCCCAAAAACTTGATGACATCATCGGCCATGTGGTTCCACAGCCACTTTTTTTTTTTTTTAAACATAAAAACCATCAAAAATCTTCTGAAACGCTTAACACATCAGGGCAAAACATTTCAGCTATGCTTGCCGATCCATGGGATCAAAAAGTTCTCCACCTCTGATGTCATAGGTCACATGGTTTGGCAGCTCTGATTTTTTTGAAAAATAAACTTGAAAACTCTCCAGACCGGCTTGACAGATCAAACAGAAACTTCACCCACATGTTCCCAAGACTTGGCATATCAGGGGTTTCACAGATGATGAAAGGGTCACATGGTCTGGTCGCCATATTGGATGAACAAAAATCTTAAAAAAATTAATTCTCTTGTTCCGTTTCTTCAATCGACATGAAACGTTACAATTATGAAACAATCGTCATTGGGAAAATATTTTAAATTTGAACCTGATGGTCTGGCAGCCAGAATTATTTAATATTACAAATCTGGGTTCAGGGATATAAATCAAACTTGGTGCAAGTATTTTATAATGATGTCATAATGGGGACGGAGGCATATCTGGTGATGTTGTCGGAGGGGTGGAGGACAAAAAGGTAGAGGAATGTAATGTTGAGTCATCAGTGTACAAATGCATTTGGATATTTGTGGAAGAAACAAGATCACTGATAAAAATTAAATTAATTAGAGTGGAGGAGACAGGACAGAATTCTGAGGGATATCGTTGTTGGAAGGGAAGGAGAGGGAGGTTGAAACTTCAACAATTACGGAGATTGAACAGATGAACAGAAAACTCTGAATGAGAAAGCAAAGTGAAGGAGGAAATCAGGAAGAGGGGAGTTTGGAGATCAGACCATGAAACCACAATCTGTCAAAAGCTTTTGAGATATCGAAGGGTCTGTGGGAGATGGATGATTAAATGTAATATAATAATCACGTAAAAAGCAAAATTTACTTCGTTCTTAAAAAATGTTTTTAATTACCTTAGTTTAGAAATGATTTACTGGTCGAGCAAATCGACAGGCATGCGAAAAAAAAACTAAAATATACATGCCGAGTGAGCTTGGTGTACGTGCAGAGTGAGCTTGGTGTACGTGCAGAGTGAGCTTGGTGTACGTGCAGAGTGAGCTTGGTGTACGTGCAGAGTGAGCTTGGTGTACGTGCAGAGTGAGCTTGGTGTACGTGCAGAGTGAGATTGGTGTACGTGCAGAGTGAGCTTGGTGTACGTGCAGAGTGAGATTGGTGTACGTGCAGAGTGAGCTTGGTGTACGTGCAGAGTGAGATTGGTGTACGTGCAGAGTGAGCTTGGTGTACGTGCAGAGTGAGATTGGTGTACGTGCAGAGTGAGCTTGGTGTACGTGCAGAGTGAGATTGGTGTACGTGCAGAGTGAGCTTGGTGTACGTGCAGAGTGAGCTTGGTGTACGTGCAGAGTGAGCTTGGTGTACGTGCAGAGTGAGCTTGGTGTACGTGCAGAGTGAGCTTGGTGTACGTGCAGAGTGAGCTTGGTGTACGTGCAGAGTGAGCTTGGTGTACGTGCAGAGTGAGCTTGGTGTACGTGCAGAGTGAGATTGGTGTACGTGCAGAGTGAGCTTGGTGTACGTGCAGAGTGAGATTGGTGTACGTGCAGAGTGAGCTTGGTGTACGTGCAGAGTGAGCTTGGTGTACGTGCAGAGTGAGATTGGTGTACGTGCAGAGTGAGCTTGGTGTACGTGCAGAGTGAGCTTGGTGTACGTGCAGAGTGAGCTTGGTGTACGTGCAGAGTGAGCTTGGTGTACGTGCAGAGTGAGCTTGGTGTACGTGCAGAGTGAGCTTGGTGTACGTGCAGAGTGAGCTTGGTGTACGTGCAGAGTGAGCTTGGTGTACGTGCAGAGTGAGATTGTAAGAAAACACACACATGATCTTTACTTTAGTCCAAATAACCTATTTTAAGTCAGATCTGTCAAATAAACTCTTGACCTGTCATCATGTGGTCAGCAGAATGAAACAATGACTCTCTCTTACCCCTCCCCACACTCCTTTCCTTGGTTCAGAAAACAAACTCCAACCATTGAAAGCCATTGTATGAGGCATCTTTGAACAAACGAAAACCATTGTTTGTGACATATGTGACAGACTAATACCATTGTATGTGGCTTATTTGAAGTCAACACAGTTCCATCTGATATCTTGGTAACAACTGTATAAAACACTCAGAAAAGCTCTGTAACCTGAAGTCTTCAGCTTGTAACCATGTATCAGGTTGGGGTCTTCCTTCCGTGCACGGGGGTGTCTTTCTGTTTTATTTAAATAAACAGCTGGTACATGAACTCACTTGATTCCTTTCCTTGAGGTAGTAGGCCTCGTCCCCGACAGCTACAACAAAGGATTCCTCAAACTCTCAGAGAATAAGAACAGACGTTTCATTCGTAATATCGGAAAGGATATCACAGGTAGATCTCGCCTTGCGAAAACCACACTGATGATCAGGCAGAAGACTGTGGGGTTCAAGATACTTGAGAAAACGTTGAAAATGGTGGAAGGCTGAGCAAAAGGATGGAAGTTGGAAGGATTTGAATGATCACCCTCCTTCATAACAGGTTGGACGAATGCATGTTTCCAGGAAAGAGGAACAATGAATGCTGACAGACAGGTCACTCGTTTAACGTCCATCCGAGGGACAGCACAAACATTGACACGTCACCCTGTCCATGAAACAATGGGATGACAGTTTATAACTGTGTGCCTACCTCGAGCTCATCCTACCAGTCCTATATAAAACTCATATTTAATATGTTTGCATATAGGATGCACCCCAGTATCTGCTTGTAGTCTGCAAGCAAACCCCACTCGTATGTGGATAACACACCTTGGTGATGTCTGTGTTTGTCTCACTGCTCTCACTCCCACTCCTCTATCCCTCACAACTTCTCCTCCAGTGAATTTAAGTTGACTCATAAACCCACTCCCAACGTGAGCAGCAGGAAGGGTTATGTTGTTATCCTCTCTGGGGTATATAGATTACACTAGATGTCGGTTCGGGCCTCAAGAACGTCAAGTTTCCTCCCTTTCAGTTTCGTGTGAAACAGCAACATCAACTGTTTAAAAATGTAAACAAATGTGTTTGTAGTTTATGATTTATTTAGTTTTTTCACTTCCAGTTGGGGTGCCCCATGAAACTCCACCATGAGTTATTTATCCACGTGAACATGATGTTTGTCCAATGAGGGAAAATCCCTTGGAGAGAGGGGTTTATTATTCGTTTTCATGTTGTTTTGTAATCACATTAATATTGTTATGAATTCACGCTCGCCGAAGTGCGGACAGCCGCTTTTTAGCCGAATCGCAGCCGTACGCCCACGGGACGGACAATTCAGTCGCGACTTTCCGGAACAACGCCGAAAACCAGTCACGGGTGTGCGAAACGCACACCACGGCCTAGTCACTATTCTACCCACGCGCGACAGGGTCAATCGCCGAATTGTCGATATACCTAATTATTCGCGCGGGCAGCCTACCGAGAGACCGTACCTCAGCGAGGTCTGCTTGGACACGAACCGCTTAAGCAGCTCGTTCCGTTCTGGGATAACCGAGCGGGGCATTATCACGAGACCTCGCTGGACCCGATTCTTTTATCGGTTATCAAAAAGCCCGCTATTATTCCAAAGGTAAGATAGCAGTTCAATTGGGGAAAGAGGACACAACGAACGGGTGCCATTTAAACAAGCACATTTATTTTTTACACGTATACAATCAAGCAATTAATTGGCGGGAAGGGACAAGACGCGAGCAAGACAAAGCGCTACGACCATCTATTTATTATGTACAGTCACTTGTACAGTTCGACTTGCAGCAAAACATCAATGTGATTGTTCTCAACAAACTGTTTAACTTCTGCTTTACGGATGGAGGAGCGTCCCCCATTAATATTTAAACTCGCTATAGAGAAGGCCATAGGCTAACATAGAGTTTGGGTGTGTCAAAAACTTAGTCTCTCTGTGTCTGCAGCTCATTCTTTGCTTTGAGGATGCATTTCCAGAGTCGATACACTTGTGATTCCGTCACACCAAGCTGTCCGGCTTTGAGGAGCAAAAGCTTCGCAGAGATTATAAAGCCAGACAAGTCAGGGAAAAAGTTTTTAATTTTAACATGTTTCTTGCGAAAGGTGTCATGAAGAAACTTTATGATATCAGCAGGTGGAATACTGGTAACACTCTCCGAATCTTGGGAAACTGGATCATTCCATGCTTCAGCACCGCCACAAGAAGCAAGTGATGAGGCCCCATCGAAATCATAATCCGAGTACCAACCGGTGTCCATTACATTAACGTTATGCTCCAAAGATGGAGCTGATGGTTTAATAAGGGAAGCCTCACATTCCACTTCAAAAGGGGGAGAAGGAGTCGGAAGAGTCGGGGAAGGAAGAGTGGAGGGGGGAGGAGTGGGGGGGAGGTGGAGTAGGGGGAGGTGGAGTGGGAGGAGGAAGAAGATTAGAAGTGGGAGGGGGAGGAGGAGGAGTGGGAGGGTGAGGAGGACGGGGAGGAGGAAGAATACTAATGGAAGGAACGTTATATTCCGCTTGAGATGAACCTGGTGTTTCACTAGTTGAAGCTTTACACCCTGATTCAACCAGGTTTGGAGTAATTGGTGACTTAGAAACGGTACACATTTCACTGTTGGTCTTTACAGGGAGGGGGGTGACAGTGGATTCGGTGTTAATATCCAAGGTGCCTGTGACTATGGGAGTGGTCACGTGTGCTCCCTGCTGCACCAAACCAATCTCCTGCTCATGTTCACCAACCCCACCGACAAAACAGTCATCATCCTCTGGAGCAATTACATCAAATCGATTTTTCGTTTTAAAAAGAGCATCTATTGTTGCTTCCAAACACGAGTCATTATTCTCAGCAGCCGGCGCCATCTTTTTTGCACAGCTCGCCGTCACATCTTGACTATTGTTATCATTTAGATGCTTTAATTTATGTTTCCTTTTTGAAGGAACAACGGTGAAGCTTTCGTCATCCGCGAGGGGGGATTTACCTCCACTTTCGACGGCCCAGGCAGATTGTTCGAGTTTGAAGCGTCACCAACGTGCCCAACTCTAGATATACCACTATTCGTCTCAATGGGTTCGACCACACTAGATATGCCACTTAATATATTCTTGGGGCAATCGCTTTTTAAATGTCCCGATTCACCACAGATGGTCTCCGAGATTCACCACAGATGGTCTTCAAAACAAGTTGTGGTCTCCGTTGCAATATAAATCTGGTAATTGCGGTTTTTATTTTTTAAAGTCATAACTGCATTGAGCGATTGAGCGTTGTTTTTTAGAATGATAAAGCAATGACGTCGGAACGACATGATGTGGCGAACCGAAGCGTCAGAGCGCAGACGAAGTGGAATCATGGAGATTCGTGATACAACTGTGTCAAAAACGCTTAATGCAGCTACAATCTCCTCACTCGAGAAGAAGGGCGGGATGTTGGACAGTGTTAATTTTACCGCCATCGTATCGAGATAACTAACGTTAACGAAGACGTCTGGCGGTACGGATAGACCGGTTTCGACCGCCTGAGCCACGTGTCGCTCCTCCGACAAGAAAACCACGACACGTTGGCTCATTTTCGAAGCAGCGAGAACATTCTCGATTCCAACGAGCTCTCCCAGAGCCATCACCACGTTCTCAACACTAACTCCATCAGGTGGAGTAATTGTCACTCCATTTTTCCGAGTGAGTGACTCGTACACACTATTGTGCAAATGTCCATTTGCCACAGCTGAAAGCAAAAGAAGAGAAGTTTAAGTTTAACAAAGGAAAACCGTCACAAGCAACCAGCAAGTGGGGTCAAATAAAGTATAAGGGAAAAGAAGAGTGAAAGGAAGAAGCGAAACCACCGATAAACGACAGGCCTATGAAAACAAGGCAGATGAAAAAGTAGGCCCAGAAACCCGAAGGTTTCAAGGAAAACCCACAAAGCACCTACCGTGCGCGCTCTCCCTCTCTCTCGTCTCAGCAGGAAGGGAAACAGGGAAAAAAACTCCACAAACACGTACGGGGACACAGAGGGAAGCGAAATAGGGACAGGAACAACACCAACACAGCACAGTACTCACAGCTGCACACACAGAGCCGCCATGACGCCACACCCATGCACGACTCACCAACAACCAGCAGGGGGTGTGAGAGAGAGAGAGAGAGAGGTAGAGAGAGAGAGAGAGGTAGAGAGAGAGAGAGAGGTAGAGAGAGAGAGAGGTAGAGAGAGAGAGAGGTAGAGAGAGAGAGAGGTAGAGAGAGAGAGGTAGAGAGAGAGAGAGAGGTAGAGAGAGAGAGAGGTAGAGAGAGAGAGAGAGGTAGAGAGAGAGAGAGGTAGAGAGAGAGAGAGGTGTTGAGAGAGAGGTGTAGAGAGAGAGAGGCAGAGAGAGAGGCAGAGAGAGAGGCAGAGAGAGAGGTAGAGAGAGAGAGAGGTGTAGAGAGAGGTGTAGAGAGAGAGAGGCAGAGAGAGAGAGGCAGGTAGAGAGGTAGAGAGGTGGAGAGGTGGAGAGGTGGAGAGGTGGAGAGATGGAGAGAGATGGAGAGAGATGGAGAGAGATGGAGAGAGATGGAGAGAGATGGAGAGAGATGGAGAGAGATGGAGAGAGATGGAGAGAGATGGAGAGAGATGGAGAGAGATAGAGAGAGGTAGAGAGGTAGAGAGGTGGAGAGGTGGAGAGGTGGAGAGGTGGAGAGAGAGGTAGAGAGAGAGAGAGAGAGAGAGAGAGAGGTAGAGAGAGAGAGGTAGAGAGAGAGAGGTAGAGAGAGAGAGGTTGAGAGAGAGAGAGGTAGAGAGAGAGGTAGAGAGAGAGAGAGGTAGAGAGAAGAGAGGTAGAGAGAGAGAGAGGTAGAGAGAGAGAGGTAGAGAGAGAGAGGTAGAGAGAGAGGTAGAGAGAGAGAGAGGTTGAGAGAGAGAGGTAGAGAGAGAGGTAGAGAGAGAGAGACAGAGAGAGGTAGAGAGAGAGAGAGACAGAGAGAGGTAGAGAGAGAGAGAGACAGAGAGAGGTAGAGAGAGACAGAGAGAGGTAGAGAGAGAGAGAGAGGTAGAGAGAGAGAGGTAGAGAGAGGGAGAGAGGTAGAGAGAGAGAGAGAGGTAGAGAGAGAGAGGTAGAGAGAGATAGAGATAGAGATAGAGATAGGAGATAGGAGATAGGAGATAGGAGATAGGAGATAGGAGATAGGAGATAGGAGATAGGAGATAGGAGATAGGAGATAGAGATAGAGATAGAGATAGAGATAGAGATAGAGATAGAGAGAGAGAGATTTGTATCTTTTTATGATAAAAATATAAAAGAAAGCCCCCAAATGGGAGTTACATTTTCATTTCAGAGAAAGAAAGGAAAAACCAAGAAACCATTTCTGAAGAAAGGAAAGGATGAATCGGATGGATTAATTATATACAAAACATTTCACAAAAGGATAAACATTCCTCTCGGACTTTGCAAATAACTTCTTTTCTACACAATTTTGATTCGAACTGTGGTAATGTTCCAGTTACTGAAAAGAAAGCAAAATCCAATTTAACACGACTTATTACAAGGTTTTGGAACAAAAACAAAGCATCTTTATCATTTACTCCAACACCATAAAGCTTTCTTTTCCTTGACTTGTATACTGCCATCTTTGCCTGAGCAAGCAGGAAATTGGCAAACACAGCATTGGAATTTTTGTGTGGGATATCCATTCCAGAGATGAACACACAAGTGTTAAAAACACAAACCAAACCTCACAAAACAATTCCGAAGTAAAATAAATAAAGGTGCCAACCGTTGGCATTCAACATAGATGTGAAAAAAGGTTTTCAGATTTCTTCCAAAAAAGACATTCATCGACAAGCAGATTTGAAAAACGGTGTAACAAGTGATTAGAAGGAAGGATCCAGTGTACTAGTCTCCATTGGAGGTCACCATGTCGTGGTGGTCCAGGAGGGTGATAAAAACCTTTCCAGTTCGGAAAATAAGGGGGAGAACAAGGTAAGAGGTCTCTCCATCGAATCTTCTGCTGTGTTATTTGCCGTTGCGAAAGAAATTTTACACAACCCAAATAAAGGTCTTTTTGTTTGGGAAGGCCATTGAAGCCGACATTAAAAGGGGGACAAGGAAGATGGCTGGCAAGAGAAAAAGCACATCTGAGTTCAGGAAAGGTAGAGAGAGAAGGTATTCGATGTGCATTATGTTCATTGCTTTGGTGGTCTTGCTCCCAAGCAGGTGCGAGCTGTGTGCATGTCCAAAGCACACTACCTAATATGCGTGCCACGATTCGAGAGGATCGCACACCGACCAGGCTTGCCAATGCATCAGCTCCGATCCAGCTGCCGTTTGGGCTGAGAAGATCTGCGACAGATTTAACGCCCTTGTCGGTAAAGCGTTGAATAAAACACCTACCAGCAGGCATATCATGGAAAAGGGAGTTGTAGAACAAAGGTTCTTCCAGAAACATCTGTTTAATGTAAGAATGTGTAGCTCTTGTTATTGTCAGAGCTTGCCACGCATTTAGTATGCTCTGATAGAAACCAGAGAGGGGGGATGTGTCGATTTTGGAAAGGTCCATCAGGAGAAGAGAGTGGTCATAGCCTACCCTCCCAGCCTGTTGCAAAAGGTGACGAGCGACGTTGACCCATGGTGCAGAGGGTCGCGTGTATAGCATGCGAAAAGCAACCGAGAGTCGAAAGGCCATTAGCCGGCTTTTTATGTCGACCAGGCCTTGTCTTCCATCGGTCAGTGGTAAACTGAGGACCCCAAGTCGCAGCCAGTGTTTTCCGTCCCAGAAAAAGGACACGAAGCACTTCTGGACCTGTTGAAGCAACGCTGCTGGAGGATGCAGCACAAAGAACCTGTGCCATATGGTAGAGGCCACCAGTGTGTTGATGACAAAGACCCTTCCACGATATGACAGTTGTGTGATCAGACCTTTCCATTTTTGCAGTTTACCCTCAACAAACTCAAGCAGACCAGCCCAATTTTTTGCTACTGTGGTATTATTACCGAAGAACACTCCAAGGTATGTCACACCATCATTGGCCCATGACAGTGGAGCAGGAAGTCTTGGCGCCAAGTCGCACAATGGACCGAGCCAAAGGGCGCTCGTTTTGTTCCAATTTACTTTGGCTGAAGAAGCTTTTTCAAATAAGGACAAACAATAACGAACGATGTTAACATCATTGATATCTTGTACGAATACACACACGTCATCGGCGTATGCCTGTACCTTGATGGGTCGTTCAAGCTGGGACAAACTAACCCCTGTTAATCTACAGCGCAAAGAAACCAGTAGGGGTTCGATGGAGAGAGCATAAAGCAACCCGGAAAGAGGGCAACCTTGTCTAATTCCCTTGTTAATAGACAAAGGTGCAACAAGTTCATTGTTTATCTTCAGCACACTATAAATATTATTGTATGGTATTTTAATATAAGAGATGAAGGTTGAACCAAGTCCAAACTGCTTAAGTACTTCGAAAAGGTACCAATGGTCAACACGGTCAAAGGCTTTCTCCTGATCAAGGAGAAGAAGTCCTAAATCTTTCGGGTTTTCCTTGCACAGTTCAATGATGTCCCTCACAAGGGACATGTCATAGATGGAACGTTTTCGGACACAGTAACATTGGTCTTCCTTCAACAACGAGGATAAATAAGGAGTAAGTCGCGATGCCAGGGCTTTTGAAAATATCTTATAGTCCGTACATAACAGGGAGATAGGATGCCAATTTTCAATACTCAGCATGTCTCCCTTTTTTGGGATGAGGGTAAGAAGAGCTTGTCGGCAACTCTGAGGTAGCTCTCCAAGCTGGCAGCTTGCGTTCAAGGTCTTAATGAGTTCTGGACCCAATAAGTGCCAAAACTTCTTGTAAAATTCGGTTGTAAGTCCATCCAATCCAGGTGCTTTCCCAATGGCAAGGCCGTGCAGGGCAGTGCCAAGTTCATCCAAGGTGATGGGTCTTTCCAGTTGGGAACGCCCATCTTCACACAACACTGGCAGGCCTACGGAGATAGAGGCAACAATGACAGGATTATTTGTTCCATTGAATGTATTTTCGAAAAGTATTCTTTCACGAAAAGTTTGATTTCTGATTGTGTAAAGGTAATGGATGAATCTGCTAATCGCAGCTGAGTAAGCCGTTTACTGGGAAGACGTTTCTCCAAGGAAAAGAAGTACTTGGTTGGTACGTCTGCCTCATTCAGGTGTCGCACCCTCATCCAAACTAAGGCACCACGTGCATTCCTCTCGGTTATCTCCTTTAATAAGGACTGTTTCTCAGTGAAGGTTTTTTGAATGTTACTATTATTTTGTCCGATGACTCGTTGGAGTTGTAAAATCTCTAACTGCAATATTTTCTTAACTTCATGGTCAGCCCTTGTTGAAAAAAAAACGATACTGTTGACAGAACCCTTTAATTTGGGTTTTAACTAAATCCCACCATATCAACGGGTTAACGGAACAGCTTAACTTCTGTTCTCGGAGAGCCGTCCAAAAGGATTCAAAGGCCTGAATTAAGTTGAGGTTTTCGAGTAAACTGTTATTGAATTTACAGTGAGAGCTCCCTGGACATGGTTTAGAGAGTTGAATGAAGACTCGAGCTTGGGAATGGTCAGAGAAACCAGAAGGCACGATATCAGATTTATAAACTCCATGTAATAAATGAGAATTTACATAGATGCGATCAAGCCTCGCAAGTGAGAGATGGTTGTATAAACAACGACACCATGTATAAGACCGATCAGAAGGGTGCTGTATGCACGAAATATCATGGAGATTATATTTCGCAATGATGTTTGCAAAAAGTTTTGCGGTACATGGTTGGGGTTCCGGCCCGTTCCGGTCAAATGAAGCATTAACAGTACGGTTAAAATCGCCACCAATAATTAGACAAGTCTGCAAATCCAGTGTTTGCAGGAATTTTCTCAGTTTGGCAAAAAAGGGGATCCGCTCATCATTTTTGCTTGGAGCGTACACAT
This sequence comes from Eptatretus burgeri, assembly GCF_056783735.1. Taxonomy (NCBI): domain Eukaryota; kingdom Metazoa; phylum Chordata; class Myxini; order Myxiniformes; family Myxinidae; genus Eptatretus; species Eptatretus burgeri. Next base: position 138,387,407 of record NC_140964.1, read on the forward strand.
TGAGGATTGTGAACTTGATCTGATTGATAGAGAAGGTCACGGAGGCAAGGTGTCCATCAATAATACTCATAAATTTAAGGCAGGACGGATGGAAGTGTTTCCCGAAGACAAACATGATGCCTGCCTTCAACGTGGAGTTGTTACTGAAGAAACATTCCTTGTCCATAAATAGTCGCCACTGAGCCTGAACAGATCGGACAGCATGGGTCTCTTGTAACAAAGCTATGTCGAGACCGTTGACCTCTACCAACTGTTTAATTTGGATCTTGCGGAGCGGACTCCCACCACCATTAACATTTATTGTTCCAATCTTGAAACTGGCCATGAGGAAAATAATAGTTTCTAAGAATAAGATCAGAAGTGGGATAATTGATTAGGATCCCTTTTCGCCTTGGCAATCAGTTTTTTTAAGCGGTGACAGTGTGTCTGGTGGAAACCGAATAAGTCAGGCTTACGTACGATAGCATGAGCACACTCAAGGAAGGACGGTAGATCTGGAAAGTATTCCGTCAGGTTTATATTGCGTTTCCTTTATGTATTTTGTAAGAAGAGTCTTATTTGTTCAGGGGGGGTAGGACTTTGACTGGTGAGCTTCTCCACCGTTTCCACCTGACTGTTCCTGTTTGCTTCCTCCAGGTCAGATTCGTCAGAGTCGGTTTTAGTTTCCGAGTCACACAAGCTTGTACTGTCCTGCATATCGATACTGTCGTCAGTATTGATACACGGATCTGTACTGGTTACCAGGTCTATGTGCTCTTCCATTGTGGGAACATCTCCTGGTGAAATAATGGAAATAATCGGGGGAGTTGATGAAACAGAAACACCATTAGTGGATGTAGCGATATCGCTTCCCTCGACCGTAACGGTGTTATCGACCTCCAACGGCATGGAGGTATACAGTACTTTGGGGGTCTCTCGTAAACCATCCATTTTAACATTTCCTGCGTTTCCAGCTTCACCACGTGATGAGATGCGAGCAGTAACAGGGTTAACATTTGTTTCACTATTTCCCGCTGACAAGGATTCAGGGTTAACATTTGTTTCACTATTTCCTGCTGACAAGGATTCAGGGTTAACATTTACCAAAGTGACAGCAGGATCATCACTAGTGGTCTGTGTATCACCGTCAATGGACTTTCCACGAGGAGAGTTTTTAACAAGTGAAACAGTTTTCTTCACTGCAATAACAGGTAAAGTGGTCTCTGTAAGGGAGACGTCTCTGTCCTCACCGGCAAGTAGGGTAAACTTGTTGGTCGTAGGTACCGGGTCCGGGTCCATTCCGGGTCTATTCCGCGTAAACATTGTAGAGTGACGTCCGTCACAACTGCAGGAACATAACCGACAGATTCCTCGTTTGTAAATGCTCCTTTCTTCTGGGTTAAACGACCATCAGGTAAAGTCTTTCTCTTCCTTGATGAAACGACGGTGAAACCATCCCAAACATTCGTTTTGCTGTTTCGACGATCGGACTGAGGGAACTGGGGGGTGTTACCAGACACGGGATTCGCTGCCTTCACAGTCGAGGAAGAAGAATAAGACGACGTATTCTTGTTGACGAGGTTTGTTTCATCGTTCGACGAGGTTGACTTTGGGCAAGATCGTTTCAAGTGTCCGAAATTACCACATTCGAAACATTTCAGGGTGTCAGTGGTTACGTAGACTTGGTAATCATGATTATCAATTTTGAGTTTTAAAACGATGTTCAAGGTTCTTTCAGCGTTCGAGGGAGGAAGCACCACATGAGCTCGTCTCCGAAAAGACATCACATGCTTCGTCCGATCGTCCTGGCTACGTAAAGGTAACATCGTGATCTGAGAAACTACAGAACCATAATGAGATAATTCGCAGATCAGTGTCTGATGTTTCAGAAAAGGAGGAGCATTCGAGATAATGACCTTCACGGCCAGAGTGTCCAGAGGGGAGACGAGCACGAAATGTCCGTCATCTGTTGATAGTCCGGTCGATACGATTTCATGAACCAGTTCTGTCTCAGACACGAAGATAACCACACGTTTGTTCATTCGTGAGGGGCACGAACTTTGTCAGTACCGACTATGTTTCCCGTAGCGATAACGAGATCCTCGACGCTGACGTCGTCGGGTGCGACACAGACGACGCCATGTTTTCTTGTTAATGCTTCAAATGCCGAATAACGGGAATAAGAAGTCATATTTATTAAGGGGGAGGAGGGGCGATGACTCTCGTGCGGTAATTAAATACGAGCCGAGACAGGTTTCCAAAGGAAATAAACACAGCCACAGTGAGGAAAAAACGATCAGTTGAAGGCCCGGGATGGGCCACCAACTAAAAGTTATCCACAAGAAGCTGTGGGCTCTTTCTCTCGCTATCTCGGGGAAAAGGTATGCGAGGAGAAAACAGGGGGATGGGGAGGGAAGGGGAAGAGATGAACTGAAGGGCAAACCGTGAAATAACAAGGACAGATGAGCGGGGTGGGGTGGGGTGGGGTGACGACGGGGCGAGGGAAGGCCAGAGCGCGAGGTCTAACGAAGAGGGGAGGGAAGAGGGGAGGGAATAGGGGAGGGAGGGAGCACAAATAACGATGCGTAGATGGAAACAAAGGAAGGGAGGTGAAAAACGATGTGAAAGGGGATAGAAAGGCGCAAAAACAGGGCAGATCGCAGCTCACCAAGACCACACAGCCGCCATGACACTCGACTCGACTCTCCAACAGCCAGCAGGGAGAGAGAGAGAGAGAGAGAGAGAGAGAGAGAGAGAGAGAGAGAGAGAGAGAGAGAGATGGAGAGAGAGATGGAGAGAGAGATGGAGAGAGAGATGGAGAGAGAGATGGAGAGAGAGATGGAGAGAGAGATGGAGAGAGAGATGGAGAGAGAGATGGAGAGAGAGATGGAGAGAGAGATGGAGAGAGAGATGGAGAGAGAGATGGAGAGAGAGATGGAGAGAGAGATGGAGAGAGAGATGGAGAGAGAGATGGAGAGAGAGATGGAGAGAGAGATGGAGAGAGAGATGGAGAGAGAGATGGAGAGAGAGATGGAGAGAGAGATGGAGAGAGAGATGGAGAGAGAGATGGAGAGAGAGATGGAGAGAGAGATGGAGAGAGAGATGGAGAGAGAGATGGAGAGAGAGATGGAGAGAGAGATGGAGAGAGAGATGGAGAGAGAGAGATGGAGAGAGAGATGGAGAGAGAGATGGAGAGAGAGATGGAGAGAGAGATGGAGAGAGAGATGGAGAGAGAGATGGAGAGAGAGATGGAGAGAGAGATGGAGAGAGAGATGGAGAGAGAGATGGAGAGAGAGATGGAGAGAGAGATGGAGAGAGAGATGGAGAGAGAGATGGAGAGAGAGATGGAGAGAGAGAGAGATGGAGAGAGAGAGAGATGGAGAGAGAGAGAGATGGAGAGAGAGAGATGAAGAGAGAGAGAGATGGAGAGAGAGAGAGATGGAGAGAGAGAGAGATGGAGAGAGAGAGAGATGGAGAGATGGAGAGATGGAGAGATGGAGAGATGGAGAGATGGAGAGATAGAGATGGAGAGATAGAGATGGAGAGATAGAGATGGAGAGATAGAGATGGAGAGATAGAGATGGAGAGATAGAGATGGAGAGATAGAGATGGAGAGATAGAGATGGAGAGATAGAGATGGAGAGATAGAGATGGAGAGATAGAGAGATAGAGATAGAGAGATAGAGATGGAGAGATAGAGATGGAGAGATATAGAGATGGAGAGATATAGAGATGGAGAGATGGAGAGATGGAGAGATGGAGAGATGGAGAGATGGAGAGATGGAGAGATGGAGAGATGGAGAGATGGAGAGATGGAGAGATGGAGAGATGGAGAGATGGTGAGAGAGTGAGAGAGAGAGAGAGAGAGAGAGAGAGAGAGAGAGAGAGAGAGAGAGAGAGAGAGAGAGAGAGAGAGAGAGAGAGAGAGGTGGAGGTGGATAGACTTTTTGACATCCTTTTATCATCACAAAATATAAAAGAAAATATCCACAATTGGGACAAGCAGGTTTCAGAGAAAACAAACAAAATCAATTTACCAGGCACATAAATCAAACAATAATTCACACACTACAAATGTATTACCAGTTGATTTTCATGAACCACACAGATCCGTGCATGACACCAAGTATTGGTGAACTCATCAAGTTTTTCCATGTTTTGTAGAAACAAAACACGAGTTTAAGTTTCGCTATCACAAGGGCATTAAAAAATAACATGACGTCACATTGCCCGACAGGTTTTCCGTTCAATTTCTTTTCTTGAGAGATATATTGCCAGCTTGGCCGTCGCCACGAGAAACCTTGGAAGCGTATTAAGTTTATTGGGCTTGCCATTAAACCCAAAAATAAAGGAACGCAAAGAGAACACTACATTCATTTTTTGACACATAATTTAACCAATGAAATAAGGGAACAAATCTCACAAAATCGATAAAGCCATGGAACACGTCTTCTGTATATTCACAAAACAGGCAACACGTGGATGTGGGAGAAAAATGACTAATTAGTTTCTTGGAAGGAACTATCCAACGAATCCGCCTCCATTGGAGATCACCAGACCTTTAACTTATGAGCTTGCTCTACATGGAGTCCCATACACATTCAATGGGGGCCTCAACAAGCATCAGTCTCTTCCACCGGGTTACGTCTTTTAATGGTGTATCTCCCAGCAGTATCTTAACACAAGACTTGTACAAATCCTTTCTGCTAGTCTTTTGAAAGAGGTTTAACCCCATGCTAATGGAAGGTAAGTTGTCTGATTTTATCTGTCTCAACAGCCCGGGAAAAATCCACTCATTGTGTAATAGTTCAGGCTCATGGGTCCAGCTCACTCCAAGCTTGAACCCTATCCGGACGACCTCTCTCAATACTTTTCCAGTCAGTCTTTCAGACATAATTCCGGTGAGATCAGGGATTTCTCGAATCGATTATCCAACCAAAACCTGAAGTATGCCGGAGGTGCCACACTTTTGTGATGCCGGCTATAATAAAATGCTGGCAGAAAACCCAACTTCTGGATGTACTGGGGAAAAGATGATTGTAAAACAAAGGCTCCTGAGCAAACATTTCAATGACATAGGTGTCCTTCTGTCGGCACACTGAGATGCTTTGCCAGGCACTCAACATACTCTGATAGAAAACCAGGAGCGGAGAAAAGTCAACGTGTTGAAGCAGGATCAGGAAGCATTCACGGCCATATCCAAGCCCACCTGCGTGCCGCAAAATCTGAGCAGCCAAGAGATGACTTGGTAGTTGTTCATCCAACATCAGTCTTTGTACTGAGCACAACCGAAAGGCCATTACAGTATACGGCTCTTGATGTTGACCATACCCTGGCCACCCTCGGCCAATGGTTGGCATACAACATTTGGTCGTAACCAGTGATGGCCGCCCCAGAAGAAGTCCAAGAGTTGCCTTTGCACTTCCTCCAACAAGTCTTCCAGTGGTTGCAGGCAGACAAACCTGTGCCATAATGAGGAGGCAACCAAATTATTAATTACCAGAACTCGGCCTTATGAAAGATGGGGCAGAGCTCTTCTCCACCTGCTCAATCTTCTCTTGACACGTTCAACAACACCGTCCCAGTTTTTTTTTTCCATACTGTGCAGACCCAAGAAACACCCCAAGATACTGAACGCCGTCATCCACCCACTATAGTTTTGCAGGAAGGTGTACTGGCGGGGCTGGTGCCATTCCAGATAGATTGTTGTTCATGAAGGGAACCCATAATGCTTTGCTTTTTTTCCCAGTTGCACTTCAAAGAGGAAGCAAAACGAAAAGAATCTAAGCACTTGATAAGAGCAGGAGTATCCTTATCATCCTTAACAATAACTGAGACATCATCAGTATACGCTAAGAAGACAATTGAAGTGTACTCAGGGGATATTACTACTCCAGAAAAATCCTTCCTCAGTAACATTAGAAGTGATTCCATCACAAGGGAAAAAGGAAACCAGAGACTGGGCAACCTTGCCAAAACCCCCGTTGAACCTGTATGGGAGAACAAAGCTCATTGTTCATCTTAACTCGGCTGAAAATGTTATTATATAATGAAGCAATATATTTCCTGAAATTAACCAACAATCCACACGCTTCCAACACTTGATGCAAGAAACCATGATCGATGCCGTCAAAAGCCTTTTCTAAATCAATGAAAAATATACCAAAATCATTCTGCACACAATTACCATCTCTCAAATCTCGAATAAAAAATATATTATCGTATATTGATCTGCCAGGGATGCAATAACTTTGATCAGGGTGAACCAGATTGCTGATTACTTTTTTGAATCGATTTGACAAAACTTTTGAAAATATTTTGTAGTTGGTACACAGCAGAGAAACAGGCCTCCAATTCTTCATCTGTCTGAAGTCACCAGACTTTGGAAGGAGAGACATCACCAATCTTCTCAAGCATAGAGGTTGCTCTCCATGTGACAGATGATTCCAGGACATGTATCATTTCTGGGCCGAATAGGCCCCAAAATTTGATGCAAAATTCACCTGGCAGGCCATCAATTCCAGGGGCCCTTCCAGAGTCCATTCCATTTAGAGATTGGGTAAATTCCTCGAGCGTAAAGTGGCTGTCACACCTTGACGTTTTAGTCAGCATATAGCAAGGTCTCAAAATGTATGTAAAACGCTGGTGGATGCTGAACTATTGTTTTTTTTTAAGTTTTGGGCGTATATTCAGCACCCCAAAAAAACCCTAGTTGTATATCCCAC